>NW_008794444.1:1905281-1906786 GCF_000699145.1 Aptenodytes forsteri
AAAAAAAAAAAAAAAAAAAAGCCAGCATCACGTTCTCCAACAGAGAAACAATCCCAACCTTGTTTTGATGAGATCCTGCCCCTCCGCTAAACGCATCTGCTGCGGAAGAGGAAGCGGCGCGCAGGCGGAAAGTCGGGAACGGATCTGCTCGCTCCAACCTCAACTTTATTTGTAATTACTGGGGCAAAGATGGAAAGCCACAGGCTTGGCTGTTTGCCACTGCCAAACTCGCGCTCAGCGGCGACCTCTGCAAATCTCTGGGTCTCCTTCTTAGGACCAGAGCACTGCAAAAACAAACACATCGGTTTTTTAAGACATCGTTTTTTTAAGAGAAAAGGGGTGAGCATGCAAGCCTGCGCATCCCCTGCATCAGGGCCTGCAGCCTCTTTTAGATCCCTTAGCAGCTCTTGCGTGACCAAGAGTTAGCAAAAAACGTAACGCTCTTGTTTATTCAGTGAAAATAGAGAAAATACAAGGGGCGTGTGCATGCTCAGAGGTATATATGCACACACGATTCGTGTAAGGGTTCATCCCAGCTGCAGCCCTTGGAGCCAAGCCCCACTCCCGGGTTTCTGCAGACAGAAAGGGCTTCAAACACGACGACTTGTGCTTTGCCATCACCTCCTGCGCTCACCTGGCGTCACACAAGAAGTGGGGAGAAGGGTGGGGTGATCAGGTGGGAACCCCAAAACACAGCCCAGCAGCCGCTGTAGTACACCAGCTTCTCCACCCTCTGATGAATCCAGCCCCGAGGAGCTGCCAGCTCTGACCCCTGGGGTTTGGATGCGGTGGTAGCGCACGGGGTGCCCTTTCTCCAAACAGTTATCTGCGGTAACATTAGACACAAGCACGAAGCTGGAGAGCTAAAGCACTGACGAATGCATCTTAAAATAAAGCACGCGTTCACACTAATTACTATTTCAGTTACTCACGCTGATTGCAAACATAACTCCCAGCCTGGAAAAAAAAATTGCTTTCATGGGCCATAAATTAAATAAATAATAATGGTATTTTTTGGTGGAAGATGAGAAGAAGAACGGCCAGGGCTTGGGAAATTGCAGGAAGATGGGAATTCGCACCGTGATCCACCTGGTCCGCAGAAACCTTCACCAACTGCTTCAGGGAAACTTTGCAGGAAACTTTGGCCGAACGGAGCATCAACTGTTTTAAAAGCAACTGGCCCAAATACGAACGTGTAAAATATAAATGGCAAGATGGGCACGCAGCTTTGTTCAGACGACACGCCGAAGGACGTAACCACACAGACGATGATCCACTGGCAACGGCCCGGGCTGCGAGCAGAGCGCTTTCCCCATTCATCCATTTAATCTCATTTGAAGATAAGTGTATTTGCAAACTAGATTATTTTAATCGATGGCTCTACAGTTGGTTCTTACTCAGCTCCTGATCTAAAGCTATCCTTTACCTCTCCCATCAATCCGCATCTTGGCGGGTTGAAGACTGCCGTACACCGTCAGGGATGCCCCGTGCGGTTCCTCCCCTTC
>NW_008794444.1:1907073-1912171 GCF_000699145.1 Aptenodytes forsteri
CGCATCTTGGCGGGTTGAAGACTGCCGTACAGCCGTCAGGATGCCCCGTGCGGTTCCTCCCCTTCACGTACAGCCTCCCTGCACCCACTGTTGTGGGGCAGAACTTAACCTCGACTACTTTTCCAAGAGCAAACACGAGATACCTGCACAGAAGGGTAGCATTTGGATAGAAATCAAGGGACAAGCAGCAGGTCCGGGCAGAGAACTCCAGCTCAAGTCTGTCACGATGCATGAAATGCTTCTCTGCATCTTCTACGTGAACTTCAACAGTGGGATTTTTCCCCAACTGCAGTCAGCGGGGAAATTAACCCTGACATCAGGCCCCTCGCCGAGGCATGCATTATATGACAAAATGGTTAAAAGGACGCTGCAAAGTACGGAAAAGTCTCTTCGGGAGAAAGCACCGACCCACTTGCACCACACGATGCTCCAGGCAGCAAACCACGCTGTCCTCGTTAGTTAACTTTTTCCTCCCTCCCTCCCGTTTTAAGCATTGCTACTTAAAAAAAAAAAGTTTCCCCCGGCAAGCTCTGCCACGCGGGAAGAGGCACACGCGCCACCCGAACGACCCAGCCCCCCGTTAGCTCTGCCCCGTGGAGGAGACCTCGCCATTCGTACTGCCGGTGCTTTGGGAGCGAGCCACAGGGAGCTTCTCCCTCCTTCTCCGACTGCAAGGGACGCGTGCCAGGAACCGCGAGGGAAGGCGTTTTTAAGCAAACAGGAGAAAATATAGAGGAGTTAAGCGCAAGCCCAGAGGCGTCGCCTCTAGGTCCCATCAACGGGGCGAAGGGGAGAGCGAAGGGGAGCCGCCTTCACGCCGCGCCACAGACCTGCCTCCAGCCAGGGCTGGTGTGAGCCAAATGCTGGCCTGCGGCGCTTCCCATAGCTGCTCTGAAAGCACCTTTAAAAATAAAAATATATTCGAGTTGCAAGAGAGTACTGGGTGCGTAGCCTTGCTCGAAGCCCCTGGCTAACGTTGCTCTGTACCTCTACACCCCTCCCCTTGCTATTCTCCAAAAAAGCCAGCAGATAGCTTTTAGCCCTCAAGTTTGCAAACAAAACCTGGGCAAGATGCATGGCAGCAGCTCAAGCAACAGCATGCAGATTAAAAGAAGCCAGTGTCCAACTTCCCAGCAGATCTCTCCATTTAAGAGTCCCAGCTCATGATTTTTAATGAGCAGGGCCGGCAGGGCTGCTCACACCCCCCTCCGGGCCGAGACAAGTGAGCAGAGGGAGCACGCCATGCCAACATCCAGCATTGCACTTAAAAATTTCCTATTGCTCCCACCCAGCAGGGAGCTTCCCTCCTTGCCCCGTCCTCCTCCCAGGATGCCTGCTTGGCCCCTCGGGTCCCCCCCGCGGGACAGCCCAGCGATGCTCTCGCGCAGCCCAAGGGCACTTAAACTACAGCTCAGCATCGCAATGCAACGGTAAGCCAAGAGAAACAAAAAGAACTGGGAATCATCTTCAAACTGGGCACTGGGATGGTTTTCCATCAGTGGGGGACGCTGGGGGCGAACTGCAAAATTCACACAGCGGAGGGGTAGCAGCTTCCCGATGAGCTGGGAGACTGTCTGCGGCCGGGGCGGCAGCAACAGTTGTAGGGCAGCAACAACGACCTAAGGATATAAGAGGCGAGGTCTGCAGGAACATGTCATACCTTTTAATAGACCAGCTGGTACAGTTGGGGGGGAAAAAAAAAACCGCCACAACCATACAAGCCCTCCTTTGAGCTGGTGCACCTTCGTGCCTGGCCATTTTTTCCAGCTGCATCACTTGGTCTAATTAAAGACATTACTGCTCCCTGCAACCCTCGTCTCCTCCTCCAGCCAGTCCTTCCCAGGACGAGAAATCTAGGTCATTTTGATGCTCTCATTGTGATACTTGACAGCCTGCCGAAATGAAATAAAGATTTTGGCCTTAACACGTGAGGTAGTTAATGTCCTGTGCACGGGGCAAAGAAAGCTTGTTGTCCTTCAAAACCAAGAGCTGCCACTCTGCTACCATCAGCGCAGATGGGTGTTTGGATGCCTGGAGGACCCACAGGAGCCTTCGGCCGTCTCCGTCGGCCGGCAGAGACTGCAGGAGCGAGGAAGCCGCGGCAGCTCCGAAGCCAGGGCTGGTGGGATGGAATGTGGGACTACTCTGGAAGTCCCAAGAAAATCCCAGTCACCCCCCTGGCCGTCAGAGAGTGGATGCCTGAGCAGGCGGGAGCAGAAGCACATCCCGCACTCAGTGTCAAAAGCCAACGGAGCAGGTTTTGTGGATACAGCAGCCTCCGTCTCCTCATCGGGTCTGTAACCCGCAGAGCGGCTATACCCGGCACCCCTCGGCGTCTCGGCCCCAGCCGGCGGGCGCAGGAGAGGCACGGGTCCCGCTCCCACCACGGGGCACATTACGCTCCTGCCTGACCTTTACTGGCGGCTCGGAGGAGGTCGCCGCGTCCTGACGGCTCCGAGCAGCTGAGACCGAAGCCGCCCAGCGAGGCCAGGCTGGAAGGAAGGAAGGAAGTTATAGCAGGCTTTTAAATAGCGCTATGTAATACCTGAAACTTCTATTTCTGTGCACAGATGATATGGTTTCCATATTCTTCTCCATGCACGGCAGGCCAAGCCGTTCGCGCTCAAACTGAATTAGCAGCAACCCACGTTCTTCACCAGTTAAACCATTAAAGCTCTGTGACGCTACTCATAGCCACCATGCAGGATAACCGCAAGCTGTACGCTTCACCCGATGAAGAAACGTACAGATTGCCTTCCGTCTTCGCTTCTCACTTCTATTTTACCTTTATAATCAAGCAATACCCGTAAACGCACTACGGATTGCAGGTGGTCTCGCAGCCATCTGCGCAGCCCCTGCACCACGTGCAGTCACATCTCCGGTGTGCTCCGAGACACCGGCGTAGCTTTCTTGCAAGATGTCTCTCATCCGAGGTGGGCGACGTGGTTATATCCACCCCTCCGTGCTTGAGCAGCTATCCAAAGAGCCACAGAAGCAGGAGGCTCCTCAGGCCTTTTTGAGGGTCATATGTGGCTGTACGCAGCAGAGCCACATCAGGTTTGCAGTCCTAACGAGGAGGGCTCGGCTGCCGTTATCAAAAATACCCTTACACTTGGGGAAAAAAATAAGAGAGAACTCCTCCAAAATAAATATACTTGCTTCTCCATGTTAATTAACTAGTTAAAAAGAGTTATTTTCTTCCTTGAGGTTTTCCCCATCTCATCTGCCGTACAGCAGACCTCTCATTTGGAGTCTACCAGGCAAGAAACAACCTGGACACCTTTGCTGAGAGGAGTTTTCCTCCATGCCTGGTCCACGCACCCGAAGGCTCGTGAGCCCAGCTCCACCAGCCAGGGAGGATTTCATGCTCCGGTCTCCGTTTGGGCCCCCTCCTGATCTCAGTTGTCGGTGATGATATTGCCAAGGATGGTGCCCATCCACCAAGGAACACAGCAGAGCTGCCACCTCCTTCTAACGGCCGCGAACTAAGGGTAACGTTCAAGTTTTCCCACCTCCCCAACGGGACTGGGGCAAGCAACCGGTCTCGCACGTACAAAAGCAACTCGTTTCTCACGAGGACCCACCGTTTAAGTCAATTCAGACACTTGCTCCGGCACGTTAGACAGCACGTTGCACTCAGGCTAGCATTGCTTAAATCGTGGTGACACCCCTCACCAGACGGGAGGATTTCACCCATGCTTCACCGAAGGTGACCACACCACATCTTACAGCCAGCTCCTACGTCCTATTTAGGCTGCGCACCGCCGTCACCCCGCAGTCCCTTGCACACCCACTGTCACCACGTCCCCAACCTCAACAAGGATGCTGGTGGGGCACCTACATGCAGGGAGCCACCATTTCCAAGTCAGCAAACACCGGGAAAACGTACCAGGAGCCACCTCAGCCCCAGCCTGGGAGGGAATTGAGCCCAAATTAGTTAAGCAAACAACGGGATTCAAACAGTAAAGAGTAACGCAAGGTTAGATGATGATGCTGCTTTTCAGAAGAACTTGGTGTGATTCCATTGCCAGGCAAGTGACAAATGCCAGACCGTGAAATGGGTGCTGAATAGGAGCGGTTTAAAAAAAATACAGGTGGTTTTATGAAGAAGGCAGCATTAACACTGGAGACTAAAAGCTACTCCCCAACAGTTGTTGGTTGCAAACCTCAGCTACCCTTCCCTCCACCGCAACAGGATTGTACGGCTCGGAAAAGCGCATGTCCTGCCCCGCAGGATGCACGGATATGTCCATCCCACGAGAAAGCCGCACGGAGGGGTGTTCGGTGAGAAAGAGGAACTCAACAGATCCAGGTTTTGCTATCGGAGTTACAAATGGCCTGGAGGAACAGCTCATTTTTGGAAGAAACGTCAGGGAAAGTGCAGGCAGCAGCTCCACAAACGCACTAAGGGACAGGCAGGAGGCTGGATGCCAAGCTTCACTCGCAGGAGAAATCCTCGCGCCAAGCAAGGTCAATGGGATTACAGGGGCAAGCAGGAATTGGCGGATCCAGGTTTTGCTATCGGAGTTACAAATGGCCTGGAGGAACAGCTCATTTTTGGAAGAAACGTCAGGGAAAGTGCAGGCAGCAGCTCCACAAACGCACTAAGGGACAGGCAGGAGGCTGGATGCCAAGCTTCACTCGCAGGAGAAATCCTCGCGCCAAGCAAGGTCAATGGGATTACAGGGGCAAGCAGGAATTGCTCGCACGAGTAGAGATGGGAAGGGTCCAACCCCTGGTTTCCACCCTGGCTTACAGCGAGCAAACGCCACCACGCAGATGGCCGTACCTGACTTCGTATCTGGGAAGACTTCAAAACGCTGTTTTCCTTCGTAATTCACCTTTTCTGCAGTCAGGAGGTAAATCACCCCCCACGCCCCTCTGATTACCTGAACGACCCAGGGGACACGGCTACCGCCAAAACCACAACTTGAATGAAAAACCGCGATGCCGATAAACAATTAAAACCTAAAAATACATCGCTCACGCCGACTTGCAGCGGGAATCGCAGCAAGCCTGCGCTAAGGCCGGCATGGGAGGCTGCACATTTATCCCGGAGCAGCCGAGTTTAGAGAGCATGCTCCCTCCCTGCGCCCCC
>NW_008794444.1:1912645-1913971 GCF_000699145.1 Aptenodytes forsteri
CTTAGAAGGGGAGGGGGGGGGGGGGGGAGGTTGCTTTGCTTTTTTTAGTTGGTTTTGTTTTTGGTTTGGTTTTTTTTTTTTGGAGAGGCCGGGGAAACGGAACTATGCAACTTAAAGACAGATTTTGCCCTCCCTGCTCATACTCTGTATTTCAGAAACTCTGCTTAAAGCCACTTGCATCCCCGCGTTGTATCTGCACGTACACACTTAGGAGGAACATACGTGTTTGCAATGCATACACACCCGTAAATAAACACGTTAACACACAGCGCAGTTCGCCCATCGCTTATGCCACGTTCATACTGCTCTAACTCCGTTTACTTCTGCGGAGTTGAGTAACTTGTAATGGGGTATAAATAAAACCAAAACATACTTTCGTAGCCACGCACATTTTCTATAATGCGTCCTGTACGTTCAGTAACATAAAACGGTCTACTCATATTTTCTTAGAGCTCTGCTGAAACACAAGGGGGTATTCAGAGCCGCAGGAAAAAATGCGTCCAAACAGGATCTGAATGATGAAATAGGAATTGCCACATTAAAAAAAAAATAAAAAAAAATAAAAAAAAAATAAAAGGATAACCCAGCTGCCCAGACCTTTAGAAAATAACAGTTTGTCTAAGGTAGTGATGGGCTGCTTCTGCATGTTGCAGAAAGCAAAGCAAGCCACGTTGTCCAAAAGAAGCCTAGAAAATCCAGACTCTACGTGACCTGACTTACTTATTTCACAGGAAACTGCATGGAAGGAGGAAGGGGGGGGGGGGGGGGGGGGGGGGGGGGGAAGGAAAAAAAACCCCACCAATCATTCATGCTACCGTAGTTACACCACGCCATAGACTGGAGTAGTTTGCCGTGAAAAATCAAACTGAAATAAGCCATCACCCGTTTGAAAAATAAAACGTAAGAAAAGAAGCTGTTAATGCAATCAGGCTGGGGAGCCCTGGCTCCCCGACCTCCCTCTTCTCTCGGGTGTTGTTTTGTTGTTTTTTGTTGTTTTTTTTTTTTTAAATTTTTGCCTGCATTAGAGCATCGTTCAAGAAGGGTTGCAGCAAAAAACCACTCACCGGGGTTGTTGGCCTCCCCTTCGAGGATGTGGAGCTCGGTGCAGTCTGCCAGGGAGTGCTCCAGGCAGAGCTGGAGGAAGCGAGCTTGGGTCCGGCTGACGCGTTTCAGCAGCGAGAGCAGCGCAACAGTCTGCTCGCACTCGTTCCAGCCCTTGAACCAACCGGCCAACACGCCGACCTGGTCTCGAAACATCATGGTGAGCCGGTGGCCGGAGGAGAGACCTCTGCGGGGGGAGAAAATAAATAACTGGGAAAGCCTCCC
>NW_008794444.1:1916158-1940914 GCF_000699145.1 Aptenodytes forsteri
ACACGTCTTTTAAATACTTCCAGGGATGGGGACTCAACCGCTTCCCTGGGCAGCCTGTTCCGATGTTTAACCACCCAAAAGCATAAATAACGGTGTAAAGTGTGTTTATTTGTGGGCACAGCAAAAGGATGTCAAATGTCTGATCCATGCACGGCTCGTGCTTCGGGGAACAAGTGACACCTTTGCAGCATTTCCTCGTCCCCGTTGCTTTGCGGGCAGGGAAGCTCAGAGGTGAGTACGAGACCCGCTCGGGTGTCAGGAGATGGCGAGGGAGGGAGACGCGATGGGATCGAGGCAAACCAGGGGCTGAACCCCTCCACGGGTGAATCCACTCCCCAAAAGTGGCCGCGTGCTCTGGTGGGTGCTGGAGAAAGGAAAACTCTGGGTTTGCGCACCCTTCGGCTTAAAAAGCAATGCACGTGTCTGAATCCGTCTCATTTGGGGGAAAAAAAAGTAGCGGGGAGATGAAGGCTGCCCGAAGCCACCGGGAATGCCCAGTCCCGTGTGCAGAAGCATCGATCCCGCAGCAGGACGACGAGATGCGGCTCACCAAGTCGCTTCCAGCAGCTCCTATACGTCAAGCGCAAATAGTCCATCTCACCCCGCTCACGAGTTTGCACGTAACACGCTTTAGCTTTCAGTATGCCTGGTGACTAATTAAACAAACAGGAGCGGAGTTCCCTGCCAACAAACCCCAGCCATCTGTCTCATCCTCCGGCTCCATCCTAATAAATGGTCAATCAAAGAGTCCCTTTCCCCTCACCTCCGTGCCGACAGTCCTCTTGCCGTCCGGGCGTGCTGAGGGACGGCCCGCGGAGCTGCGAGGATACACCATCTGCCACGCCGGTGTGCACGTCTTGCATGGGAAGACGGAGCGAGGCTGGTTAAACCACCGGCGTTAACGGCACGAGGAGGTCCGGGCAGAACGCCGCACGCTTGCACGTTGCTAATTTAAGGGTTGCCAAGCTTGCTTTGCCGATAACGCCTCTCAGGTTTTGCATTTTGCACATCTGAAGTGGTAATAGCAGCGATCAGAAGAGTATTTAGGGATGAAACGTCAAATGCAGCCTCCGCGAGGCCGGGCAGATTGGCGAGAGACGGTGTACCCCGACGTGCAGCAAGTCATGAACGAGCGAGAGTAAAAGGACTGAAGCCACAGAGTCTGTCCCGTGCTCCAGGAGACATCGAGAACGTGCCTGATAATGAACCCCCCCTGCCACTTGGGACCCCACAGTACCTATTCCCCATAGCGTCCCCAGGACGCAGACGCGGAGGAGCGAGATCCTGACGTAACCGCATACGCTGTGATGTTTGGAGGTTTCTATGGTAATTAAAAAAATGTATCTGCAACCCGTGGAAGAAATACCCTGCTGCATCACTAGATGCAGTGCGGGGCGGGTGCCTGTACAGATCAGGGCGATATAAGGATCCCCAAGCTGGCTGGAAGCAAATCTCCTTTTCCGGGGCTAATCAGCCGGGGTGGAGGGACTCATCAACACCTCCGCGGTCAACTCTCTTCCCCGCGGATGGAGCATCCAACGTGCAGACACTGTGTCCTGGGAGCAGAGGCACCCCAGCCAGCTCTGCGCAAACACAAGGCAGAGCGAGTGGAGAAGCAGGATAATTCTATTTTATACGGCAATTGCTGGGGGACCCCAGGATCTTCGCGGATCCAGCCGGAGCATTTCTGCAGGGCTGCAACTCCCGGGGCAGAGAGCGGAGGCTGTTAGCGGGCTTTGGCATCGCCCGCCCTGTCGTTATTTGGCCGGAGCAGAGCTGACAGCGGGGTCTGGCCAACCTTTGCTGCCGGCATCCCAGGGTGGCTTGGTACGGCAACATCTAGGCATCGTCTACGTTTCTGTTTACCTATTCCGAAAGAAAACAAGAGGCCTGCAGTAATATTAGCCAAGCAGGTGGTCTAAGCACATTAGTGAATCTTGACGGCTCATGAGTTCAAAGGAAGCAGTTGCTCATCTCCGTGGAAGCTATCTGATAGCGCATTTAGCTGAAGAAGGGATGAGTGTACCCACCAGCACACAAAGGCCCAGATTTCCTAGCTCATTAAGCCCAAGTGTTAGTGAAAATATCATGGTAGGCAGGGTTATTAAATACACCACCTCTTCCATTTGTTCCTAAACAAAGTGTGGGAATCGGCCACTGGGATGCTAGCGTTTTCCTTACCTTGGGCGGTGAAGTGGAGCCGTGCAATTTATACAGATTAGCCCTGCCAAAAAACAAACACAAAAAAGGAAACATAAGAAAAGTAAAAATAAAAAGTAAATAATAAAACCTACATGAGTCTGTATTTCCAAACTGGATGGGGCAGCCGTTAAAAATTTGTATTTATACTCACGCCTCCGTGCCCAGTCTGGGGTTCGGGGCTGACCTCGGGTCTGAATTCACCATGAAAGAAGCAGCGATCTTCCCAGGTCTGTCCTACACGTATCTACTTGAGGCTGGGGGAGGAGGACACAGATCTCTTCTGCACTGAAGAAAATAGAAGAAAAGACGATCCTGGCCCTGCAATACCTAATCTGGCCCTATGTACGCCACATTTTGCTGGCATCGTTTTGGGGCAGGGTGTGAAATGCTCATCTTCCAGCCCTAATGCATGACGCCGCCACGCGGATCAGGTCTCAGCCTGGATGTACAACCACTCCTTCTTAAGCCCCGTTAGTGGTAGATTAGGTGTTGTAGCCCAAATCCTCGTGAAAGCAGCGTGCGCTGACTCGCCTGATGCAGGAGGCAGTGGTCGCCGGGCGATGGGGGGCGAGGGCTGGGAGGAAGAGCGCATTTAACCCTCTGGCGTGAGCTGCAACGGGGGATCAGTGCACAGCTGAAGGTGAAAGAGAAGAAGCGGCAGCATCTGGGTGCCAGTGAAAGCACTAGGAAATACCGTATAGCATGGGAAGCGCTGCTCACATTATCTTTGTTTAGCCGTTGTCGAGGGGTTGCTTCGGGAAGAGCCTGTTTCGTCACTGAGAACGCCGTCGTGTTGTGCTGTGAGGGCACTGGCATCTGCCTCTCCAGCAATGTCACGCCTGCCCTGTGCCGTTGATGAGTTGGCTCACAGCGACCCCAGGGACACAGAGGCAACAAAATAAATCAGCTTAACTAATGGACCTCAAAAAAGCCCCCCCTTGCAAATGTATCACAGGCTGCTCTCCCGCCTGGTGACGCACGCAGAATCGGTGACGAAGAGGAGCTGAGGAAGAAGGGGATGCGAAGGATTTATTTAACCAGGCAGGCAGTAAGTTTCATCGGGCTCTTCCAGTTTCAAATAGCCCCCTGAATATAAATGCGGGCTTTTACACTGCAAAACCTTATCGTCCCATCAACACCAAGTGAATATTCGCAGAATTTGTTTTTGCGAAACCAAGACCTCTGTGTGCTTTGAGGACAAAGCCTGACTCAAGCCCCACTGGGCCTTCGGGGCAGCCTGGTTATTAGGCGTGCTGGTTTGCACGGCACACGAGAGGTGTCCCATCCCACCCTCTCCAACCAGCCGTCAGCACAGGCACGGAGCACGGCACCAGCTCACACCTCGGATGGGTCCGCAGCAAGATGCCTGAGCGGCTCTGGGCCCCTCTTCATGCGCACTAACACCCCGTAAATGCCTGCTGGCAAGATAACTCCCTGGATGGCTATATCCCATAGCCTCACGTCATATTTACCTACAACACTCAGATTTTTTCAAACCATTTCCAGCCAGCAATGAAAGCAGCTTGTTGTAGGACTTGGAGCTGACTGAGGCTGTGTTGCAAGCAGATGGCCCTGATGAAACAAGGCACTGATCCCCAAGGAGGCACCATTCAACGGAGCTGCTCGACTCCCCGGCTCCAGCAGCTCCAAGACAAGCTTGGAGATGTGCATTAGCACACACCATTGAGGAAATTGCTTCCCTAACTACCCCTTTCAAGCAATTCTCTTTGGAAGCCTGGTTCCAACTCAAGGCACGTGTCAGCAGCACTGCTACTAAGGCAGTTTTCCTACTTAATTATTAATAACGAAGCGTGCCTGCTGCTGACGAAATGATGGTAATTTAAGGAGAATTTCCTTAAAGGAGGGTGGAAGAGCGGCCAGGCTGGGTGAAGGTTTCAGACGTAGCCAGGATGCTGGAGTGGAGGAAAAACTTCACGCTCTCACCTGATGAAACGGCAGGGGATCCAAGCACGAAAGGCAAACACGGGGGGAAACAGCTCGCATTGATTCTCCTGCTCCTGGCTCCAAACATGCAGCTTTCAGCAAAACTTGCGTAAGTAACATCTAGGGCTGCACAGAAATAACAAGCGTGTGTGCACACAGCTAGAACAGATGTAAATAGAGATGATCCAGAGACCTCTAAGGGGTATTCTGCATTTTGTCCGAGTCCCCTGAAGACATCGCAAGAAGCCACAAGAAGGGGACAAGACATGGAAACTGAGTGAGCTGGGGAGAGAGGCTCCACGTACTTAGGAGGTAGGATGGGTTTGGCAGAGAGGATCCAGTCTCAGCCGTGCCCCGTACACCGCCCTCGCGTCTCTCTCCATCCCACCACATCTCAGGCCACTCGCTTGCCCAGGATGCTGCCTGCTCACCCTGGTATGGAGGTTGCTCCTCAGGAGTCCTCAGAACTCCATAAACGAAGGCTGGCACATCTATGAAGGGCTAACAGCAAACTGGGTAATACCAGCCTCAACTCCCTGATGAACCAGACTGGTCGTACGATGCTCCACCAGACGCTTAAATTGCTGCTCAGATATATTTACATGTTTCCTTGAAAAACAGGGAATAAATAAATATGTAAAATTGTAAATGTTGCTCTCTATATACCAAACTCGGCTATCCCAGCTCGTCTCCAGCCACCACCCAGCAGAGCACAGTGGAGGTCACCTCTTCCCTGAGGAGCCTGGCGTGGGGAGCAGGGAACCCTGGCAGCTCTGCCCGTGGGCCACCCTACCCGCTCGGTGCAATATGCCAAAATGCCCCAAAACTGCAAATCCTGTCTTCATGGGTATCAACAAGCTTCTCTGCAAGAGGTGGGAAAAGAAGAAAAGAAAAGAAGATTCTCACGGAAATGAGGAGACGCAAAAAGGGGATAAAACTACCTTATTAGATCGGATTTGTGGGGGTAGGGTCACTCAGCCGGACCAAGGTCCATCTCCAAATCCTGCTACAAAGGATTATGTTGCTCCAAATAAGAGACGTACAAAAGACTGAAAATCTTTCCTATTCTTGTGCTTTAAGGAGCTTCACCTGGAGAAACAAGGCTCTTGATCAAAAGTCAGTGGATACGTTTTTGGGTTTGCCTTGCCCTTGTATGGATTTGTCCTGCTCCCTGCAGCAGAGACTACCACGTAGTTACAACACCCGACCATGCGTTGTGTTCCAGCGTAGACGGCTGTGGTTAAAACTGGTGGAAGCTCCGGGGCAAAGCTTTACAACCTGCCGCGTTTTCTGTGATTGACTCCAACTTCACCAGCATTCAGCCACCTCTCTGTCCCCGCCACCTCTTTCAGTAGCCTTCAGACTACGTGGGACAAGGGAAATATTGGCTGTGTTGGAGGACATGGTTTTTATGGGAATCTTTGGCGAATGAACACTTCATGTGCAGCAACCAGGAACATGTAAGGACACTCTTGAAAATGTGGCCTAGTGGAGGTCCACCTCTCCCAGTTAGCTCCAGCAGATGTATCCGGAAGGGGATAGTGGAGCCCCGCATCGCCGAGGTCTCACCTGGCAGCGGTCACTGGAAGCAGGAGCAGGATGAATCGCAGAGAAATCCGCACATTGCCAACCTGCCTGCCAAACCCAGCCAAATAAAGCCCCGCAAAAGGAGTGGCAAAGTACTGCCGAGGGTACAACTCCGCAAAGCCTGGAAATTTCTGGGTCCATGAGGTGCTGTGAAATAAGTGTCTAATGGGTTACTGCGAGTAGATCCCACAGTTAGAGGGTGGGAACACCAAGGTAGAGGTTGCTAAAATGAAGGATATAAATGATCCCATCAAAACATGTCATAGCGTCAAGAGTCCTTTATATTATCAAATACCTTTTTCAGGACAGGAGAAAAGCAAATGGTTTGTTAATGATAGAGCATTAAATGCTGTTGGACTTGATGGAGACATTTTCGTTAAGAAGTTGGTGCTGAAAGGGAAAATTGGAGCTGGCAGACTTATTTACCCATTTTCATGTCTCTGGAAAGATACTTAAAGATTGAAAGACTGGAAAAGCTATAGCCATTCTTAAATGTGAATCCACCAGCTCTTGGCAAACATCTTTCCGTGGTCCTATAGCAAAATGTAAAGGTAACTTCTTGTGTGATTCAAGCTGGTCTTGGAGCAAGCTGTCCCAGGGGAGGAGGGTTTGGATGATGCTGCAGCCGCTCCAGCCAGGGGCTGGGACTGACCACCTAGGAAGAAGCCAGCTTTCAAAAGAAAGGCGGCAGCAACTGGGTTGTCAATCTTGTCTCCGTGTATGGCAGCGGCCGGTGAAAAGCATTGCTTTTCAAGCTGTCATACGCCATAAATCGCTGCCCTGCTCTTTACTTTGATCAATGAAACGTGCCGCCATAGAAAGGGGTCTGCTAACCTTGGCAAGCGGAGCAGCTACATGAGAAAACGCAGCGCCTGACTCCCTCGGGGCTCCCCGCTAGCTGTAATTATCCTCAGGGTCCTATAGAAAATGTAAAGGTAACTTCTTGTGTGATTCAAGCTGGTCTTGGAGCAAGCTGTCCCAGGGGAGGAGGGTTTGGATGATGCTGCAGCCGCTCCAGCCAGGGTCTGGTACTGACCACCTAGGAAGAAGCCAGCTTTCAAAAGAAAGGCGGCAGCAACTGGGTTGTCAATCTTGTCTCCGTGTATGGCAGCAGCCGGTGAAAAGCATTGCTTTTCAAGCTGTCATACGCCATAAATCGCTGCCCTGTTCTTTACTTTGATCAATGAAACGTGCCGCCATAGAAAGGGGTCTGCTAACCTTGGCAAGCGGAGCAGCTACATGAGAAAACGCAGCGCCTGACTCCCTCGGGGCTCCCCGCTAGCTGTAATTATCCTCAGCCTCGCTGCCAGCAATAGCCCACCCCAGGCTTCCTGCAAGCTGGTGCATTTTGAGCTTGCAGTCTAGGCTCTTTCCCTACAGGGGAAATCCTTGAAATCGAGAACTGGAGGCCAAAATCCAATAGCTTCGAGCACGGTGTCTGTGTTGCATTTGGCCAGCTAAGAAGCAACAGAACATCTGTATCTCACGGTCAGTTCTGGTGGCAGGAGATTGGTGCGTGATGACCCCTGGTAGATCTCTGGGGTCTCACTGCCTCCGAACTCAACAGCATCTGCAGAGTTAAAAGAAGAAAAGAAGAAGAGGAACAACTATCAAAATAATTCACAAGTTAGCAATCCTCCCTCTAGCCCGTTCGTTAAAATATTGCTAACAAGGAGCTGATAGACGCTGAAATAAATAGCACTATGAGAGAGGTAAGTGATGCATTAGACTCCTCACCAGTCCCCTGACTACAGCTACTATTGAAAAATCTGCCAAGAAATATTAGATGTGAAGTGGCTATGCAATGGGAGAGTAAAAAATATTAGGAACCACCAAAAACCCTCATTTGATGAAGACAAAAAGCTGGAGGAGGCATCTAAAACCTAGAAAAGCTTTCTAGATACAAGGTCTGTGCTGATACGAGGACACCACAGACTGAGGATATAAAACACAGGTAGCAACTAATTGCCCAGATAATTTATTGCTGGTCCCACAGAAGTAATTCTGGAATTCACTCGACCCTCAGGAGCACCCGGACACTGCACAGGCTGTACAGGTGTTTTCTAAAGAATGGCAATGCAGTGACTCATCGTGCCATGACGATGACGGATGTCACGGTGTTGCCCTTTCTATGGCCGAGGAGTACATGTGTAGGGAGGAGGAATGAAAGGAGTTTTTTGGGTTCCTTTGAACCCTAATGAAAGCTCAGTAACCTCAGCGTGAATTTATAATCTGTCATTGCTTTTCAAAATACTGTCGGAGAAAGAGAGAGACTCCTCACTTTGGACATCAGACTCCGCTGAAGACTTCATCTAGTCTTAAGACTATGTTTACATATAGTATCTTTACTGTTTTAAATCATTCCCATTACGAGATGGCATAATTAAAGCAGGCACTCTCCTAGCTCAGATGCAGCAGCATCCAGACAACGATGCCTTTATGGAGGTGTTGCACATTCCTACAAATTTATGGAACCAAACCAGCAGAAGCCCCTTTCTACAGGTATAACCGTCGCTGCACTACAAGCTCGTATCTCTCTACCCACATCACTCATGGACACGAGGGAGTAAAAGCAATACAGAAACAACGTGTAGAGCCGCCTGAATGACTCCGCGCTGTTCAGCAGAGACTTTCTGAGCCCCTCTGTGGTCGCTAGCTGGGCAAACATCCCAGGGGATCGTGGCTAGCACTGCTTCAGGGAGCAGTGGCAAGGCAGGGAGCGGGGTCTGGCTGTTTGTGGGGGACCCTGCAAAGCATGGGACTCTCCAATGCTCGGTTGTGGCCTGATAGCTGCGCTCAGGTATGCATTTGCATTACGAGGCCACCGTATGCCGTCAAAGCAACGTTAAAATGGTAGTAATGCTAAAGTTATCCAGAAATATAACCCTAATGCTGGTTTTCTCTTTGCCCTTCCTGCCCAGCACACTCCAGCAAGACAGTACCAAGCCTTTCTAATGGCTTAGATCAGAGGAGGACTTCTGCTGTATCAGATAAAATTCAGCTATTCCTGGCATTAATTACATTAGCTATAAACATACAGGACACCAGGGACAGCCTTTGCAGGGGCTGCACGTCTGCTGCAGTGACAGAGGCCAGTCCTTGTTTATTCTGGATATCAGGACAACTGAGCAAACTGTGACTGGTGGCCAGTTACTGCAGAGACTTCCCTGTTACACACGTCGGCCCCGGACCTCCTTCACCCAGCAGACCTTGCAGAGCTTCACCAGGGCGTGGGGGGACTGAGCAACGCACGAACGAGCGGGAGAAACTCAGACCCTGATTCCCGATTCCTTTCACCGTACTTACAGTTTTAAATTTGATGTTAACAAGTAAGTCATTTTAATCCGATTCACACAGCAGCTTGTCTTAAAGCTGAAGAAAACACATACATGGGTTCTCATCTGCTCAGACCCACCAAAACACAAGATGCTGAACTCCCCCTTCCCTTATTCCCTGGTGGGGAACAGCATCATGCCAGGTTGGCAGTGTTGGCTACCGGTAGCCCAGCAGCCAGCCTCGGTGCTCTGATGGCCAATGGTCGTCCTCAGTGGCGGTGGTGAGACTTTATAGGGTCCGTAGCGGAACGCAGCACCATTTTAGCCCTCGAAGAGTAGGGGGTCAGGGCATTAGCCAGTTCTCAACGCGCCTTATGGGAATTCTGAATTCCTCATGGGAATGGGAAGACCGTTTTGAGATGAATTGACCCAATTTGTCCCCCTCCTACCATCTGCCCTCTACTTGGAGGAGGCAGGTAGGGAGGAAGGAAGATCCTAACAGAACAACTTTCTCTAACAGAAGGAAGATGTCCACGTCATAGTCCATTGGCCTTCGGAAGGGCACCCTGGGACATCCCGCAGTAACACCGCTTAGTTTGATCAACTCTTTTCGAAGCCCCAGCTCTGATTACAGTTGATGAACCAAACCAAGCGGTGAGGTACCTCCCACCTCTCTCCTGCAGCAAAAATCATTACAAATTTGTAATACCCAAACGCTGCTGAAAAGAAGCAAGTCTTGTTGCCAGAAGTCTGCATGTGTTTCTTGACGTCACCAAATCCATAAAGATCATCTATAATGAGTGGAAGAGGAATGTTGTATTACCTCTATTACAACAGGGCGACAGAGCAGAACAGCCTCTGTCAATATACTGTGTTTTTGTGGGTCACGGAGAGGTTTTATTTCTCTTAGAGCCTTGACTCCCTGTTTTAAGACAACCAAGGGACACACAAGGCAGCTTTAGAGCTGCTCCTTTTACTTCTCACCTGATCTATATTTTGAGATGGCTTCTTAGAAGAAGGGCAAACGTAACAAGCCGGCTACTGTACTTATTTATAACTCTCAGTCAGGTCTTTGATTTGGGCCAGCAAGGAAGCTTGTTAGATCTGATAAAGCAGCTGAGCATCTCTGGAAAATGCTATTAAAAGAACATGAAACAAATGAAAAGCTGGGATAGACTTAATGGTAAATACACAGCCTGGCAGTTCAGCACGGCTGCATACTGTTTGCCATGATTATTTAATACTGGCATCGATTGGTTGAAGGATGAGACAGACGAGGCAATTCTCTGTGGGGAATTTCATTGAAATTTTATTTTCCCATGAAAAATTTCATTTCATGGGAATACCATTTCACTTTGAGATTAAACAAGCCCACGAGCTTGGATCACACTGTCTTCTTGGGAAATTTTAATTAATTGATTTAATGTCGGGGACTACCGTGGTCAAGCAGTAAACACCACCTCTTTGATCACCTACGTGGACAAACCAAGTCCCTGCTAACTATCAAGCAGTGCCCAGCTCCAGGTTAGACCCAGTGCAGCACTAACCTGCTCCTCTGGAGTAACAATCTGTACAGCCACTGTCCCACATGCTGGTAGTATAAGCTGTTCGTATGGAAACAACTATTGTCACGGCTCCGGCTCTTCGGTCTTTATACTAATTTTTCTGAGAGCCCACGGAGGCCTAGAACAACTTACACCAGCTCTCCGTTTCACAACGGGGACACGCGGATATGAAGGGAAGTCTGAAGAGTAATTATTTCCACCACCATCACGTTAGCTGCTCCCCTTTAATGGCAGAACAAGGCTAGTGACACAGATCGGGAGGCTAAACTCAGCAACGACCTCCATCAGGTATGCTGCGACCAAGCTAGCAAAACTCAATGCAAGACCACATAGAAAGGGAAGGTGATTTTTAAGACTGATTTCACCCACTCATTCTTTCATGCTCATTCTCACACGTTCACATTCTCACTAGCACCAAGACACACGAGTCTAAGTGGTGCGGTGATGACTGCCTATAGTGACGCAGAGGACAAGTCCTCATCGTGCCTCTGTGATTGATCCCGAGTGGTGAAGACACCGTATGATATTTATAGTCTTTATACAGGCAGCTCTGGGTCTGCTTGAGTTGCATCACACTGTTGTTGCTTCACATCTGCACTGTGTTCTTACCCAAGGTACGGCCTTGCTGCCACCAGCACTCATTCCTTCTGCTATTACATTCTTCTCTGCTCTCCTCTTGCTGTTCTCAGCCTCCTGAATTGCAGCATATACGCCGTTCTTTGCCGTGATGATTTCCACACAGAACCATCCGTCTTCCAAAGTTCTCTGCAAGCACCGATCGGACCCCACAGACACCTAGGTATTGAATTCCTGTTTGATATACAGTGCAAACAAAAGGCTGATTTGGCCAGCAGTTTATTCCCGAGTTGTCCCTGGCAAGGAAGGTCACTTTACATAGACCAAATAAATTGTCTTACGAACAGCCTACTGATCACTGGCTGGAAATCTGTGGCTACGCGCATCGATTCCCAACCTCTGTCTTTACAACTAAGCATTACTCTTTCCACCACCACCTAAATCTTTTCCTCAGAGGCAATTGCCAGGAGTTTGGAAGCAGGGTCGCGGCAAAACAAAAACCTGAATGACAGAAAGATGAAGATGGAATACCTTTGAGCAGGGGAAGCTTCCTTCCCCATTCTGGAGGCGTGCAGCACCTTGTGTGTACCTTGTACCGGCAGCACCGTTAAAGGAGCTGCGGGAGAGTGCAGCCGAATAGCTTGGAGCACGGCTTTCTCTCCCCGAGACTGAGCAGCTGTCCTGGAACTGGATGTGGGGCAAAGCTGCAAGGGAACAAGAGGGAGGACAGAAAGCAGCTACTCCCCATTTTCTACAGGTTCTAATGAGCGTTTGTATTTTTGTCTTATACGAGCAGATGTGAAACCCAGCCCGTCTGTCTTTAGAATTCAGCTCTCTCTCAAGAAGCAAACCAACAATTTCTCTTCTCAACAGCCATTTTTATTGCTTTTGACAATACACCATTGCAGGGAAAAAGAAATAATTTTCTGCTATTCTTTAGCTGACAATGCAAGTAAAAAGAGTTGGAAATTCCCCAAAGCAGGCTACTCGTGTAAGAATAGCACCACAAAACTGCCCAAGTAACAACTCTGTGGAGTAATTAACTAACATTTGCATGGAGAACAAGTTCTTACAGCCATTGCTAACAAGATTGAAAGTCTGTGTCTCAAGATGACATAGCAGAAGCTCAGGCTTGAAAGCATCAGCAACGTTTAGTTCAAGCCAACAATAACCAACAAAAGTCTTTCCACTCATTCCAACGGGCTTTGGCTAAGGTCCCTCACGCACGCACACACACAAATCTTTCAAAACAGCCAGAAACAATATTCTGAATGCCTGTCACAGTCCAGCCTTCACCTACAAAATAAATATACGCGGGTTTAACCATGAAGAATATTTACTTTCCTTCATTTGATACATTCTGTAAAGTGCTATGTTTCTAAATTATACTGAGTCAAAATGATATATTGCTCTAGTATTTTAAATACAATAAATATAGAATGAGCTGTGTGCAACTTCACTTGCAAGTTTTATTCTTTTTTTAGTAGATATACTAAATTTAGTAATCAAAACAGCCTCCAATAGTACTCCATGAAAAACTAGTAAGAAGTTATAAATAAAATCACATCCTTCAAAGATATCCTACGCACTTCTGTCCACATCGCATGGATAAGTATAGTGTTCCTGCGAGCATATGGAGTGAAGAAAAATAAGGAAGCTGAAAATTACCTAACAATAAAAAGCAAAACCATACAAGTTAATGCAATCAAAACAGCCTCCAATAGTACTCCATGAAAAACTAGTAAGAAGTTATAAATAAAATCACATCCTTCAAAGATATCCTACGCACTTCTGTCCACATCGCATGGATAAGTATAGTGTTCCTGCGAGCATATGGAGTGAAGAAAAATAAGGAAGCTGAAAATTACCTAACAATAAAAAGCAAAACCATACAAGTTAATGCTACGTATCCTCCCATAAACAGTCTGTTTTCTACATTTAATCTTGGTGCATACAACCCGGTTCTTCTATTTCTTCCCCATTAAAAAACTCTTCCAGGAAGAACATCTTGCAAGATATGGGTTGATTCATCTTCATCTTGCTCCTTTTTACTGCAAAGCGGAAAAGATTCTTGAACAAACTGCCTACACATTGGACACTGCTGAAAATACTTAATGCAGCCGTCACACAAGCACGCGTGCCTGCAGGGCAGGAGTACCCAGTTCACTGTGCCATTCTGGCAGACAACACAGTCTTTACTGTTTTCTTCATGCAATTCTGGTTCATCTTCAGCCAGTCCGGCCTTTTCTAGCAAGCTTCTGTCAGTGCTTCTCTCACCAGGGGACGCATCGCTTGAAGATGGTGCGGTACTATTTGCAGACATGAAGAGCTGCTAAAATACACATATACACAAACATTTAGAAGTCAACAAACTCTCCTCCCGATACCTGAACACGCACATGCGATGCAGGTTCCACTGGGTCAGAATCACTGGTTTCTACTGGGTCAAATAGTGCCAGACTCACTCTTTGTGCAAGTCCTGACAGTTGCCGGGCCTTCAGTTAGAGGTATTTCAGAAGCATAAAATTACATAAAACACTGGGAAAATATTAAGGATATTATCAAACCTTAGCTGAATCAACTCAATGTACATGCATGAACTTTAACAGAACTGCTCAGGTTTTGAGCAGCTCGGGTTTCTGTTTCTGGTATATCATTCTCTATGCCTAGAGGGATGCTTCTATCCACTCCTGCCAAAAATATATCCACCAAGCTGTCAAATCTACTTCACTCGAGCCGTTCCGCTCTTGCTCATATTACAGTCCCCTACTCCTTTTTGTCTTATTTTATGTGAAGCACAAATTCTTCTGGGCACAATCTCTTCATAAAGCCAGTAAACTACCACGCAGGCAAAGGTGCCCACAGAGAGCACACTACACAACTACACGAAACGCAGCTGCGCAGTTATTTCTGCTCAGTTTAAGCAGTGTTTTTACAATGGTAACCACACACGAAAAGAAAACTTAAGGGGGTCAACAGGGAAGTTTACCTGGATCAACTATGTCAGCAAAAAACGGCCAGGACAAACATTTCTTTGGACGAATCTATTTCTGAATGAATGCTGATCGAGTCAACAGAATTAATTTGGCCCAATTTCTAGCTTATCAATACCGTATGTTATTTTTATTATCACAGTAATATAAAATAGAATCACATCATCAACTGCCTGACAGACACAGGACAAAGATGGCCCCACAACATGCATAGATAAGGGAAACTAGAACGGAATTATGAGAACATTGGTTTAACTTACAATGGTATGTGCTAGGCAGATTTCTAACCTTTGTGCATGTACTGCGGTAAAAACAAATTAAAACAAAAGTTTCTCCTGAGGCTTTCCCAATCGAAGGGCAGTATAGGAGAAAGTGCTGGTTTGAGACTAGCAAGGAGGTAATAAATGTTCTGAAGAGAGGAAGCATTCGACAGCTAGTTAATGTCTTACTACTGCTTTAATAACTGGACAGGACCTAGGCCTCTAGACTAGAATCAAGTTGTATCTCCAGGAAATCTTAAATATTTTAATATAAAATATTTCTGTACAGTAACTTTGGCTGGAACTACTTAACTGATAAAATAATTTTAACTATTATCCAGTTCTTTGCATGACAATGAAAGTCTTATACTAATTTAGGCGCCTGAAAGCCTACACAAACTAAACTTAACACTGTTGCCCAAATGAAACAAGACTTGGTATGTGGCTTACCTTCAGATCATGGTATTGACCTTGAGCTAGAAGTAGATACTGATACAATATTCTACAGGAAAGTCTGTAGCTCTCATCAGGAACGTGAATTACAGCCACCATTGAAATCTACCAAAAAAAAAAGCTATGTTTAGTAACTTTCCTTTTCATTATATGATTCATATAGAACAAAGTATGCAATCTTTCAAGCAAACTGTTACAACCTCTGACCTGCTTATTTCCTTAGACAATCAGGACTTCAACAACGTTGACTTCAGGCACAGATCAAAAAAATATGCTGGACGAGGTAAAAACGGGACGTGGCACAAGATAGCACTTTGTGACACTTCAGCTTTCTGCCCTGGTTCTCCACAGAGCCCTTCTATGGCCAGTTTGCAGCGGAGACCTGCTCCGACTGCTCTCACCTAATGGAATTAGGCCCCAAACCAAAAAGGCACCTAAGCACATGCAGTCCTCCTGAAGGTGAGTGCTTACGCAGCTGAGGTAGGGCTTGCTTACACAGTCACGGACGTGCCTTGGAGAGGCTACCTGCATAGTGATTTCAGCCAGAAGTAGCGGCTCCTACACTCCTCTTTCCACTCCACTAACTCATGATGAGCTGCTCCTAGATGGGAGAGAAGTTGGCAAACTGCAAGGAGTTTCCTACGGCAGCCGAGTCCCAAGCAAGCGCATGCACTGAAGTCCCGTACAACTTCTGCAGCCGCATCCCGGGCCGTCTTCAACGCAAGAGATGACACTGCCAGCTGAAGTCCGAGAGCAGAATTACAGGGGAACGTATAAAATGCAAAGTCTTCTCTACCTTCTCCCACTTCCCTCACAAACACACGGACAGCGGTTTTTAGACTCCAAAAAGCATTTAGATGTGTCGCTGACTGGCTTGTAAACAGAGCAGGCAAAAGACAAATTTCACTGGAAAGGATTATGAAAGGACCCCATGGGCTGACTTTAGAGTCATTTTTCTGAAAATAAAAGCACTCTAAGCTTGCATGCTGTGCCTAGTACCCCTCACCCTGCCCAAATCACGTAATAGCCTCTAAAAAGCAGGAAAAAAAGAAAGTGAAATTCAGTATTATTGTAGTTCCCAGAAGCTGTCAAAAGAGAAATGAAATACAGAAGAAAGCTGTTTTGTTTAAAAAAAAAAATTTAAAGGCAAATCAGATTTGCACTTCAAAATCCATGCATGGCTAATTACATGCAGAGTTTAAATATATATGTACCTATACATATTTATTTCTACTAACTGAATTTACTATTCTTTGGCAATAAGGTCTTTTTTTCCTAAATCACAATGCCTCAAAAAAACCACCAAAACCCAAACCCATACCGCTATTAGCTTTGTTTTGGAACCTGAAAGCCATTAAATCCTTAACGCCATTCAAATGACAGATTGTGTGTTTTGATAATAAGAGTTTAAAAGTTAGCGGTTCTCAGTGTATTTGTATTACGTCATCCCACCATAAGATAAGTGCTTTCTCAATGACGACGCATGTCTTCAATTCATAGTTTGTTCACACGCCTAGGCAACTTTTTAACTGTGAGTGGGACCAGTTCCTAACGTGAGCATCTCTATCTTCAAGCTACTGTCTCCTCTGTTATGCCGTCCTGTAGCACAGAAACATATACAGTGATACTATGATATAGTAGAAATGCTATGCTGTTTGATTATAGAACCCCTTCCCCTTGAGCACCAGGTATTTTCTCTCTTTGTAAACACTTGTACACCATAATCAAGTTACTTCTCAATCTTCTGGTTTATACACAGGCCTGAGATCTAAGCCTTCTTCCACTTTAGCCTTGCCAGTCTTCAAATGATTTCTGTAACTCTTATATATGGTCATGCTAATTTTCTGCAGCTGGAGGAAAATTACGGCACAAAACTAAATAGGTACGATCTGGTCACAAATACAGTTAGGATGAAAATTAGACACCCCCCCCCAAGAAAAGAGATACTGGAACACCATCTGTAGTGATGGACGCACAGACACAAAAAAATAATTCAAGATGGAGCTTGATGCACTGATGTGAGAATAATGCGGTAATACCATACTGGCCACAGTGGCAAAGATCCCTTTCCACACTATATTTATATTTTACAAGTTTGTTTCAACAACAACAGATGCAATTCTGACATTTGTCTGGCAACAAGTTCAGGTGGAATTGCTCCTTTGACCATAGTAACAGATTCTAGTTGCGTTCCTTTTCTCCAAAACCAGAGGAAAAATACCTCCCTCACTCTCCTTCCATCCCTTTCTTCTGTGCTAAGGAACAAAAGAGAGGTGTTAAAGATTCATGTCCATGATAATGTCAAACACATTCAAATATGAAATTTACAGTCTCTTCATATTAAACTAATCTGAGCTCTAAGCATACATAGATGTACTAATCTGGGAAATAGCTGGAGGCGGGGAGGATCTCGAGTGGGGACAGGAGGGAGGAAGGCAGTCCTAAGGTCAAGTGACAAGAAGCCAAGGACAGGGATCACTTGGAAAGGGAACAGATTTCTTAGGCACCAGTGTGATCACAAACAATTTCCAGATGAATGTATGGAAAAGTGTTCAGTGGATTTAGGCAATTTGCTTCCGAGTTCATTTGTATTATTGTTCAAGCAGTTAGTGCTATCAGATTATCAACCAAATGAAAAGATGGGAGATAAAAGCATGTCCCAAATCGTTCCAAAAAAGAATCAGTCAATTTAGAGTTTAGAAAGGATATTGAACTGCATGTGACAAGGCTGAAGCTGCTTTAACTATAAGAGATTAGGAGGAGACCTTTTTGGGGAGCTGAGTATCTCATATCAGTCTACTGCAAGACCTTCACACCTTCCTCTAAATGACCTGGTGCTGGCTACTGTGAGACATAATGTACTGCATTACGTAGACTCGGGCCTCTTACAGAAAGGTAATTTCTGTGTTCCTAACAGTCAAGTCAGCAATCAGCTCAAATATCTGTGCCAGACACTAAAAAAAAAAAATCCTCCTACCTTGCCAACAGCAATCCAAAAGACCGTATCAGCGCAAGAGCTCCACCACAGGTTTACGTGATCGGAAAAATCAGAGTAATACCTTACTAACCTACCACAACCCTAGTTCATCTGACCACAGGGGTTACCAGAGAGACCTCTGCAGATACGAGCTTTGTGAAAATCATAAGCATCTTTTGAATGGCATACATAATTTTTATATAACAATTATCCTTGCTCTCCTGCCATGCTCCCCTGGAGTCATCAGTGATGAAGTTAGGGACCAAATTCTGGCGGACAGGGAAAGGAAGCCGTTTTATTCAAGCCCGTCTCCTGAAACATTCAGACCCTAAATACATTGACCCTAAAATATATTCTTATATTACTTACAATATCATATATTTCTCTGTCTTCTTCATCAGCTAACGTCAACAATGCTATCAATGGATAGCGAGATCTAGGCACCGGGCCAAAATCGACAACTTGAGCATCTTCTGATAACTGACAATATTTTTCTTCCTTGTCATTTTTTTTAATGCTTTATATGTGTCAAGGAAAACAATCAGTGTGGCTGCAATTGTAGACAAATGTGACGTTTGCATAAAGAATATTTTTCATCATGTTTGTTCAGAAATATATTGTGCCAAGAACTGCCGAGTGTTCACAAGTCTCAACAGTGCCAACAAATTAGCATATTTTGTCAAAACAATTTAAAAAAGGATACAAGTACTGTTGTCGATAGAGGTATTCGCTGTACAGAGCATCCTCTAATGCCTGAGGAGTCTTTATTCTGAAGCAGTAGACATGTTTCTGCAACGCTTCGTGGAGTTTTTGAACACTGCAGCCCCAATAGCATGTAAGAATACAGTCTTCCAGACAATCAGGTGTCAGTGTTATACCCTCTTGTAGAAAGAAGATAAGGATTTCATTAACTCACCAATGTGCAGGAATTCTGGAACTGCTACATGTAGGTTCTTAAAGGGCAACAGGCAGAAAACAACTTCAGTGTCCCAGATTTTTATCATTACAACCTGATCTTCTAAAAATTTAGACTAGGTTTAGTGCTTACGAAAGTCCACGGAGATGAGGAAGTGGGTGTGAGGAGACAAAATGGCTGATTAAGCTAACAGAAGTAGCATGTGCATTTTATGAAAGGTAAATTTTAACTTCTGGTAACATTTTACACACTCACTGGCAGACCCAAGAGCACAACCCCTAGCCCAAAGTCCATTCCCTCTTTAGATAATGGTATTAATTGGATCACTGGCCTACAACACCCTCTCTGGTCTCAAAGAGTAAGGCCCTCTCGATCACGCAGAGGGAAGATAAAAAGAGGATCTATGCGCTCCATTTCTTTTCTAAAAATCAAGTACTCAACCCATTAACTTCTAACACTTACTGTACTGTTAGAACACTTCAAGAGCAGAACTCTTGAAAAGTCCCACCAAATTCAAGTGCTCAAACCTCCTGAAAAATCCAAGTTACCTGAAGACTAAGTTGCTGGGTTTGTTGGGGTTGGGTTTTTTATGTTGGGGGAGATGCAAAACTGCTGCAGCCCTTTCCTTATTCATAGGAAGGCTCCACATCTGTGTGGGTGGAAGATTCTCAGCCTTGCTTACTACTCCCCAATGATGTAGAAGGGCATGAATTTCACTTCCTATGTGGGTGATTTCAAGGATGTTAGGAACTACTTGAACTCTGATCCAAATAGATATTTAAACTCAGTTTCCACTGAAGCACAGATAGAAAGAGAGGAAAATGATTTTTTTTTTTAAAGTAGTGCACTTCCAAACACCGCTGGACTTAGGTTAAGTGGGTGGCATATATTCTATAATGAATTCTATATCATTATACAATTCTGTAAAGTTTACAAAAACGCCCACAGTACCTGGTAATCTGCAAATGTTTTTGTTACTTAAAAATCTGTTATAGCAGGAAGTGTTTCATTAATAAGAATTAAACTGTACTTAAATATCCAACATTTCACTTTTAAAAGCACCACATTTATAAGCTGTGTAAAAATTATTTCTGTTGTAATGATGAAAGGAAGCATGTTTCTGAGGAATTTTGATAAACAAAAACGGTGAGAGCAAGAAAATATAGTACTAAGTTCAGGAACCCAAACTGACAAAAATCAAGCACATCAGAAATCCACTGACTTGTTACTGAAGCTGTAGCAGGATGAGGGATTTCTAACCCAAAAGGATTCTTCACTTGTCTCATCCGCTTTTTCAAAACTCTTGTGCTGGATTCTGTTTCTTCTGAGTTTCTCAGAATAACAGGAACACCCAACCCAAACCTATGAGACATGAAACAAGAACAACAAGTGGGTTAAGCGTTAGTGTTGATACACTTGAATTTTTCTTCAGCTCTAAATAGCAAGCAGCACAACAAATAGAGCTAGCTTGGCTTTGCAGAATATCTGCTAGGATGCATGCATAATATAGCCTGCCAATCTGACTCCAGCTTTTTGTGGCAGAAGGTAGGAGTCTTCACAGTGATACAAAAAATCTATAAAGGGGGAATACTTTACTCCTGCAACGTTTCCAGAAAGAGAGTAAAATTAACGAGAATGGTCAATGCCCTCTAGTGGTAAACGGTTAGCCAGAGCTTTCTCCTAATTGACATTCTGCATATCCCATCACAGGACAAAAAAAAAAAAAATTAAAAAAACCCCCTGCTGCTTGCAAAGATGGAACAGCCTTAATGGACTGGGAGCTCAAGAGGAAGACCTTAGAGTAAATCATTCAGCCCTGAGATATTTCTAGCTGTAACTACAGCCAGCAAGACGTTTTTATGGGAGAATAAGATCCCAATTTCCCATGTAAACCTCAATTACATCAATATGCTGATATTAAATCAGGGGCTGTAAAGCCTCTGCTTTGAGCCAGAAACCAAGTGCAAAATAGTCAAGACTCTGAATCAAAGCTGAGACTCTAAGACCCCTTCGAAGCCAAAAATAGCATGCTAGCCCAAGCGATATTCTGACCCTAAAAGGATAATGAAGCAAAGGTTTAAAAGTTTAAACACTCTATGAATCAAAATAAAATAAAATAAAATAAAAATCAAAGAAAGCAAGGAAGAATATTTTGGGATGATTTCTGACATCAATCAAAAACCCCAAGGCTTTCATATTGCCTGGGGCTTTTAAAAGAACCACTACAGAAGATCAGGATCTACAAAACAAGCTCCACAACAGACTTCCTTTTACACTTGGCTAAGAATAATTCACTTTTTAAGGTGATAGCAATAACTTTGAATAACCAAAAGCTGCTTAGAGAAACTGTCCCAGATATGCAATCAGAAGACTACTTCAGAGACTGAGGAGATTTTCTTAACTGCATTAATCCAGTCCTGTCTCATTAGTAAAGGCAACAGGGAGAGGCTGTGGGAGTCTTTTGTTAATGCATTTTAGAAAACAGTTATTAATTAGCTCAGGCTGTACTTTCCTGAATTTGTGCTTTTGTCGCTGCCACCTGTACTGTTAAAGTGACGGCCTGTTTAATGGCTTTGAATTTTGGTTCATGCAGTCATCAGCATATTGGGTGCTGGAAAACTCTGAATGGCACGAAGCATCAGCTCTTCCCTGCATCAATTGTTTCCATTTAGCATACTGAAATAGCAGCTGTTAAGAAAGATGGGTCTCATATCAATAACTCAAGCTGAAAAGGGCACGACCAACTTCAGCGTAATCAGTTTGAAAATTGCTAAAGTAATTTCGTGTACAATACAGCTCTGAGCCAAACAGACGATTTTGTGGCTTAACTGCCACTTTTTCCCGGGTTTAAAATCTTTTCCAACTCCTGTGTGTCAAATGAAGAAGAAAAGCAGAGCTTTTACTGACATTGGGCTCCTTTCTATTGATTCATGTTGGAGGGGCGCCCTTTGTAAGACTAACAGGGAAAAACATCAGTCAAAAGTGATTTTCAAGTTGAGGAAACTACTTCAGAAAAAAATTCTCAAAGCCATTCTCAATAGCAACAACCTGTTCCTGGCAGTCTAACAAATACTTGCCTTTACTATATAAGGTCTTGCATGCCCCAAGTGTCACAGATACACCAAAGAGGAAAGAGATTGAGCTGACGGAAAACACTCTGTACTCATTACTCCATCTTTGATAAATTCCTTTGGTTTGCTAGGCTTTGATGGCAACATTTGCATTTCTTCGACGATATAATATAGGGCGCTCAGCCATACTTAGTTTGTGAGCATGGCGGGCCAAATCTCTCTCCAATGCAAGTAAAAACAGCCACGCTGACTTCACTGGGGCTGTAATGAAGTACACCAGTTAAACACCTCACTCACAAAGAAACCAGGTGCAGCAGCCGTTTCACTTATTCAATATCCAAAACTCAGTGGAGCTAATCTGTCCAGCCGCACATAAAGATGCCTCCTGTTTTATACCATCTGGCTGATTCCGAAGTAAAAACCCTGTTCTTTGGAAACTTTCTTCACTGGTCGAAAGCAACAGGATAATCACCATGAAAAGCAGCTGTAGAAAAAAGCCTCTAGTACAGTGTTAGCAGCAGCTGAAGGCAGAGAGGCCTTTCTGTTCAACAATAAGGTACAGTGCTTCTGTAAATTTTAAGGTAGTATTCATTGTATGAAGGATGAATAAAGATAGAGTTTTCATTTTATGATCTAACAGTCTATCAGCCTAGATCATTAGCTGGCATGGGGGAAAATTAATTTCTTGAGAACAACGCTAGTTTAGAAAAGGCAGGAGTTTCCAGTGGTTTTGTTCATGAGTTAATTTCTTTAAGGAACAGTCTGGACCTCAAACAGGTGCTGAGCCTACAGCTCCTCCTAATATGAGCATTCAACTCCAGCTAAAAAGACGACGCACAGGACCGTATTCAGCTAATCTAAATTCCACCTCATTCCTATGCCCGGAGCATCTCTCGGGCTGGCCCTAGAAAGCTACCTGTGCAGTAACCTACTTAGACTCTCTGAGCAGAGCCACAGGTATCCAGGGCTGGCCATAAAAACAGACGCTCATCAAATCAGTGCATGATTTTGCAAATGAAAACATTAACATTCCTAAGCAGCTGGTGTTTTTCAGGCTGACTGACACCATCATGAACACATCCCTAAAACAAGCCGACAATTGATGCCAAAAATGATGGGGGAAACAAAATGTCATTACAGCAGTATATCAAGGATTATGTACTCATATGACACCATATGCATTCATAGTACTCTGTGTAGCAAATAAAGGGTCAAGTTGTTTTCATGAGTAAGTTCAAGAGCACTTAAACCTGTAACTGCAGCTGCAGACACACTGAAGTTGCTTGGAGGCTCTTGGTCATACGGCCATGGTACGGCAGAGTTCATAGGTAGCAGCTACTATCTCTGAGCAGCTGGCCACATACTCACATACCTGTGTGTGCTGAGCTCCTGGCTACTGCTTCTACTTGACTAACAGTTCCTTAACAAACTAGTTTGGAGACAGTTTGTATATATTTACATAAACTGCAGTAATATCTAGCGCAGATACACCCAGAATCTCTGGTCCTGAAATAAAAACGCATCTGGACAGTCCTCTGCACACCCTGTAGCCCCAAAAGCATCAATGGACACGTGTGCAAATGTACGGATCTTCCGGCACGCCTATTTCAGACATTTTACAGCAGGTGATTGCAAAACATTTATTATAAGCAGATAAATAATGATTAAATTGATAAAGGATCGCTGGTTTGGGATATGCATGCAGGAGATTTATTTGAATCATGATTCAGTATCATTTATTGGTAAAGACAGTGTTTTTAAAGAACTGATGAAGCGAAAAAGGAAGAGTGGAGAGAAGTGGATGGCAATAATGGCAGTGGGACAGAGAGAATTATGAAAAGGATTTCTGCACCTCTCCAAGTAAATATTGAGGTGGAGCTTCATCCAGCAGAAAGATAACAAAAAGACCAGTCTTGCCTTCACTACCATCTACCCAGCACTAGGGGAGGCAATGCAAAACAAGAACAAAAACTTTCCACAAAGCATATCTGAAAGATCAAAAGATAGCTTCATTCACACCAAAAGCAACAGAGGGCATGTTTGAGCCAGTGGCAGCTAACAAAGTGATGTAAACAAGGGAAAGACTTTGCACTAAAGGAAAAGTCAGGCAGAGTATTTATAAGTTGCCAAGAGAACAAACAGCTACAGCTAAAACATCTATAATTCAAAGAGAGACAAAGGAAGGAAAACACTGAAGCGCAGCACTACAGATATTAATGTTAAGCCAATGGGAGGACATGCAATAACTCTATTTTATTCTCTCTAGAAGTGCGGTGTATCCACAATTCCCACATAAAATATTTTGACTGCTAATCAGTGCTCTCCACTTGGCAAGTATCAGTATTTACATTTACAGACACTCCTGAGTTGGCAGGAAAACAAACAGAACAGTGCTATGGACAGACATTCAGGGACCTGTTTCTGAAAAAGGCGACAGTGACATCTTTGCTGAACCCTCTCAAACACAAGTAGGAGAGGGTCTTGCACCCACTTTAGCAGGTCAGCCGTTTAAGGCTTCTCCCCATCCCACTCCCAGCACCCTGTTTGGTTCACCTGAAACACCCCCTTGTCCTCTGAGCTTCAGCAGTGGAACAGACTGGTGCCCCATCAGCGGTCCCAGGCAGTCACACACCTCAGTAACAACTCTGCCTTAAAGCCTGGCAGATTTAGTGGCTACCCGGCCTAACAGCAGGCACCTTACCTTATCTACCACCAAGATTTGAGATGTCCATCTCCAACGGTGCCAAACTTTTCCCTTGGAGCAGCCCTCCCTGACCCCCACCCCCTCACTCAGGGTCAGGTCCTCTCCCAGCCATTCTGTTTTCAGCACAGCTTTCATCCTCCCCTTCTGCTGGCGCAGCCCCTCTCCCCCTATGGTCAGTGCTCGCCTTCCTCACCCTCCTTTCTTCAATACAACCCCGCTTCTCCGACCACCAC
>NW_008794444.1:1940969-1941365 GCF_000699145.1 Aptenodytes forsteri
CCCCCCCACCCCCACTGCCAGCCCCTGCGTTGTCCCACCCCAGGGCCACCCCACACCCCCGGAGCTCATTCCCCAAGGGGTGCCAGCTCCCATTACCCCCTTCCTACGCCGTGCCACCTCATTACACCACCAGACCCCCGCAGCCAAGGCTCGACCACAGGGCCGGTGTGGCCCCCACCCGCTGCCCCCGCAGCCGGCGCCGGCCGCCCCGCCGCACTCACCAGCCCAGCACCAGGCCGCTGGTGACGAGGAAGCAGACGAACACCACGGTGATGTAGAAGAGCGGCGAGTACTCGTAGAGCATGACGAGGAAAACGGCAGCCATGGGGCCGAACCACGCCGCCCCACGGCGGGGGAGAGCCAGGCCCCACCGCCCCCCCCACCGCAGACCCCCCC
>NW_008794444.1:1941393-1942526 GCF_000699145.1 Aptenodytes forsteri
GAAGCCGCCCCCCGCCGCGTGCCCGGGGGTGGGGGGGCCCGGGGGGGGCGGGGCCGCGTTGCCTAGCGACGGCCGGAGGGTTCCCCAGCTGCCTGGTTTTGCACAAAGCATTTAAGTAATAAAAAACGCCTGTGCGCCCGTCCGGAGCAACCCGCCTTCAAACACCTCCGTGCCTTAACTGGGGTCAACCCTGGCGCTTGGAAAACTGACCTCGGGTCAAGATGGGATGCTGCCAAATTCCTCCCACGACCTCCGCGTCTAAATAGGGCACGACGCAAATAAGCTTTGCGTCCTGAAAGGAATAAACGACCTCCCCACGCCATGCCGCACGAGGAAATAGCTGAATTTAAGAGTGCACAGGCATTAAGCAGCGCTTCAACGGCTGCTCAACGATCCTGCACGTCCACGGTGTTTACTTGAGCTCTCGTTGAAATTCTGCAGTTTTATCTTACAGACCCGGCACTGAAGTCATTAATATAACTCGCAAGGGGTCGTATCTGAGATGTGAAGCCTTCCTCTACACTTTCATTCTCCTTGAGCAAAACGATGACATTCTTAATTCTCGCTGTTACGGGGTCACCAAAAAGGTGTTTTCTTTTCTGTTACGGCAGCTTAAATTCCCAGCAGCACAAAAAAGGCCAGATATTTCCTCCAGCACCAAGGCAGACCTCCACCGACAGCCTATTACGGAAGAGAAGCGTCCGCCACGCACTCACTGCTCGTATTGGTGATTTGTGAGCTCCAAATCCTGGTTTACTTCCAGAATCACGCTCAACTTGTATAAACAAGAAGTACCACGAGCAGCAGGACTTACTAAGTCTCATTTCTGTCTCATGCTTGAATTTTCTCATGTTTAACGAGACAGACATCCCAGCCGAGGCTTTTTTAACAGTCATTTTTCTGCGTGTATTCTCCGGTGTTTTAGTAAAGGATGTGAAGTTACTAATAGGCCTTAATGGGCTCGTCTGACCGTGGTCACCCCCCTGGGCCTGCTCCTGGCCCTGCCCGCGGGCTGATGGCCCGGCCCGGCTTCGGCTCGAGGAGGATCCTCTGGGGATCAGGGTTTAAATAGCCAGCCCTTAAGGGACGTTAACCGCTAATAAACGGAATCCCCCGGGTCCCCGCCCGCTCCT
>NW_008794444.1:1942771-1942993 GCF_000699145.1 Aptenodytes forsteri
CCGTGGTCACCCCCCTGGGCCTGCACCTGTGACCCGTCCCGGGCTGATGGCCCGGCCCGGCTTCGGCTCGAGGAGGATCCTCTGGGGATCAGGGTTTAAAAAACTAAAGGGACGTTAACCGCTAATAAACGGAATCCCCCGGGTCCCGGGTCGCTCCTCCCGCGGCCGCCTCAGCTGACAGACCGTACCTGAGGAAACACCTCCCCGCCGCTTGCACACGGC
>NW_008794444.1:1943203-1943842 GCF_000699145.1 Aptenodytes forsteri
CCCCGGGTCGTGCGGTGCCGTGCTCACCTGCTGCCCCGCCGGGAAGAGGGACCTCCTCGGTTGTTTTTCTGCTGGGCGCTGGCAGCCTGCGGGGGGAGGGTGAAGAAACAGCTGCTTCGAAAAGGAAGACGTGACCTGCCCTGCCAGCGGCTGTTGGGCAGACGGCTAAATCGGTTTCTGAAATTGTTGAAGTGTAATGCTGGTATGAATGGTGGCTGAGGTTAACCGACAGCAACACCCCCCACCGCGCTGTTTGGCGGGTGTGCCCGCTGTCTGTGCAGTCCTCCTGTCTCTTGACTTTCTTTAGTTTTTATTAAAACAAGCGCTGGTGAGCCAGCTTAGCCCCGATAGATGATCTGAATCTGATGTCACCATGTGTTTTGCAGGCGCAGCCTTCAGCTTCTTTTAAGGATTTATATTTGTGTGGCTGCACAGGTACGAACAAGAGCACTGCTTACCCTGCAGTGTCTGCTGGAAGATGTTAGGACACTGCTGAGCCCAGAGGACTGGGAGAAATGCTTCTTTCAGAAAAGAGCATTTGATACAGAATATACCTTCAACTTTGAAATGCAGCCTTCCCCCCCCCCCCCCCCCCCCAAACACACCCCACAAAGAGAGGGGGGGGGGTAAGGAAAGGGG
>NW_008794444.1:1944079-1967081 GCF_000699145.1 Aptenodytes forsteri
ATTCCTTCACTTTTTAAAGACGCCCCCCCCCCCCCCCCCCCCAAATAGAGACCTGCTGAAATAGTGAGAGTGGGTATTAATGACGTTGGTGGATCAGAGGGAGCCAAGAACAATCTTTGAAGTTTAGGGGAAACACGCAAAATAATGAAGGCTGCACATACAGTGCCTGACCTGTCCTGTCACAACAGAGCCTGATTTCCTCTCCAGCTGTTAAAAGGAAGCAGAGGCACAAGACTTTGTGCCAGAATTTGGTCAAGATGGAGTCTTTTTAGGAGTAACAACAAACATAGGATATTTGCAAGGTGACTTTGGAAGTGGGGAAGGAGAGACACTGCTCTGCTTTTTGAGGAAAATCTCACAAGCCAACGTTGAACATGAGGAGACAGGACTCAGAGTTTAAATAGTACCTTTCTTCTGATTTGCAAGCAGTGATTTGTCTCAATGAAATAGCTCTTTAGTAGAGCTTGTGATAGGTAATCTTGCAACTATTTTTTTTTTATTTGAGCAATTTTTTTAAAGAAGTCTTGAAATAACAGTTGTTTTGGCACAAAAGCCTTGATGCTTTAGGAATTGACAAAGACAGTAATATGAAATAAGCTGGAGATGTTAATTAACTTCTCTTCGTCTAGCTGGCATGCATCTCTCAACTGTGGCGATAGAGGTTGTGTGTTTTAAATGTTGCTCAGGAAATGGCAGTGGTTGGCTTGGTACAGTTTAAAAATTGCATATGTAATGGAAGATAACCTGCATGGTTGCTTGTGAAATAATCATTTCCTTCCCCATCTTCAGTGCGATGACTAATATGTTATCTGGACATTTCTTCTGAAAACTTGGAGTTAGAGGCATATAAGCACACGGGGGTAAACCATGCTTTTTGATTAAAATGTCTTAAATGCTTTCTGTGTGTGTAAATCTCAAAAGTTCAGTTAATATTTTTGTGGGTAAAAATAAGCAGTGACCCTTGATTACTGTGTTCTTCTGAAATACTAATAGTAGCTCCTATTATTTTAAATGCTTAAATTACTGTAGCCACTTTACTGCTACTCTAAGGGGCTTCCTTATTTCAGGCCTTGTCTTGGCAAATGAACTGTAAAATTTCTTTACTTCTAAGAACTAGGAGAATAATCCCACTTCAGGAATAGCTAATAAAATATTTCTCGTTAACTGTGTGGCTTTGAGGAGGGATATTAAAACAGATAAGTGTTCTGTTTTCGTGTTTTTAAAAACTGCTTTCATCCACAGTTTTCCTGGTTTATGTGTATGTTCTGAAACTTTGGACAAGTTGCATGCAGTTCCACTTCAGTAGGGTTTATGCGCACGTATGTGTGACATGGGGACTTTTTTCTGGTTTACTAGAAAGTTTTATCTTTCCCTCCCCTCTGCCATTTCCCTTTTGTAGAGTGAATCTCTGGTGGTTTGTGATGTTGCTGAAGACCTGGTGGAGAAACTGAGAAAATTCCGGTTTCGTAAAGAAACCAACAATGCTGCCATTATAAGTAAGTTAAAAAACCATGTCTGACAAAAATTGCAAGGTCTTGCAGCAAATCCTGTCTCCTCTTTTCCTTCCCATGTAATGCTGCTGCTGTAACAGGTAAATGTGACTGTTTCTTGTATGAACTTCAGTACTTCCAATTCTGCCTGTAATTTTAACAGCAAAGCAACACTGTTCTTATGATACAAGACTTCATCTGCTCTTAGTAGAGTATTTATACTTAATTGTTGCTCAGAGTCTACTGCTGGTTCTAAAATGATAGTAAAAAATGTCAAGGCACAGTCATTTTGAATTTGTACATTTTGTAGCCTTTAAGGAGGGGACTTTGACATTTCTGTCTTTGAAGTTGGAGAAGAGTGTATTGCAATGACCAGCACTCAGACTGTGCACTTCTCTTGACTTCAGTGATTTTGTGAAGTCATGGGACAGACTGAAGAATCAGAATGGAAGTACAAGGAATATACTTGTGGGGAAATCTTAAAAAGCTTCATGCACACATATAAATCGATTGGAAAAAAACCCATTGATCTATGTTTTATTTTGATTTATAGTGAAAATCGACAAGGATAAGCAGTTGGTGGTACTGGATGAGGAGCATGAGGTTTGTTAAATGAATTGTAAATAAGAGTATCTTCAGCCTGCAATGTATTGTTGTCTCTAAGGTACTGCCTTAGTTTCAAATTGTTATCAAACTCTTAATCTAATTTGGGTCATGAGCTTATTTAAATGCATGGTCACTCTGCATGTAAAGCACAGCACTATTAATAGTGGAACTATGCAGAAAAAATTGAGTTGACTAACTAATCACACAAAAAAGTTATTTTAAAGCTGTTAACGATACAACTGTGTAAAAAGCATCTTTGGCACCTGCTAGCTTTTTGAAGAGATTTCTGCTGTGTTTCCACGTGGATCTGCATATTTGACTCTGAGCTGATCTGCCATGAATTAGAAGCTAGGATTGCTAATCCTCTGCAGACTCTAAATTTGATAGGTGGCATAATAAGGTCAGCCCAGCATGTAGTGTTTCTTAATGGTACATAGGGCAAAATTAAATCCTTCCCAGGGATTTGAGCATTAACCGTAGCTCTTATTCCCTAGAACGTAGAAGTTAATGTAACATTTAAATAGAATGGGGACTTTTTTTTTTGCTCGCTCAAGGAGGAAGGACTGAATTTTTCAAAAGCACCATTTACGTAGCTGACTTCAGCAGATACTTTTTGGTGTGTGCTTGCTTACCTCTGTTTAGCACTAGAGCTAGAAGAGCATGGTAGCTGCCAGCATATCCAACTAGAGCTAAAAATGTTTTCTAAACTCATTATGCCTAAAATAGAGATGATTATTCATGCTAACATTAATTCTATATTTAGTCATAGGAATCTATTAGCACGCAAGTTTTCCTAAACTGCTCTAGTAATTTGCGCGAGAGATCGTTACCAGTTCAACTGTAGATGCACATCTAACTTACAGCTGTTTCACTGTTGCATTATTCTGCTTTAGCCTTTGTAGTATACCTTTGAGTGCAAGATCACTTGTTCAAATATTGCTTGTGTTTAATGTTACCAGGGTATTTCTCCCGATGAGCTAAAAGATGAGCTGCCTGAGAGACAACCTCGATATCCTTCTTGTGCTGCTGGCGTTTGCTCTTACTCGCTCCTGGAAGCTGTTCAAAATGGTCAAAGTTGGGCTTCACCTTTTTAGGCCAATACTTGCCTGTAGTGTGACTTTACTGGTATTTTATTTGTGAGATAACCTAGGGATCGGTTCTCATAATGCACTGAACAGTTGTCCCACTTGTTGAAACAACGACTGACACATTTAAGCCTTTCCCAAGATCTTATTTCCTTTTAGACTATATAATGTTTGGGGAAGTAAAGCGAAGCCACGCTGCTGGTAATGTAAAGAAGTGAGCAAAATGTACTAGTTTCGTATGTGGCTACTTCTAAATATAGAAAATTGCCTGTGTAACTTAGGATCTGTTTTGGTACTTTCTCAGTATGTGGCCCTTGCTATTTTGCTGCAGTTGCTGATTCTGGGAGTGCTGTAGGCATGTGATCTAGGGAAGAATCCCTGTATTTAAAAAAAGGAAGAAGAGAGGGACAAGTAAATTGTTCTTTAACTAGATGAAATAAAAGGGATACTCAAGTTGTAAGTGAAGAAAATATCTGCCTCCATTATGCTCAAAAGCTGGCTAGCACTATTCCACATGCCATTCTGAATCTTTCCTTTCATGACCATAGCACAGTAGGAGGCTATAAAGCAGGAGTCCTGGCTAAAACTTGAGTTCAAATTCAGCAAAACACCTGAAACGATGAAGTGCTTAGTCTGCAAAGAAAGAATTTGGCTTTCATTAAGCCAGGAACACATTGGTGGGTGTAGGAAGTCTTTTTACAAAGCTGGGAGGGGAATATTTGCGATGAAAGGGTGATTTTTAGCTCTCTGATGCAAAACGGTAATATGGAGACAGCCCTCACACCCGCCTGTAGTAGAGGTTGGTAAAGACAGGCAGGGTCAGTTCTGAAAGTCAAATATGGAAGCGAAAACAGGAGAACAGTCAGACTACTTACCAAATTTAAAGCATCTTCTAGAATGCAAGACTTATTTGTGCCTGCACCAAGCTCTGATAACTGCGGATTATATCCTAATAAAATCATTGATTTCTTAGTTTCTTTAACTTCAGAAAAAACATTTATTGTGTATAGTTACAAGTATCAGCATGACGATGGAAGAGTTTCTTATCCATTGTGCTTTATCTTCTCCAGTCCAGTTGGTGAGTGAACATTGTGCATGGTAGCTACTCTGTGCTGTAAATATGGGAATATTCTTTGCTATGGAAGATAAAATGCTCAAATAGTGGTTCAGATGCTTAAGGCTAGATTTGCTTATGCCGCTGCTGGAAGCAAGGCACTATAAAGCTATGGCATTATCTGGAGACCTTCTTTGGCAGAGGGGAATCTCTGGTGTATTAGCTCCATCCTCACCATCAGCTCGTGACAAGTGTAGACAGTTCCATCTGCCCAGATCTCCCTAGTTGCTAGAGGTTTTCACTGCCTCTGGGGTTTACATTTAGGGCACTTAGGAAGTATGGTAGAAGAGATTTTCTTTTCCATTTCTGAAGGCTGAACAGAAATGTTAGTTTCCTGTATAGCTGGCCAAAACGTGTGTCTTTCTAAATGTGCCTGCCTACTGTGTTCTCAGTGGTGTGCTCGGGAAAGCCTGGAGCGCTCTGCATCTATTCATGTAGGTTTAACCGAATGTGTTTCCTGTCACCCTCTCCTCAAATCTTGGGGAATCCTCAAAGTATGACCAGGCAAGGCTCAGGAAATGAGTGAGGAGAGGGCTGGAAGATACCCGCTCTGTTCCTGAGGGTTTCTGTTCACCTCTGTCCATCTTGCTACTCGGATGTTAGTGACTGGGTGGGAAGAAATTCCTCTCCTTCTCAGAAGGGCGTGGGAACCCGTGTCTACCCATGAAAGGAACAGGACTCTGTAAAAGGGTTAGGGTGGAATTAGGAGGGTTTTCCAGGGGGCCTATATGCAATGAGCAGCAACAGAGGATGCCTCCAAACAGTGCTATGATGTGAGGGTCTAAAGGGCTGTCACAACTGTGGGTGAAAAGGAGAAAAAGAGGGCTCCATAACCCAGATCTGGGCAGGTGAAAGTGCTGGGTGAACAGACTATGTTCAAGGAGAGAGAGACTGTAATCTTAGATCGTCCCGAGTTTATGTAGAGCAGCAGCTTCCTCTGCTTGTGTCACAGCAACCCTCAACATAAACATACCTGTGCAGGGAACTGTGTAATTTTAATAGAAGCCAAATAACCTGTGACTTGATTGAACTTAGAGAGCTGAATTGCTCTTGTGGCTTCCATCTGTGTTCTGAACTGTAATAGGGTAGCTTGCTGGTATTACTGGATTATCCTTGTTATCCTCTAGAAGAAGATAAACTGATTGCATTGTTTTACCATTCATTACTCAGAACTAGAATAACTAGGTAGGTAGAAGAGTTTAGCAACTAGCAAGCATATTCTTCTGTAATTACCTGAGAATCTTTGTATGAATGTTATGGGTGTTCCTCCTCTTCAGAAGGATAGATATTTTGAGAGCTAGAACAGCAGTAAGAAACTTCCTGGGAGACCTTGAAATAGCAAAGCAGGCAGGCTTGTAGTACTTCATAGGAAAAGAGAGCTTAGATAATGTTCTTTAGGGGTGGCGAGATTTAAAAGTACACTTGTATCTAGAAACTTCTAAACAAGCAACTTCTAAAGAAAAGCCTTTACTTTTTTCTTGAGGTTTTCTGTTTCAAAAAATTTTCTGCAGACACAAGTTTGCAGTTAGACTGGTACTGGAGTCAGAAACAATGAACCATTAGCTGGGACTCTAAACAGCAGTTAACTTCAGCTGTGGCTGAAGTTGCTCTGTGTTTGGGGCTGGGGGGGAGTCCCTTTGAGCTACTGATTCAGTTGGGGGATTTGGGGAGAGATTAGGAGAAAGAACAACAAATTCAGACTGACTTGATTTGTTCTCAGTTTGACTCCAGCTCAAAGGCATACGCTATAAAGATCTGTATAACTGTAACTAGCAAAGACATGGGAATCTTCTAGAAATAGCAAGAGAGCAAAGAATTGACAGTAGTGTAATCAGCACACTACTGTAGTGGCGGGAGGTACTGCTTTGTCGGCTGTTGTGATTCAGGTTTCACTGCTGCAATATTTGATGTTAGCTCTAAGCAGAAATACAGGTGCATGTTGAGACCACCAATTCAACCTGCACATCTGTTACTTCTGGAAATGCTTTTCAAGTACTAGATACAAAAGTAAGAGCAAGGGTGATAATGTATATAAAGAAATAGGTCACTTTTCTGAATGGAGACTTCAGCTTTCAGTTTGGATTCTTAAAAAAAAAAAATTTCTTATTTTTGAAGTGTTGCAGTCAAAATAACTAAACAAAACTACTTTTTTTTTTTCCACACAACTACAGGATGTAAGCCTGAACAGCAGATGATGTATGCTGGAAGCAAGAATAAGCTTGTACAGACAGCTGAACTCACTAAGGTATAACTGACTAGTTGAAATAACTGTCTTCCCCTTAAATGCAGGTTGCAGAAGCTGCATTTGTGTCTTGCTTGCACCTATCGCAAGAAGGGTGTTATGAGACTTTGTAATTACAGTGAACAGATTCCGGTTTAGGAAGACTGAAGAGAGATGTATATGTGGAGATTTCTGGAGTTTTAGGATGCAGGAAGAACAGTGTTCTCTAAAACTAAAATATCCATCGGTAGGATGGACGTCTTTACTTTGGGGAATGAATTTAGTGATGGGAAGAATAGACTGAAGTGTTAGTATAGTGAGGTGCGGACTAGTTTTGCTGCATGGTTTATGGGGTTGTATGCTTGCAGAACATAGTCTTCAGAATAAGTAACATACGTGCCAAGTGCTGAACAATTCTAAATCTTCCTGTGTTTGCTTCCTGTAGTTCTGAAACCAGAAGAAATCACTGCATTCACTAAGCCTAGGTGTATATATTTTTTTTTTTTAAATTGCCACCTAATTGTCATTCTGGAGATTTTTGAAATCTCTGCTTAATTGGCACCTAGATTTCTTAAAGTTTTAGTTTCAACCAGTAAAGCTAAATAGAGTCAGTGGTCACTTCAGGTTTTTTGTACGATGTGAAATGACTTCACCAGTCCCCAACAGCACCGTTCCCTTTTGGTCTTCCTTATCCTGACTGAGTACTTTAACATCCCAGTAAAAATGCATATTGAGGCAGTAAGAGAACTGTGAACTTCTACATCTTCTAGCTGTACCTCATAAGAAAGGACCTCTCTTGTTTTAAATTAGATGTCAAGTTGACAGGAGTAAATAGGAGGGAAGCAGAAGATAAGATGGTGGAAGCAATCAGTACAGCCCCAAGAAATCTTTTTTGAAGTCTGTTGAAACTGCATCAATTCTTCCTTTGATAGAAAGGAAGAATTCCTTGAGGAGGAAGGCAGTTTTTAGTGAGTGAGAAGGAAGTGTGGATAAGAAGGTGAAAGTCTGGGGACCAGCTGTATCGGAATTACTATCACCTGTCAAGTGAAATTCAGTCTGAAAGGCTTTTGAATGGAAGCCTAGGAGTGGATATAGAGGTCCATGATCATCTTCCTTCTGAAGCTGGAGAAGATAGCCTGTTTCCAGTTTGGGTTGCTTACTTGCTCTTCAAATGTGTTTTATTCTTGCCACTCGCTGAGCCATGTTTCATTTTAGCTCATGCTGTGACTTCCTCCTGGTGTGATTTCTGTGTGTGACTCAGCTGAGTCCTCTTATTTTTTCAGTGGCTTGCATATTGTCTTCTGTTAAGCTGTTCTGTTCTTATAATGCTGAATTTTGGGGTTTTCCCCTATCTTTCACTTAAAAAAAAAAAAAAATCAGTATTAGTCGATAGTAGTGGATCACTGTCTGAATACAAGTAGCGTCCAGAGCCCACTCCAGCAGAGGTGGGAAATGAGGAAGAAAAGATACAAAACTTGAATTGTTTCCTGAAGAAGATTAAAATGGCGTAATGGCTGAGGACAGGACTAAATAGGAAGTTCATCCCAAACAGCAGGTTCACTGAGAAGCTTGTTTTGTGAGTCTTACAAAATCCCATCCATTCTGTTGGCCTGAGCATGCTTTTTGCAGCTATCTACTCCGTACCATTAGAAGGGCAGATAACTGATTTAGTGCCGACATAGCTTTATTTTCAGTGTTGTCAGAATAGTAACAGCAGTCTCCAGTTAAAGTATTTTCCCTGTTTTCGTTGCCTAGAAGAACACTTTTGAAGGCCTGTGGATTTGTAAAATTTACTTACCTGACTCTTCTGAAAAGATGATCCATTTGTGGGCATCTCAAAGACTCCGGTTAGCAATACAGAATTAACTTAGCCTCTCTTCGAGGATATTAAAAAAAAAAAAAAACCAAACAAACCCCCACAAAAAAAAACCCAGTTACTTGCCCATATGGAATGTAAAGAGTATATTGGTGTCTTTGATCTTGTTTTCTGCTTCAAGGCTATGTTAAAGGTTTGTTTAAAACTTCCGCAAAGCTTTGGGTTGGTGGTTTTTGGGGTTTGGGGGTTTTTTTGCAAGTTTTCTATTTTGAGGTATCCCAGGCTTGTTTCTTACAGGGAAAACAGTATGCTACTGGATACTATGGATTTATTTCAGTTCAAAGAAGGAATAACTGTATCTTGGGCTGAGCAAACTTCCTGAACTTTGGGCTTAATTCAGCCCAGAGGTTAAATTAATTTGTATTCAAATAGACGATCTTCTTGCTGAGATAATGCATATGAGATGGTGCCCTTTCAGAGTAACTTTGAAATGTAGTACACTTGCTGTTCTCACAATCTTCTTGGAGATAATGCGTATGAGATGGTGCCCTTTCAGAGTAACGTTGAAATGTAGTACACTTGCTGTTCTCACATATTCTTAAAGGAGAATGAAGTCTAGAAATAGGAATTATGGAATTCTTGTTCAAGTTAGTAATATTCCTGGCCGCTTAGTCTTGTGTATTTTCTACTGATGTTTCTATAGAATATTAACCGATCCTTTCAAGAGATAATGCGTATGAGATGGTGCCCTTTCAGAGTAACGTTGAAATGTAGTACACTTGCTGTTCTCACATATTCTTAAAGGAGAATGAAGTCTAGAAATAGGAATTATGGAATTCTTGTTCAAGTTAGTAATATTCCTGGCCGCTTAGTCTTGTGTATTTTCTACTGATGTTTCTATAGAATATTAACCGATCCTTTCAAGAAAGCATGTGAACACTCTAGGTTGGTTACTGCTTTATTACAGCTCAAACAACTTGTGTAGAAAGGTATTGATTGCATTGTATGCTTATCCCTTTCAAGTACCATCACCTCAAGAATTTATGCGATGCAATTTTGTTTAGGTATTTGAAATAAGGAATACAGAAGACCTAACTGAAGAATGGCTGCGTGAGAAACTGGGCTTCTTCCATTAAGAAAACCTCTGTAATAAGTATTTATGTACCATCCTGATAATACTGGAACCAGACATGAATACTTACATCTAAAAAAATGCACTGTATTTACATCTGTCTCCTGCAGTATATCTCTTGTGCAAAGTTTGTGCAAAGAATAGCAGGTCTGTCTTCTTGAAGTAACAAATCTTTGCAGGTGTTTCCTTATTTGTACCTGTTAAAAGGGAATACTCCTCTGCAGGGACTCCTTTTGCACTCTTGTGACTAATATTTCTATAACTAAAATAGTTCAGTTCCGGATTTATAACTATCTACAAACATAATTTGGAAGCTGACGCTAACTTTTTCTGAGCTACAAATGTATCCTTATGACACGTACTAGCCATTTATATGCAGAAATTGTGTACTGTCACTTACTTTTCAGACTTTCTGACTTAACGTCTTCTCAGTTTTGAAAACTACTCCCTGGAAGCATTTAGTATTAAAAAGCCAAAATCCTTGTACAGCAAATCCATTCATTTATCTTTCCATCGGGTCCATGTGAACTTTCTCAAATTCTTGGAACTAATTTTTGTCATTCCAGTAATTCCTCAGTTGACTGAGTCAATCTTACTAAATTTCAGGGCAAAGCTTTGTCCAGTTCTCATGCTACTGTAGTCTTACAGGAACTAGATGATAACTAAGGGCTGAATTACAACTCTGGTTACTCTCGTACCAGATGTCTTGCATATATAACTTATTACACTGTTAAGAAGTTTACCTCTTTGCTCATTTCCTGTTATATGAACACCTGTTAATACTGTGTGCCTTTGATTTGTTAGCTTTAAAATGACTTGAGAATTTTACACTGCCACTTATTACAAATTTGGTAAAAACTTTGTTAAAGAATCCAAGTAACATTTTTTTCCTAGTGCCTAGTGTTGCAGTTGACATCTGTTAAAAAAAAGAAAAAGCTAACCTCGTTTTCTTTGAAATTCCAGTCATCTACTCCATTTGTAGGAGTCACGAGGTTAAAGCTTTTCATGATAATGAATGATTTATATCTCTTTTGTTATAGAAGTTGGCCACAATAGCTTTTTGAGTACTTTAATTACAGTCTCTAACTTTCTTAACTGCTTGTTGGTCAAAATTACATTCCAGATAAAGCTTTTGCATAAGTGATAATTTGATTTTCATTTACTTACAGTTCATCTCTTTGAAACAGCAAATATTCTAATGTGAAAATAGTATTTAACTTTTATAAATGACCAGTCTTTTTACAGGTCTGTTTTATATCGAATAGAGTAGTTGTCTGATATGGGACATGTTCAGCCCATGCAGTGGCAAAAGGAGCGCTCATGTGACAGTATCTCACTATCTTGCTCATGGGTGTTTGTTGTGCTACTCAGTAAGTATCTGCGTAAGAGCAGCTTCCTGTTGATAACATAGCTTAAAATACAGCTGCCCTAACAAATCTGTTCGGTGAGAAGGAATGCAGTGTTAAATTTGGAGGCCAGTATTTCATGCTGTGAAACCTTTGCTGAAAGAAGGTTTATTTTTCGTTTGTAAACTTACGTTGTGTTAGCGTTAACACTAATTCCTCTAAGATCCCAAGGAATTCATTTGCAAAGGTCCTCGGTGTTGGTAAATCTCTTCTTAGTTTGATGTTACTGCTCATTTATTTGTATACGAATCTGACTTGAGAGGAGCTTTTCAAAATACATGTTCGAATGATCCAATTAAATCGATCTTTCAGTGCGGGAAAGAAATGCTTGTAATTAAGTTTCTGTGTTAATGTAGTGAACTGGAAAAACAATTTGATTTCCCTGGACAAAAAAAAATGTTGATTATGAAACTGTTGCTTGATCATTCTGTACTACAGATCAATAAAAACAATGTCTTTTGTGACAAACAGTGTATAAATAAGACTTTGGCTTAAAGAATAGTGTCATTCTAAGCATCAGTGTTGAAACAGCAAGAATCTTGTTTTGCCAAAGGTAAGGCATGACAAAGTACAGCGTGGGTGAGGGAAGCTGCCTTGGCATTGTGCTAAAGGTAAGGCATGTCAAAGTACAGCGTGGGTGAGGGAAGCTGCCACTTGTAACGTTCAGCTTGATTTGCAGTGGGGAAAACTGGATTAATAATCTTTGTCGTTGTACTTTGTACACTGGTGGGCTGCCAGCATCCAACTGCTGCTTGCACAGGTCTTGACAAAAATAACTGTAAAAGGGGCCTGTCTCTCTCGGGAGGAGCTGCTGCAGTCAAATGATTGAATTTGATTCTTCATCTCTGGATCACTCCAGCTTCTGCCAAGAAAATATTGTTACTTACGGCTATATCTTCAGTCCGAGTTCTTTTCACTTCGGATGTTCTTGTTGCCTCCACTTAAGGACTGTCTGCCTTGGGTGCTGCCCCTCAAGTCTTGTAGGAAGCAAACAGATCCTGATGAGAGTGTTAAAGCCCGCTTTCTCGTGAAAGGTGATATTGATGCTGCTCAGCCCACCAGTATTACTCTTCAAACAGTCTTGCTTGGTAGCTGTACCTCCTTCCCCTCTCTGAGCCGTGGAAGTGAGGAAGCAGCTGCAGGTACTTGGAGAATGAGTGCAGAGGATGTTTGCTGTTCTAGGCTTGTCTGTGGTTTCCTTGTTTTTAATGCAGTGTTTTGACACAGCTGTCTGCTGCTTACTGTCCTAGGCTCTTCAGATGCAGGTAGTGCTTAATACTTGATTAAACAAAGACATTAATTACGTCAAAATCTTTCCTGCACAAATAATACTTGTTTTCATAACGTACTTCTCCCACCTTATCTTTAGAACTGTATTTTCTGTACTGCTGCCCCCTTAAGATCAGTGGGAGGCAGATGTGTCCACGTTCAGAAGGCCAGTACGTTCTGACTGTACTTTACTAGTGAGTTGCCCACCTGTAATCATACATTTGTCTTGAATTTTCAGATCTCTAAAGAGGGTTCAAACTAAAGGAAAACATAAATGAACTAATGCCGCCTGTGGGAGCTTTTGTAGCTAAAGGTCCGAGAGTCAGCATTTTCCATTGTGAGCTCCTATTTTTCAGGAGTTAGTAGGTTGGCCATAAAATCCTTGGCCTGGAGTTAGTTAAAGGTCTCTCATAAGGGGAGACTTCTGCCACAATTAATCTGATTTGCTTTAAATACTGAATAGACGGCTAGGATACAGCTCTTGTAATCCTATTAATTGATGGTAAGCTGAATTAAAGCATGAGTTTGCATGTCAGCCCATAAAATGGACTTGTATTGTTTGAGTATTTTTAACAAAAACAAATTAAATGCTGGTATTTGATGGTTTAAGTGTGTTTCTAGTATCATGAATGCTGTTTTGATCTATCAAAGGAGGCAATAATGCGGGTGTTGACACCTTTTCACTTCTCCAAAGGAGCATCTTATGCATTTGTACCAGGATTCCATTTTTGTATCTTTAACTGTAAAATAGCTAGTCCAGAAACAATGTTAAACTGGTAACAGGGGTCTGAATCAAACATGAAAAAGCAAGGGAGTTCAGTTCCTCACTTCAGCGCGCTCAAAAAAGGGATGTCATGCAACGTATCTTTTTGATACATACACCTAGTAACTGTGAAATGGAGGTGTGATGGGAGGTGAGAAGGGGCGCAGTGAAACTCTTGCTTTCGTTATGTGATCCAGACTCGATGTGACTTGTGTATTGTGACGTGTCAGGGTTGGCACCAGTGCTGCAGGTGGTAAAAGGTGCGAGAGGTTCATGGCCGGTTTTGAGAATTTGGCAATTCTGTGAAAATATCAGTAACCAGTACAAATTCCACATGCTATTTAGTCTCTGCTAGTTCACATTGCATGTTTACTTTAAACCAAATCTTTTTTGCTAAGCATGGTGCTTGTATTGGTTTAAATAAAATGTTTAATTAAGAGGTTCTGTTGCCCTGTTTTAATTGCAAAGTCGCACATCTAGCATGGGTGTCTGGCAGGGGAAAAGCTATTAATACTAGGTGTGACCTTTCTCCTTTTCTCAGCTTCCTGGAGTTTGCTTTGGACTTGTAGCGTGGTCTTCAGTCTTGAATGTGCTCCCTCGCTTGCTCTTCTACCTAAAATAATTCCTCTTTCCATCTGTTGTGAAGGGTTGCAGCAAGGGAGAGGTGAGGACAGCAGCTGATGGAGTACTGCAGGGTAACTGCCGTCCGCCTCCGCTGCTTCGCACCTTTGTGTCACAAAACTCAGAGTGTATACTTGTGAGCTGCAAGACAGCGTGGGGGCTCGATTTCATTCTGAAATGCCACAGACTTCCATGTCGCACCTCTCCCACAAGATGAAGGCTCCTGGCATAACCGGGAGCTGTGAAATACAATATAGAGTGCAGGTGCCAAGTGAACAATGTTAAGAGGAGTTGTCAAGGAGACCCCAAAGCTTGAAGGAGTCAAAGGACCTTAGTTGGACCTTCTCAGTTGTTGGCTCATCTCTTTCCTGCCCAAGAGACTGCTAGATTAATCTGATCGAAGCACTCCTTTTCCTCATTCTTGCTGACTGTTTCTTCCTTTCCCGATCTTTGGAGACTGTCGTGTCCTGTTCCCGTGTCCCCCGTCCCCCCCATATTGCTGAAAAAACTACTAAAGATAATCCAAGGAATTCAGCTTCGGTAGCTGACATACATTGTTTCCGCCAATGCCGAAGAATAGCATTAATGGGCCACAGATTAGACATGATATAGAAGTAAACCCCTTCTCTCAGGTGAGAGCGCTCTGTGAAGGAGAAAATGCACAGCTGCTTCAGCACATCTGGCTCTTAGGTGACCAAGATGCCATTTAAGTATGTTGCAACAAAATCTGTTGCCAAAAGCTCTGGAAAAAAACCCAGCTAAGCTGCTGTAGTAGAAGAATGGTTCTCAAGACCATCTGATTAAAGGGAAGGAGGGGGAAAAAAAGGAATAAATAGCTCTTGTATCAGAGGGGGAGGTCACCTGTGGAGTCCTGTGGCATTCTCTGTTGTTCACTGAGTATGCTTAACTAGAAAATGAGGTGATAGTTTACTGGCACTACTATTAGATCACTGAGACAGTAAAAACAAAAACTGACTGAAGAGAATTGCAGGGAGATCTAGGGATATGAAGTGAAGGGCAGCTGCATTCATTCAGGAAAGGTCTTTGACTTGTAATAGTTACATGAAAAGGGCAGTTGAGTGGTCGTTAAAGTCAAAGCTAGAGAAGGGAACAGGAAACAAAATGGAAAACCTCTGTGCAGCAGTACAAATCTGCAACGTAGCCTGAGTATTACACACAGCTGGTGCTTTTTCTTCTAGGTTTGTGAATAGATTGCTCGTCCAGGGCTAGGAGGAGTTTGCTCAGGAGATCCCTTCACTTGGCAGGGCCTTCAGGGATGATACAGAGAAGAAGAGAAATGTAGTTGGTTCTGGAGGAGTTGGGGCAATCGTGTGTGCTGGAGTCACCTGGTAGTGAAAGGGACACCAGTCAAAGGGTCTTGCAAGCATGCCTGTGCCTACTGTTCCATGTCCCCCATGGGTTGTGGAATTGATTGGAGTACAAGCTGGGTTCCCCAAGCTCCTTACCTGCTCCTCGCAGGTGGAGGTCCTGCCACATTGTGTTTGGGTGCACGTGGGGGTGGGGAAGACAAGCACAAGCAGGTGAGATATTGATATGGTGCCACTGAGAGGCAGAATGGCTGGATGTTGAGCACCCTCAAGGGGGAGTGCTGGCGGGGCCGGCGGGGAGGCTGTGGGACAGAGACCTGAGGCACTCTGTGGGTATGAAGAGTGGTTGGGGTTTATTCTGCTGGGCTCGTGTATGGTAGGAGTGATGATTTAAGGTGGGCCTCACCCCTTGGAACAAAAATGAGGACATGTGGCAGGTGGGCCATCCCCTGCGCTTGTTAGTTTGCACAGTCATGTCAGCTGCAGTTTTGGTGATGGCCCCAGGGCCTTCTGCAGCAGCAGGGGAGACCTCACCTGTGTGGGGGCATTGGGGGGGCTTGGCTAAGGCACCTCTCATGGTAGCTGCAGGCATGCTAGCTGCTGTAGAGACCCAGTAAAGCTTTGGCCTGGTCTAGTTGGATTGTTCCTATGTCACAGTAGAAAATAGAACAAGACTTGTCAATCTCCTAAGATGTGGCTGGTTAGAAAAAAAGCATGCTCAGCTTCATGTGGGAAAGCCTGCACAGAGGGGTTTCTAGATCTTGGTGCTGGAGTTCTTGGATTTTGCTTCTATGTGTATGACTAGTTTGGTAACAGTCATTCTCTGCAGGGTCTTCCCTTAGGGCAGGCAACTGCCTCTAACAGCGAAGGAAGAGCTGTGGAGATGGTACCAAGTTTGTGGAGTAACTGCTTCTTCCCCTTCTACTCCAGAAGGGTATTGAGCCCAGGGAGTCAGTCCTGTGTGCTGAGGTGGCCTCCAGGCTGGTCTGGGTGCACAGCTTAAACTGTAACTGCTGGGGAAGAGAGAATTTTTTTGGGATCTGAGAGATCCCAATGTCAAGAAGGATGTTGAGGTGCTGGAGCGTGTCCAGAGAAGGGCAACAAAGCTGGTGAGGGGTCTGGAGAACAAGTCTTCTGAGGAGCAGCTGAGGGAACTGGGGTTGTTTAGCCTGGAGAAAAGGAGGCTGAGGGGAGACCTCATCAAATCAAGTTGTGTCCTGAGGTTTCCTGCTGGGTGGAGAGGAGGTCAGGCACCCCGAAGGCAGGCTGCACTGCCAGCGAAGGGAGCTAGGCTTTCCGCTACCCTTGCACTGAGCAGAGTCACCCTAAATTGGTTGAGTCCCCATCCCTGGAGGTATTTAAAAGACGTGTAGATGAGGCGCTTAGGGACATTGTTTAGTGGGTGGTGGTGTTGGGTTGACAGTTGGACTCGATGATCTTAGAGGTCTTTTCCAACCTCAATGATTCTATGATTCTATGAAGCCCTGGTGTTCCTAAAGAGCAGTCTTGAACTGCCAGATATGGAGGCGTATAGGTTCCTGCAGCTTAGCAAGGAAAAGGAGTTGTAGTTCTCAGAATGTATCTTTCGGGATCAACAGTCAATCTTGGGGAACCGGCAACCGCTCTCTGGGCTGTTGTATAAGGTAGTGGACTGGCTTGATTTGTGCTGTATTCAAGGTGTTGGGAGCTTCATTTCCAGCCACGTTTCAATAAACACATCAGTTCTGAAGTACAAAGAGCCCTGGCATTAGCTTTTAATTTCTCCAGCTAATACACATTTGTATCTGCCAGGACTCTATACTGAAAGATTGAGCGTAAGGCTGAGCAATTACATACCTCAATTTGTCTATTAACACTCAATTTTCATTTTTTGGAAAACAGTGAAGGAAAATGGTGAAATACTAAGCAGTGAATATTCTCTGGTAGCAGTTAGGACACTACTGGCATGTAAAATTGTATTCACATCTGTGTAAACTTGGCCACCGTTCCCCTCCCGGTTCTCGTAGGCTTTCTTCCACATCTGCTGTTCCTTTTGGTGGTACTAAGATGATGTGATCTTGTGGGGTTAACAGGCTGTCTGCTGCAGCGTGCATATATGCAGCATCTTGTACGGCCTCGCCTTGGTCTGACGAGGCTCTATGTCTTTTCTCTAATGTGCCCATAAAGTGAAGGAGATGATTTTAATACATTTGCATAGATGCAGTTAATCAGCGTGGTCCGTTTTGTCACACCACAGGGGGATTGTCTCCTCTGGACTGTTTTGTCACGTTTCATTCTTTCAGGGACTGCAAACCTACTCTTGGTTAACCTTGTTCACCTTTGGTGGTAAGTGAGACATCTCACACAGAACGTGATCGAGCTCAGCTGAAACTCCCCTGACAGCTCTAGCGGTTCCTCAGCAGGAGACAGAGGGGAGAAGAGAGCAATTATCAGCCAGAAAGACTCTGAATGCAGAACAGATGTGAACACTGGGAAAGCAGCATGACTGTCTTTCATGGCAAATTTACTACTGCGATGGGGAAGCCCCATCAAGGCCTTTTGAAAGGCGCACTGTTAACGGTTCCTGCTGTTACATGCCATGGCAGGCAGCTAGGAGCATGAATGCAGCTTCTCTTCCCTTCTCTGCGGTACTCAGCTCCACAATTAATATAATGCACCCTTGAAATCCCCACGCCAAACAGCATCTGTTGTTGTCACCTCTTTTCTGCAGAAAATGGGAAGACGGCAGAAGAAAATGGGGCAGAAAACGTTCAGTTGAAAGGGAAAGGGGCGCCAGCCATCCTACACATTCACTAAGGCCTTAGAGGGCAGAAGTAGAGCAGAAAGTTAGGGGTCAGTGCCCTTACTGAGCTGAATAAGGAACAAGAGAGATTTAGCGTTTCTTCAAAATAATGTCTAATTTTAAATATCCGCCGTTGGAAAACGCTGCTGGATAATTGGAAGGAGAATGTGCCCGCCTTGCTCACAAATGCAGTCTGCCTGGCCATCTGCTCCGACAGCAACAAATCCTGGATTGATTTGCGAATGTGATTAATTCAGCTAGGACGACTGGATCAAGGGATCAGCCAGAGACAATATTTATACCCTACCTCCAACTGTGAATGTGCAATTGTTTGGTTCAGAAGTACAAAACAAATTGTATAGCTGGATTACTGGAAGAATGGAAAAATAGATGCATCCGCTCAACAGCCCTTTTTTCCTTAGATGGCCCCATTCCAAGGTCTGTAAGGACAGTCTAACACAGGCCTGCTTTCCCTGTCTGTGAGGTGAAGCAGAGCTATTCCCATTTTACAGAGAGCTGCTGCGTTTTTATTCCCTTTGCCGCTGCTGCTGTTGCTCTCCTTGCTGCGGTTTAGTCCCAAGATCTTGGAGCTACTGGCTCTGCGGCCTCATCCACGTGGCCTGGAGAGGCAGATGTGGAGTGTGAGCCAGCCACCCCACCCTGCTCCTTGTGCCCGAGGCTACTGATGGGAGAACTGGTCCTGATCTAGAGCCAGCGCAGGGCAGGACTTAAATCTTAAGAACCACCGGGGGGGGTGGATTTCTAGCACTGCTAGAGCCTTGAGCTGATTTGATAATACGGGTATAGCTGGAGAGATCAAAAGCAAGATTTGTAAGGGAATTTAGATGTAGATTAAGGCTTTTGAAATCCTACTTAGTGTGATTTAAGTGTGTAAATACACGTTGGGCCTGAAGGTGCCGTACTCAAGGCCACATGGGATGTCTGGGAGAACAGGGAGACCAAAGCCGCCTGCGTCCCATGCTGACTCTTTATTCTCCCTCACAAATTTTCAAGCGTGCTGCAGATCTGCTGGGACTGAAAGAGCTGCTTGGGGAAGCATGAGGTTGTGATAACTGGGCTGTGTCTTCTGGCTGTTGACGTGACACTGAGCCTTGAACAGCTCGGGGGGGGGTTTTTTTTTGATACAAAGCAGAAGTTGCATGTATCTTCCCTCCTTTTGGCCAGAAACAATGATGATGTTACAGCTGATGGAAGAGCGAATGCCTCGTTTGTCCCAGTGAGTAGCTGCCCTGGCTCTACCTTGATTCAATCCTACCACCATATCCAGCGGTGACCACGTTTCTGCTAAAACAATTAGCAGTGAAATAACTAACAAGGGAGACTTTTTTAGGTGTTGTCATTCAGTAGCAGACGTAACGCCATCTTAAAATGCTACCACCATGTTTTCACCTTCTGTTTATTCAGGCTGATATCGCTGCACTGGTTTATATTTGGATCAGAACTTAAAAGTTCTTTGAAGAGCTGAGGACTAAGGGTGGCATTTTCAGGGTCATCGCTGCTACAGTTAGGCTAACGCAGAACGTTTTGGAAAATCCCCCTCTTTGTTAATGAGCAGCTGAATCCTGAAACACGTTATAAAATAGTTCTTAAAAAAAACAATTATTGGCCCCTTTGCCTGATCACACACTGGTATTATGCCATGGGCTCCGAATTGTACGGACAGCCGTTACCAGGAGCTCTACGCAGCAAGAGAAAAACAAACCCTGTTATTAAAAGGACAGGCTGAGTATTGAGTATTTAGCCTATTAAAAGAAAACTTGCCATCTGACAGCAAACCTTGGAAGGATTGAGGCCACGGGTGGATTCCATAACGAGACGTGGTGAGATGCCTGGCAGCGTCTGTGTTTTGAAACTGAGGTTTAAATGTGATTCTTGTTTCCCTTGAGACTTTCTTTCATGTGCAAAGGAATTAATAACATTAATTTGTTTATGTGGTCACATACATGATGGTAGAGTCTAAACAGGGATTCTAAAGGTGAGTGAAATAGCGCAATAGGAGAGGGTATTTGCCAGTTTGGGAAGGAAGTCGGTGCGCTCGCAAGTCCAGGGGTCTTTTCATCCTGCCGGTCAAAGATTGAGCAGTGAACCAACAGCCTCCATCCTGATGTCCGTTAGCGCATAAACGAGGTAAGCGGGTGCAGAGGTCGTGTACTTTTGCTGCTTCTGACGCGTATTTAAAAGGTTGTAGCGCAATAGGAGAGGATATTTGCCAGTTTGGGAAGGAAGTCGGTGCGCTCGCAAGTCCAGGGGTCTTTTCATCCTGCCGGTCAAAGATTGAGCAGTGAACCAACAGCCTCCATCCTGATGTCCGTTAGCGCATAAACGAGGTAAGCGGGTGCAGAGGTCGTGTACTTTTGCTGCTTCTGACGCGTATTTAAAAGGTTTGCAGAAAGGTGACCTCTGACGTTAGAGGTGCTTGGAGAGTCTCTTCTAAATGGTAGATAAATACTCAGATTTTCCTCTCCTGAAAACCCAGTGAGCGAAGTCTTTACTGAAGTCAGCAGGATTTTTGCTACTGAGTTCAATAGTATTAGATTCTTCCCTGGTATCTATAACTGAAATGACTATTTTTCCAGGGATATTATTTTTAATGTTGAAGAATGTGGTTATCCCATGCATTTCCACCATGATCATTCAGAAAAATTGCTCCGTCATCTTCCCTCGCAGCTCTCTGCCAAAGCATTGTTGTCATGACCTGCCGGAGTCGTCTTTCTTCAGCTAAATCTTCCTTACGAACAGACTGCAACACGCCGAATTACGACTGATTATATGACTGGTTTCTGATGAGGACAAATACTTGAGAGGGATTTAAGATGAAGTGAACCGACACTGACGTTTTCCCTTGGGATTCCAATCAGGATTAAACTCGATGAGTCCAGGGTAAAAGGAAAGTGCATTAAAAGCTACAGGCCATCTCCAGACCTCCACTGTGTCTTCCTCACATTGTTCACAGAGTTTAATCGGAGAAAATTCTGAGAGGATACTCAGTTGTTTGATTTGAGATCCCAAATAAATGAATGAAATGAGAATTGGTTAGAACCTTTTCTACAGAATTTGCTTTTAGTTTCCTTTTGTGTTATCTTAGAAAGACAATCTATAATACAAGAAATCCTTCAATGAACAAATCTCTGTTGTACAAAATTACAGCTGCCTTCCCCTTTTCCTGACAAGATAATTGCAGTTGAACGGTATGCAAGCATCAGAGGTAATAAAACAGTGCATTCCTTGAGGCAGAACCAGTATTAATTGCAAATGCAAGTACCCGGGGCGGACACACCTTTTCATTTCTGGTACTACACATCGCTATTGCACGACGTTCTGTTGTACAAGAACACAGAATATAACTAGCAACGTAGCAACAACCGTCGCTTATTCGGGCGTCGGACAGATCGTTTGTTTCCCTTTTCTTTCCCCATGTTTCAGCTAATACGGATCGCCCATCCTAATCCAAACCCGTCGGCATCTGTTACAGCTGGAGTGCCGCGAAGGCCATCTTGCTGCTGCAATGACTTGCGTATTCAAACAGCCCTGATGCTGCTGGCGACGTTGTGGTGGCCAGCCCAGGCGCTACGTGAACGGCGGCTTGGCATAATCCTCTGTAGAGTCCTTAGTGCATGTTTACGTGTCTTGAAGTACAAATTCCTGTGTTACAGGTGAGCCTGGCGGCTTGTGGTGGGTCTTGTGGGGAGCCAGAGCTCCCTCGCGAACGATATTAGCAGACTTAGAGCCAAAGCAGCTGTAATTCTGCAGGGCAAACTACTCCCGTAACACCGCCGCAGTGTCGTTACGACCAATGAAACTTCAATGTGAAACCCAGAAAAGGGCGTGGTGGGCGGGTCCTGCAGCCTGGCCGCCCGCCCGGAGCCTTCCCCTTCCCTTCCCCCTTCCCGAGGGGGCAGGTTGCCCGCCGGGCCGGTGGTGGTCGCTCGATCTGCGTGCGTGCTTACGTAAGTATCTACCTCGAATGGACCAAACTGCTGGTTTCCGTATTGCGGTCGAAAACCAGCATTCCCCGGTCCCGAGGTATAACAGCATCTCTGCACGCATCCTCTGTTTCTTCACCTCCCACACCTTCTCTGATGCAAATGACCCTCCTTGGATGGCTTAGGAAAAGCCTGGAAGGGGGAATTTGAACGCTGAACGTCAGGTCTTCCAGCAAAGTCCAGTCAAATGGCCTTGGGAGTAAGTGTATCTGTGCGGCTCGAGGCTACTCGAAGTAAGAAAGAAGCAGCGTGCTAATGAGTAAGACCTAAGGAAGCCTCAAGTGAGTTATATGTAGAACAGTAAGTGATTGCAGGGGAAGACTGTGGTCCCCGGTTGTTTCTTACTCGCTCCTCAGGAGCGAGGGCTGAGGAGCGGTCGGGAGGTGGCCGTGATGCACGGCCAGGGGCTCGAGAGCCACACCGGCGTGAACTGGCGGTACCAGCCGCCCCCCCCATTCCCCGGGGTCCGTACCCCGCTGTACACGTTTCCTTCCGCGAAACGTGAACACGGCGGTTGCCGTCTTCCTAATCCGCCCCGTCGCTCCGAGACGGAAGGAAACCACAACAGGCTCAGCCCCCGCTGATGTTCTTACTGCCCGGCGGTCACCTTGCCCCCTCGGAAGGGGAGGGGAAGGCTCCGGGCGGCTGCCCAGGCTGCAGTACCCGCCCCACGCTCACCCCGTCCTTTTGTTTTCTCGCCTTTTAATTAATATTCTCTAAGGGTGATTTTTAAGTCTGTTTTCTGGGTTTCACATTGAAGTTTCATTGGTCGTAACGACACTGCGGCGGTGTTACGGGAGTAGTTTGTGGACCAGATGAGTGATTTTATACCCAAAGATCAGCTTTATGTTCGGCACAACTGATTTCCTAGAGACAGCTCATTCGCCACCATCTTCCCTCTTATTTTGGTGAAGGAAATAAAGCTCCTGCTCACCTCTCAGTGTGACGCTCCGTTAATTGTGCGTAAAGCTTTCCGGCAGGTATCGCCGGAAAACACTGTTTACTATTTGGCAGCTGTTATTTTTATGGAAATCGTCACTTACACTGCTCGTCCGGAGGAAACGACTGCAGAACTACTACCCAGGCTTTCCTTTATTGCAAGGTATCATCGCTTAAAACTGACAGGGCTTTTCCGTCACCCTGTGGAAGGAACATACGCGGCGCTCCCCTCAAACTGTTTGTTTTCTTGCCGTGTCTTTCCAGCAAGCCCCAAATCGTCTCGCTCTGGGATCGTAGGAACCTGTCGCCCCCCTCCTCCGGGGCAGAGGTATATTTCCGTGCCCTATTTCTCACCCCCCGCAGGTCCCCCCCGGCCTTCGCGGCGGGTTTCGCTGTAGGCACCGAGGCGGGAGGGAAACGACACCC
>NW_008794444.1:1968130-1974575 GCF_000699145.1 Aptenodytes forsteri
GGAGGTGGAGATGTGGCAGCGTTTGGCTGGGGGTAAAACGAACCTTCAAGTGCCGACACAAGACACCGTTTAATAAAGTGGATGTACTGTAAATGGGCGCGGTCTCTTTAAAATAGCGGTTGAAAACGTTTTAGTCTGAAGTCACGTTTGGCTGCTTCTTGAACAGAAATGATGAGTTAAGTGTTGCGTTCTTCTCACGCTTTATAAGAAGACTTAATTTTTTGATTTTTTTTTTTTTTAATTTTTCTTTTTTTTTTTTTTGAGATTTTTCTGTCTCAAACCTGACAGAGGGAGAGCCAGGAACCTACCTTGGATGGGCTGTGAGATACCGCTCTAGGAGAGGACGTGAGGGGGGATGTTGTTCTTGGCGCTGTTTCAAGCCTCGTAGTTGTCCTTAACAAAAACTGTTCTGTCGTAACATAAGCCCTGTCCTGTAAACGTGTGGGGGCCTACACTGAACAGAAGCGAACCTCATACTGGTAACAAGTTGGTCTGTCTTAAGACTTTCTTAACGTTGGGCATGGCGCTTGTTCTGCAGAAGTGGCTGTTGTTGTATTTCATGCCGCATCTTTGTCTGATTTTCATGGCATGAAAAGGTCGAGTGTATTTTATGGACGTGTGCGGGGGTCAGCATTTACTTCGACAACGAGACAAGACGTTTGGCTGCTTTTAAGATTGCTGTTGCTTTTTCTTGAATAACGAACCCTGCGTTCGGGTTCCTGCTGGCAACCGAGAGAGTCGCTTGTGATGGTCGGGGTCGGCGCACAGCGAGCGGGGTTAAAAACTGCCCAAGGGGACGCTGGAAATCCATGGCTCCCGGGGAGGTCAAAAGGCAGAGCGTGGGCAGGGGCAGAGGTCTGTGAATGCCTGGAGTATCTTCTGCTTTCTTGTTTGTATAACCTACTTCAGATGTGTCTTACCTGCGGGTTTATGACGTGAGGACGTACTCGGGAGAAGTTACGTTCCCGAACGCGGTGGCAGCACTTGGGCGTTCTGGCTCTGTACCAAAATGTTACTTTTCATGGATAAAATACCTTGTGGCTCCTGGACTGAAGATTCACAACTGTTTCAATTTTTTTCCTAGATTATAGCATTTGATGAACTGAAGACCGATTACAAGAATCCCATAGACCAATGTAATACGCTCAATCCTGTAAGTTGCATGCTAAACATTTTTTTTTTTTTTTTTTTAAAGAAATGTGTGTTTAATGTTTTGTTTTGATGTTATCTTGATACACTCAAACTAGGCAATAGAATTGCACCTGGGTGGACAAAACCTAGCTGTTCGACAGAAGTTCTAGGGAAAAATCTTTGTCTGCTTCTTTACTTTCAACTTGAATATTCTGACTGTTGTTAATCTGCTGGTGATCTTGTCAGCTGTCGTACTAACATTCTTTCAATCTGCTTTCTACGTTTTCGGCACAAAGACAGTTGAAAAGGTCAAAAAGATTAAAAGAGTCAAAATTGCATTGAAGGTGTGTACTGCTTTTTGGTTTAACGTTTTTACCGCCACTTCCATTTTGTTAGGAACGTTTGTAATACTATTGAGCTGTTTCGTTCAGCGTGCCTGTTCATCTGCTCGTTATTTGTTTGTTGGGGTTGATGATAACTTCATGGATTTCCATGTTTTGTGCAAAACAACTCTGCTTGCTTACCCAGTGAAGTGGGGAAAACTGTTACATGCCCGTGATAGGTGTCCTATCGATTAGCTGAAGTAACTTCAGACAGAAATAAATAGTACTTTTCAAGCAAGATTTATTGAACTCTGAGATTGTAGGAGACCAGTTGTTCTTTTTAAGCATCGACCAAGTAAATTCTGCTCTTGTTTGAGGATTTAGGGGGGGTGTAATGTGACAGGCGTTATCTTCACTTCTTTGTTTTATGTTCCAGGATCAGGGGTGTAATCTTGGTGTCCTCTCGGATGCAACTCTGACACTCCTTGGTTTGTGAAAAGACTTTGAGACAAACTATTTGCTTGCATCTGTAACAGGCCAATGACAAAAGGGATACTTGTTAAAGAGCATCGAGTTTGGTGCAGGAGTTTCTTTGTGCATTTCTCACGGTGTTTACTTTGGCTTGGTGTGCCCAGGCTGAGGTAGAATGTAGGGGCAGCACAGCGGTGCGGCCTGGCCTGTAGCTTTATGGTGTTTTGAAGAGTTAAGTAAATGATGCAAATGACAAATGAATTTGCAGTAGCTTTGGGGGGGGGGACAGAGGACACCGCATGTTAGACATACGGCACATAAATTGACGGCAAGCATTGCAGCGTGAGAACGGGCGGGGAGGAGAAGAGGTGATAGGCAGAGGATTGCATCTCAGCGAGTGAGGTTTGCTGCTCGGATAGCTGTGCATCTAACAGTTTCCCTTGCTTGGTCTGTTTTACAGTCATTTCTGCTACCGTATGGGGAAGGCAAATTCTCATTACATCTATGCATTATGATCTTATCGCAACCTTTGAAGTATTATAATGCGCATGTTTAACGCGAATATTAACCTTCTGTTAACCCACGTGCATGTAGCATTTATTGATACGATAGCTTTGTGAATTGAAAATATTAAATAACTTAACTGTTAAGTTAACAACTTTGCTGTTCTTGTGAAAGTAGATTGGCCACTAAAAGTGCAGTTAAGATCCAGGCTCTTGAAGGGATCCGGTAAATGCTGCTGGGCAAGCGCACTGAAGTGTTGTTTCCCTGTTCAAAGAATCAAAAATCCTGGAAGGAATCGAGACACCTCAGTAGAAAGATTAGCCCAAAATAGTAACTGCTTAGTACGCTGTTGGTGCCTTCCCTTCCCTGCTCCTGTTATAGTAGTATCTCTTCTCAGCAACGACATTTCTTCCTCCCTCGCTTCTGTGATAAGTATCACGGTAGGATATGCTGTAGTTAGTTTCCTTTTAGGACAACCAGGGAGGATAAAGTGTGGTAGACTTGAAAGAGACAGGTATTCTGGTGTGGGAGTAGGGTGTAATAAACAAGATAAAGAAAAAGGCCTTTTGAGATGTGTAGTTAAACAAATTACAGATTTTCAGACCTGGTAAATCTGTCTCAGCGGGCTGCCAAATGCGCTGCGTTTTGGATAGGGCGGTGGTTGTTGCTGCTGTTCTACTATAAATAACGGCCAAGTTGTAAATGGTAAGTATACGAAGAAGGATCTGGACAAAAATACTTGAAAGATGTCATGTATGACAGCTTATTTTTGTTGATGTTGATGCGAGTTTGCTTTGTTTGATATTCTCCTTTTAGAGCAGCAGAACGTTGTAGCAAAGTAGGTGGTGAGAGTGTCTGCTTGTTGGTAGTTTTTAGATTTCTAGGGAGATGAGGTTTAAAAGAAGTGTCTGCTTAGAGAGAGTGAAAAAAATTATAAAACACTGCAACTTCGGCGTAGTCGCCCTATGCAACGTTAGTCACATCACACAAAAAAAGAGGGGCGGAGCGCGTGGTGTGTATGCGTGCACATATACATTGACAATTTAAATCTTCAGGTAGAAATGGAGTATTTTTCATGAGGAGATGTTTTAGCGGTCCCGAGTTGAGAAGCGACAAGCTTGCAGATTTGCTTCTTTCTGAATTGTGCGGTAAAGGAGTAAATGACATCACTTTGGGGTGACTCGTTTTAGAAAGTTTAACTCTTGTGGTGGGCGTGAGATTTTGCTGGCTCTTCGCATGCGTTTAAATCTATGTATCTCTCCATATTACTCCTATTAATGACACTAATACTACCTGGCATTTCACGCTTCCTGTGACTTCATAGTAACTGATAATTAGCTCCGTGGGCTTCTGCTGGAAAGCATGATGCTATAAAGCATGCGTATTAGGTACTTGTGGAGGAGAACGAAGCTGGCTAATGCGCCCCGAACTGCGCGTGCATAGCTGCTGTCGTGCCCTCCTGCGCTGCAGGCGGCACAGCGCTCGTCTCTGCAGACCGATGTGCATAACAACGTGACTGCTGATTTGCTGTGATAAAGCTTCGCCCAGGATATTACGTTTTGGCAGTAGTTTGAATTTGAAAAATTACGTACGTGTGAATAGCAAAACGAAGCTGTAAAATAGGAAAGCACAAAACATCTTTTTGCCTATAAACCATTATATGGAGCGCATTTCCTACTGATATTTCTCTGTTGCCTGAGCAGAAATATCTCGATGCTCTCTCTTCTGTTACGAAGGTCACGTATAAAGCGTGGAATCTGTTAACAGTACACTTAATTTAATAGAAGCAATAAAAAAACTACTGATCTGAGCATTTAATTTTATAAATTTTTCTTCTTGGTTCATGAATATCATGTGAAGACAGCAAGGCACGTACTGCTGGTTGCTGTTTTCACTTTCTCTGCAGTCTTGTTCTTGTTAGTGTTGGTTTTTAATAATATTTTTTAAACAATAGCTTACCTCCAAAATAGATTAAACACCACACGTTTTGCTTTGAGTAGTCGAAACTTCTAACTCGTATTTTTCTTTTCCAGCTTGTACTTCCAGAGTACCTCATCCATGCATTCTTCTGTGTTATGTTTCTCTGTGCAGCAGAGTGGCTTACACTGGGTCTCAATATGCCTTTGTTGGCTTATCATATTTGGAGGTAATATCGACGAGTCTGGTATCTCCGTACTCACGTTAATTGTTAACTCGTTCTCCCGTTGCAGTGCTTCCTGTTAAGTGTTCTGTGTCTTTGGCAAATGAAGGTGTTTTCTGATACGACGCTGAGGAAGTTTTTTATTTGTTGTTCTCCTGTGCTATGCAAGAATCGAGTTGTGTGTGTGTATGTGTATGTTAAAGGTAGCTGACATGTGGAAGGTGTACTAGTACTGCAGATTCACAGTGTGGATTGCCAGTAGAAGTGGCAATCCCGCTTTCCTCCTGCCACTAAGACATGGGCACCACCTCTCCTCGTGCTGGTATTAGTCCTGCTCAGGGAGCTGCAGGAGCGAGCTGGTCTGGTTGAAACGTAACCCAGCAAAACAGCTTTCACTGCCTGGCTGTATCTGTGCTAGTCCCGGCGTGAGGAGGAGGTAGGACTCTTTCTTTTATAGAATCACAGAATGGTTTGGGTTGGAAGGGACCTCTCAAGGTCATCTAGTCCACCCCCCCTGCCGTGGGCAGGGACATCTTCAACTAGATCAGGTTGCTCAGAGCCCCGTCCAGCCTGACCTGGAATGTTTCCAGGGATGGGGCATCCACCACCTCTCTGGGCAACCTGGGCCAGTGCTTCACCACCCTCAGCGTAAACAATTTCTTCCTTAGATCTAGTCTAAATCTACCCCCCTTTAGTTTAAAGCCATTCCCCCTTGTCCTGTCGCAACAGGCCCTGCTAAAAAGTCTGTCCCCATCTTTTTTATAAGCCCCCTTTAAGTACTGACAGGCTGCAGTAAGGTCTCCCCAAAGCCTTCTCTTCTCCAGGCTGAACAACCCCAACTCTCTCAGCCTTTCTTCATAGCAGAGGTGTTCCATCCCTCTGATCATTTTCGTGGCCCTCCTCTGGACCCGCTCCAACAGGTCCGTGTCTTTCTTATGCTGAGGGCTCCAGAGCTGGACGCAGTGCTGCAGGTGGGGTCTCACCAGAGCAGAGCAGAGGGGCAGTAGCCTGTGTTAAACGACAATTTTGAGATCGTTTTGCGTTGACCTGTACGAGTATTCCTTCAGCATGGTAGCCAGCATGCGTTGTATTGATGAGTGGAGGCTGTAGGTCACATAGGGTTATATGTTGGTCCCCTCTCCAGCTTTTCCAACCCTTTCATGAGGAATCCCATTTTTCACCTATTTATAAATTTGTCCTGTTTCCTTTTGGTGTGCCAGAGTTCAGCATGTTTAAGGCTGAGGTAAGCCGTCGCGGCACCGCCTGGGAAAGCTCTTCCATAGGCTCGTTTAGTTTGGAGCTTCGTATTGCTCTTGCAGTTCGCCATCTCCTACATGGAGCCGACGGACTTTGCTGCGAGGGGTGTGATTCCTTGTCTCGGTTCTGGTATTACTTGGTGGGTGGGGGGCAGGAACCAATGCTTCCCATTGCCGTCACCGCAAAACTAACTGTGCATCGCTTGCAGGTACATGAGTAGACCTGTGATGAGTGGCCCTGGTCTGTATGATCCTACAACCATCATGAACGCAGATATTTTAGCCTATTGCCAGAAAGAAGGATGGTGCAAATTAGCATTCTACCTTCTATCATTTTTTTACTACCTATATGGGTAAGTTTTTTCTTCTGTCTCTCATCTAATCTTCAGTTTGGTTGTTGTTTTTTTTTTTTTTTTTGATTGGGCTCAGTGCACAAGAGAAAGTTTGGACATAGGAATATATATAATGCCAACATTCCTGAAAAAGAATCCACAATCACTGTTCATTCTGTTTTAAAACGCAAGTCTTAATTTGGTCGGAATTACTAATTTGAATCTGTATACCATGACTGGAGACTTGAAAGCTCTGAGCTTTTCTTTTAAGCTTAATATAATAACTGC
>NW_008794444.1:1976391-1986511 GCF_000699145.1 Aptenodytes forsteri
ATAAATAATATCCCCCCCCCCCCCCCCCCCCCGAGTGTTTTCATTAAGAAGCTGGAACAGTAATATTTCTGAAGTAGGTACTTTGATGTAAATGTGATTTTTGTTGAAGTCAAAGGGTAGGGGAGTCGCTCCAGGAGTGAAAAGGGGTGAGGCGCACAAAAGCCAGTGCCGCTGCCTGGTTCCTCCTCCCAGTTCTTCCTTCAAGCCGAAAGCCAGCTTGCTGCTTGGTGTTCGCGTCTGTTCTGGGCGGTGTGACACGGGAACCGGTGCGCGGACCTCCTTCCTCTCGGCACGCCGCACTTCTTGCGACACAGCTGGAATAGTTCAGGCTTTTGACACCTAGGCATCGCGTTTCTGCAGGGTTCCCTGTTATAATGTCACTTGATGTAGCGACAGCTGGTTGTTGCATCAGTTCGTGTCGTGCTTTATAATCCCCTTACGTGTTTGTGTAAAACCTTCAGTCACGATCCATGTACCTCACACAGATTTGTTCCTTAGAATATGCGACTGTAAAATGAAATGTGTAACGCTAATCAAAATGGTGCATCTTAATATTTCTGTTTTATTTTCCAGCATGATTTATGTTCTGGTGAGCTCTTAAGACGACATTCAGCAAGCTTTGTTCCAATTAAGTGCATGCAAAAGCCACAAAACACGGATTCTTTACAACGAGAACCTCTTACCAAGATCAAATACGGAACCTAATGATTGCATTTGCGTTGGAAAACAATGACTCCCCTATTTTTAAAATATTTCCACATTTTATACTTGTGGAAAGACTGTTTTCTTATATTTTACTGGGACACTGAAATTAAAGAATTACATGTAAGTTAATATAACGGTTACTGGGTTTTGAGAAGTTTTGACTTTGCACTCCATAAGGAACAGCCATAATCTTCACGTAGGTATTCGTTACTGACTAGCCTTAGTAGACTAGGGATTTTCTTTAGACTGGGCTTCATAGTGGCTCGTTTGGACTTGCGTATCCCGCTCTAACTATAAATCAGCTGTAGCTGCCGAGTGCTTGGGAAGGACTGGAGGCGCTGTGTGTGTTTGACCTGTAGGCGACGTTGGTCTTAAGAGATGAATTCGTGGACACGGTTGCAAAAATAGGAGTTCTATTTTGGTTTATTTTATTTTATTTTTTTTTCTGTCTGGTTAACCTTTCCCCGTATATGCATGGTTCGGAGACTTCTGTATTTTCACCGAATGTTAGCCTTGCTTTAATCTCAAGCATATGTCATTGGATAGGAGAAGTTGAACTGTCCACAAAGGTGTGAATTTAAATGATGATTTTTATTTTTTTTCAATGTCTGTGCTGTCTTATTAACGAATGGACAAACCTGCAACATTTATCGAGTCCAATGATGAAAATACTCTCGAGTTTAAGAGTAATAGTACAGAGCTTTTCAAAGCAGAAAGTGAGATTGTGAAACTGCCCTGCTGTTCCTTAGTGCAATAAATAATAAAAAAAAAATCTCAAATTCAGAAACACTTATTTTAACTGGTGCCTTGTTTTGTTTTCAAATTGAACAGATTCTTGCTGTATTCATCTGTTTGCTTTATGATGGATAATTGCATTGCCTTTTCAAAATGGAACACTGAATCAAGTTATGTCTGGAAAAGGGAAGCTCCCATTTCCTGCTTTTTTTTTTCATGGGTCTGCAGATAAATAGTAGATGGGGCAGGGGGAAGATGTTTCAGGTAAACCGATAGTATTGCATTGTAAATTGTTACTGCAACAGCTGCTTAATTTAGGAGTCATAATTAGGAATCTTTTTCATTGTTCCCCAGCGCAGGTAAATGAATAGTTTCCCAGTTCTAGTAAAACGTTTTTGAATAAACTCTTTAGTTGTTCGCTTTGGGTCTCTCGGGTGTTAGATGCAATAAAAGTCGTACGAATGGCTGCACTGGGCTCGACCAGAAATCCAGATACTCCAGTACTGGCGTGTTGGGCAGTGGCAGCGACTGAGGAAAAAGATTGTGAAACAGGGCAGGTATTGAATATCTCTGCCCGAATAGTGGGAGAATGTGTTTGGAAACCTACCTGTTACAGATGTCCTGAGCTAGAGGCTTGGCATCTTACACAGCCCTTGAATAGCTTTTCTTCCATTAATTCAGTTGCTTTTTGAGCACGTTTATAGCCTGGTATGGAAGATACGCCGAGATGGTGAGTTCTGCAATGGAATTGCTCAGTATGTAAAAAATACTTGTTTAAAAGTTCTGCCGGACTTCATTTGGTGCCCCTAAGCTCTTATTTTTTAAGACATATTGAAAATTTCCCCCTTTCCACCTTATTTATGCTGGGCACGATTGAGTAAAACCTTCATCATGTCATCTGTCGAAGCGGAGAAGTCTGTGTAATCTCTTCTTGATTGGAAGTCCTTCTGTAGCTTTGTGATTATCCTTTCTCCTCCGCAAATGTTCCTTTTCTAAGCTGGAGGACACCAGAACTATTGTCATCACACAAGATTTGGGTGCCCGGGGGATTTAGAGTGGCATTTGCTTGCTCTCTGCTTCTGAATTCCTCTCTTTTTCTCATCTGGGGGGATGAGAACTCAGGCTGTGAGAACTTAAATTCTCTTTCCCAAGTCATAATAGATACCTGACAGCTTATTTCTATGTATATAAAATTGATTTTCTCACATGTGGTTCTCCTTTGCATTTATTGACACTTAATTTCACATGTCCTCATTGCTCAAGCATTCAGTATTACAAGATTTTTCTTTTTTTTTTTTTTTTTTTTTTCCCCCTGAGTGTCCCAAAGCATTTGCAGCAGTTGCAGGCTTCATCTCATGGCCCTTGTTTTCTGTGCAGAGGCACGGGTTCCCACCCGCACACCTCTGGAGCTCTGCGAGGAGCCCCTCTGCACTGAAAACTCTTTATTCCTATTCTGCCATCCCTTTCGACCGGTTGTTAGTTGACAAGAGGATTTTCGTCTGTATGCAATAATAACGTTGAGGTTTTAGCAAAAGAATTTTTGAAAGGCTTTCTGGAAACTCAGGAATACTGTTCCTGTTGGATCGTTTTTATTTTCCTGCTCCTTCAGAGACTGCTGTAAGATATGACCTCAGCCTGCGTAAGCAAAACTAATTAACCCTTTTGTATGTTTGTATGTTTATTAATCTGTTACCGAAATGAGACTTCCTGGCTCATAGCCCCTAGCTCTCCTTGGCCTTCAAAAAAAAAAAGAAAAAAATCTCTCATTCCCTTGGTACTTGGGCCAATTTAAGCCAAGCTACGTGCCAGAATAAACAATGCAGGATTTACTGAGTTCAGCTGAAAAAAAAACCTTCTTCTGAAACCCGCCTCCAGCTGCGGAGCGGCTTCAGCCAGGAATACTTAGCAAAACGTTTGCAACGCTTGCACTGTCCTGTCGATGACGGGCTTTACGCATCTAACGTGAAAGTGCATATGAGTATTCCTGCACCGAGGAGTTCAGAGGTGAAAACAGCGCAGTAGCTTGGCAGTGCAGTTCTGCTGGTGAACTTGAATTCACCGCTAACCCCAGGAGCAAAATGCTGCTTTGGAGTCTGTCCTGCCCGCTGTGGTTAAGTACATGTGAACTGAAGAATTTAAGTAATCGCATTTCAAAGGTCTTTAAACTGTCAAAACGTCGCAGAGAAAGGTCAGGAGTGCACGTTAGAAGTTAAAAAGTCCTGTGAGAACCCAGCGTGTTGAAGTGCGATGACTACCCAGCGGAGTCCTTCAGAGAATGCTGTTTAGAAACCGGTTTCAGCATTTTTATTTTTAAAGAAAGGTTAACATATACCAGCACCCACCCAGCTGCTAAGTGGTGTGAACGTTGTCATCTGTACCCAGCGATGTGAGCCTCGCATCCGAGTTTTACTGGAGTAGTCCTTGCAAAAGCAACTGATGCATGTGGAGAAGCACGTATGACGCCTAGCTAGAGTACTGGCCACTTTGCATTCAAAGCGTGGACCTGGTATTAATTGATTGTGAGAGTTCCACAATCAGGAGGCAAAAGATTATGGAGCAAATAAAGAACGCTTCTCCCTGCCAGCAGGTTTCCTTCTGAGCCATCTTAAAAAGCTGTCTGACATATATTTAATACCTGAATACCTTCCGTTGCAAGGATTCAGCACTGCTGAAGGGACACAGACACTTCTTTTGGTTTTCTGATTTCTGTTTGAGTGTTTGGGACAGAACAACACATGTTTTGAGCAAACTTTGAGTGTTGGGGACAGAACAACACATGTTTTGAGCAAACTGTTCTCTGTGAGTCAGTCAGTCCATGCTGTGGAACTTTCTGGAAGAGTTCCCGTTGCCTGCCTTAGGAGGGGAGAAGGGTAGTAAGAGCTCGTTAAATATTATCAGTAGAAATCATCTTCAAACACACGTTCAAGTGTCTGAGTTCAAACACGTTAAGAGAAGGCTATAAATTTTGAAATTAGCAAAGCAGCGAGTTCTACTTCAACTCAAACCCACCGGTGCTGTGGTAGAGTCTCATGTCACAACTTCTGACTTGAAAAGTTACTGAAACTTTATTAAAATACACCATAAACATCCGTGTCACCGTAGGCAACAGGGAAGCGTAGGCTGCAGCTGTGGAAGGTGACCCTCAGAGCAGGACGGCAGCACTGCCTTGGTGGTGCTGGTACTGGACAGGTAACCAGCTGGTTTCTTGAAGCACTAGGGGAAAAAAGTCCTTACAGACTTAACTGCAAGGAATCGGGCGATGGTGACAAGGCAGGAGGACAGCCAGGACGCCGACACTCAGAGCAACTGCACAGCGACTTCAGCCCAGAGGCAACAGTTCCTCCACTCCGGGGGTCTAACAATGAAAGGCACGGCCTGGGTGACAAGGGGTCTGGCTAACAATGAAAGGCACGGCCTGGGTGACACGGGCTTTCTTCCCAGAGCCAGAACTTACCTCAGGGGGTGTCAGAGGATACCTGGGCACTGAGGTGGATGATCATTGCTTCCTCAAAATAGGACAGAACTAGTTTAAGTGTTTTCTTGAGGAGTCTGTTCATCTTCTCTGGTCTTTATGAGTGGATGTAGTTAAACAGGAGGGATGTGGACTGTTACAGGCATGTTTCTGTGAGATTCTCTCCAGCCCACAGCTGATTGTTTATTTACTTTCTCTAGCCTTAGCATGCGGAAGTGCTGTGCCAGAAACTCGCCCACGCAGCTACAGCATAGTGTCTCTTCCTACCATATTCATATAAAAACCCACCTGCTTGGTTTGGCACAGATCTTCAGTATAAAACCTCCTTCTGTTGGAATGAGGGGTCTCATTCCCAAATATCACTGAACACACTAGGAGCGGAACTGTGACATTTTAGAATGCGTTCTTACTAGTTCATAAGCAGCGAGCACGCCAGCAGGAAAATTTTCATGCTTGACTTTCCTTTGGTTTAAAGCTAGAGCTGAGGTTTGTTTTTTTGTTTTTTAAACAGCTCCAGTGATGTAATTTTTATCTAACTATGTTACTGCCAAATAGAGGAAGATGCTGCATGTCCTGTAGGATTGCCTTCCCCCACCCCAACATTTTACACACAGATTTGGAAGCGAGTGGCTGCATCACACAGGCAGCAGCAATGAGAAACTGTACAGGTCGGGAGTGAAGTGTCTCGTCCAGGTGTCTGTCACAGCCACGTAGACACAAAGATACACCACGCCAGTATTAGTTATCGCGATACCGATCTTAGTATTGTATCCTTTGTTGCCAGATGTGCAGCTAGGTTCTCTCGAAAGTCATGGAGGTAATTGTATTGCTGAAAAAGCACAACCAGATTTGTAATGAGTGCTCTATACTTCCAGAAGAGGCACTACCCATCTTAAAAAGCTGTTTGATACCCCAGGATGAAAACTGCACCCTCTAGTCTGTTTATTTGTTGTTCTTGCGCTTACTCTGAATCCTCTGGAATTTTTCACCATCAGACACAGATTACATGGATCTCGGCTTGGCTCCTGTGGTTCCTCATAAAGGGCACACGTGAGCTCAAGGTAACGCAAAACATGGTCCTCACAGGTGGGAGTTTCATGTCAGAATTCAAAGCTGCTTTATTTGGGTCACCGAGAGTATTACTCTCTCCATAATGAGTCCCTGATGCAGAACACACCCTTTAGCTAGTATGATGTACAACAGCTTGTAGTAAGAGTTCTTGGGTCAACTCTTGCATCATGTGGAGTATTAATATGCAAGCGTTCAAAATGAGAGAAAGACGTTGGTCAGCAGAGGCTAAGGGACAGATCAGCCACCCCCAGTGGCTGTGAGGGCTTCTAATTATAACATTTGTTCGTCTCCTTCCCCGCCTCTTCAACCAGAGATGCAAGCTGCTCCCCACCTGCCCCCTTGGTTTGCGGAAAACTGATTTTCAACAAGTAGTTTAAACAAGATTCGCCTTCCAGAGAGGCTTAGAGCTAACAAAGAGGCAGTCTTTAGGCAACTCTTTCTCCTCAGAAACTACTATCTTGTAAACTTTTTAAATGCCAGCTCCTCTTTCCTGTACGTAGACCTATTTTAAGAACAGAACATCTAGGACTCATATCAACAGAAATACGTACGCACAGTAGCCAAAAATCCCGCCAAAAGAAGAAAAACCCCACCCAAGTTCAGCAACTTGGGCCTCCCTCCATGTAGGTTTTAACACTAGTGCTAGGGATACTTCTTAAAGACAACTGCCAGCGTATCGATGTGATAGCTACAGAAGATGAACATGGCTAGCTGGGCTAGGAAGACGGAGCAAAACCAAGGCAGAAAAAAAATCAAGTGGATGTCCAAGTTGTGAGGAGAATGTAAGCAACAGAAAAAGGGACAATAGCTTAGCGAGTGATGGGCAGGGATGAGGAGGAGAAAGCAGCAAGTTACTAATGAAGGTGAAGAGCAGACAGGGAGAACAGCTGTTGAATTCAGTAGAGGCAGAACAAGACGGAATCAGCATGAAAGCAGGAAGCTAGAAGCAGCTCAAACCCAAGAGCGCAGCAGGGGCACCAGCTGTGGAGCATCTCAGGAAGACAGAGGGATCCCTTTGTGAAATGAAGGGGAGGACTCTGCGAGCTCTCCACTCTCGTTTCGACACGTGTATTACCTGTTGCAGCCTCTTACCTTGATGGTCTGTATCGCCCCAGATCCTCTCAAGTTTCTGAGGCTGTCTATCGCTTGCTGAGGTGCCAGCGTGTCCGAAAGCTGAAGCAGGAGACACGCAGCTACTGTAAGGGAAAAAGTATATATGCATGTATGCTACTGAGCACCTCTTGCTGTACACAGTACTGCTTTTGCGCAGTAATAGGTTTGTTCCATGAAAACCACTCTAGCAAAACTCAACCTCGTCATATCAGGGTCACAGATCTGTTGGATCTTTTGCTGAATGCTATTTGTTGGCTCTGGCCCCATCTGCCTGCTGCTCCTGCCCAAGCCTGCGGGCTTTGGAAACAGGTGAAAACCCTCCCACTTCCCCCCCCTCTGCCTTTGTAGCAGCACTCGGGAGGCAAATTCTAAAGTCTTTCCAAGAACAAGTCCCAGTACAGCCAGTTAATTCCTCTTTGCATCTTCTGACCGCATTTGCTTTTTTGACAATATCGCCACCCCTTCCTTCTGGGGCACGCACAATAACTAATGCCCCTGCAAGCTTTAGGGGGACCGTTGGGCTGAAGAAAGATGCAGAGGAATAGGTTGATCTCCTTTTCCTGAGGAGATGTTCAGGGAAGAGGGGAAAGTACAATCCCATCAGTTAGAGGAGACTAAAATTTGCAGTGAAAACAGAGAAAGAGTCGGAAAGTAAGAGAGAACTTTATCAGCCTCACTGAAAGACTGACCCTGCCTGACCCTCCATCCCCTCACCTACATACTTAGAGCTATACCATGACATACTTATATCACTCACCACAAAGAGTTTCTATACAGGCAGCTAATGTTACTACCATTTGACAACACCTTTCCCAAGAAACAGGCTCAAAAACACTAACTAGCCTGCTACTTGCAGTGGCGGTTTGCATTGTAACCACGGTTAAGCTTCAAGCAGAATTTGGCTCCTTTAGACAGTGCTGTCTCACAAGAATGGGTTTGTAAGATGGGTTAGTTAGGCATTGAGAGGGGGAAGACAACTGCTTACTGAGACATGAGCGTCCAAGGCCACCGTAACAGCTGAAAGAGAAGAAAACGTTTGGTTGTAACAAGCTGTATTACACTGCAACACCCAGAGCCCCCCCCGACACGTAAATGTACAGACATAATTCTTGCCTTAATATAATCAAGAGGAGCAGTGGTACAAGAAAGTTAGAATTTCTATAGAAATACCTACAAAGTTATCTCCCATTTATTCCTCAGACCTTCCTTAAGTAGTGTCTTTCTAGAGAAACTGCAATTTTAAAGCTCCCCTTCGTTCATGGTGATAGTCCCAAAGGCACAGGAGGACAGAAAACTGTATGAAGATGGACAATCTCAATTTTCTTTAAATCCTACTCCAGATTAAGGCTTTGATGATAGTTGTGAGCTAACGATAGCAGCAGGGTTCTGCATCAGCAGGAAGCCCAAGGACTCGGCAGATGCCTGTGCAGGGAGCTGTCAGCAGGATCATTCAGGGAACAGGGAACGTAAAAGCTCTTCCCCTCTACCCTGAGCTCAGCTACAAGTGTCTAAAGAAATTACTTTGAACCAGTTTCATGCAATTTAAGAGTGAATTTTGCCTGCTGGAACCCACCGAGTCCCTGATAAACAGCCCCGGGGTGTGTTACCCTCTGACAACAGCTGCTTTAGCTTACAACTCATATTGTATACCCGATATCCAACTAGGCTAGCAGCAAGGAGTCACATGGTGCCATTCAACACACACTTTGAAGCACTTGCTGGACAGAGCAAGGGGAAACGGGAGATTCAGATCTTACCAAGAACAAGTTAGCTCCAAAAGGGTGCATGAGGAGAAACAAGCAGCTTTTCTAAGCAGCAACTAACCCTAAAGAATGCAATTGTCATTTGACAGGATTCCGTTTCAGCTGGTCATGCATCTAGAGGGAAGCTGGTATCTTTTACAGGAACGTGGGGTGAAAGGGAGGCAACCAGAACCTACTGTATGATTGTTTTCCGGTTACTTTCCAGGCAGCTTCTGAGCTCTTCCAGAATTTTGCAGCACTTGGCAATGTCAGGAGCGTCCCCATCAGGAATAGGATAGTGGTGCACACAGATCCCATGCTGTTGGTAGGTGTCTATAAGGTTTGGTACTCGGTATTTTAAGAGCTCTCCTCTGGTACAAAGCACAAATATATCCTGGGTCCCATAGTTCTTTAGTTCTTCTGCCAACAGATTAAGACACTTGCAAATAAACAAAAGCTTATCAAGCTTAAGGATAAACAGATAAGCTACTTGGCACTGATTCTCTTGTTTAATCTTTGAGGTTAAGACAATAGGAGTTAGCAATTTTGCTTTGAACAGCATTTACTTCTACTGAGTCTCTCCCACGTTTGCCTTCAGGTAACCCACGAGAGGAAATTTTCTCAGTTCAGAGTGAGTCTCGAGACAAGCCTCACTAGAAAGCGTGTCGACACTCAGCACAGTCTGTTAACTGCTGCCAGCTTAAGCATGATTCTGTCCCACCTCCAGCTGTGACTATGTCCAAACACTGTGGGTTTTTGCTATTAGTCTCTGCTCTACTAGTGTTTACAGATGAATACTAAGCACAAATCTTTACATGATTTCATCTTTCCTATCCCAATCTCACTTTTCTCTGGGAAAAGGAGATTACAAGTTTTGTAATTCTTCTTGGTCCTAGCTGTTCTGAGGATGCCTTCTCCTGCATGGCACTTAGCAGAGCTCATAGTTACTGTGAAAGACATGCAGACACCTGTATAGCTCCAGCCTGGAAATACCCTAACAACTTATTCAATATTTGGTAGAGAAGCCACAGAGAAAGTGGCACTGCACACGTGAAAGGGATATCTAGTACTTGTAACGGCAACTGTGCTAAGATATTTGCCGCATCTCCAAGCACAGCGTTACCAAAACTCAGATGGACATTGCTGTCAGACATACCCCCAGCAAGACTTTGTAAACAATTGCTATGCATTCATAGAACCATACAATCATTAAGGTCGGAAAAGACCTCTAAGATCATCGAGTCCAACCGTCAACCCAACACCACCATGTCCACTAAACCAT
>NW_008794444.1:1986897-1989903 GCF_000699145.1 Aptenodytes forsteri
AATACCTCCAGGGATGGGGACTCAACCACTTCCCTGGGCAGCCTGGTCCAATGTTTAACCACTCTTTCAGTAAAGACATTTAACATTCTAACATCATGGCACATTAGACAGACAACTACAGCATCCATTATAGAAGTATGAATAAAACGCCACCACCTCTCAAAGTCACGCCATGTTTTAGATACCCGGCATCTGGATTCTTATGCCCAAACTAGATAAACAGCAACTCCAGCAGCCTCCAGACTAAGGCAAGGTGAACCTCTAGCCCCTTTGTAACTTACACTTTCAGTTTACCTGCACGTTGTTCTTGCCCATTATGTGGAAGAGAGAGGCACGTATACACTGGCCAGAAGACTCACCTATATCTTTCTGAAGGTTTCTTCTAACATCCTTAAACCTGCAACCTAAAACAAATTATGAATGACAATTACCACTCCAGGTAAGTGACATTTATGGAATGGCTGCTACAGCTGAAGAATAGAGTGCAGACAACCTCCCACCAAAACCAAAGCAAACAACAAAGCCACACCCCAAATAAAACATGGTTCTTATTTTTGCAAATAGATCACTAGTGCAGAAGGCAGTTTAAACATTATCTGCTTAATACTGTAATGTAATAGGATTTAAAAAAAAACTGCCCAAGGTTTTAAGCTGCTATGCATTTTCCAGGTGAAAAGATTTGGATGTTATGAATTAGGGTACAGCTTAAAAAAACCCCAAAACCCAAAAGACGCAAAAACCCCACAAAACACAAAACAAAAAACCCAACAAATAAAAGAGCTGGATAGAGATCACTTAAGAGTTGTCTGGTTGAGTGGTAGGAAAGCAAGTTCCCTGTTCTGTAACACTCAGCACAAATCACATTAAAAATCCTCCTTACTATTCAATCTTCAGCATATCGCCACTTCCATTTTTCCCTCATATCATGCTACCAAGGCATTTTTTCAACCCCTACAGAATACTGCACTGCAATATTCACAGCTATTGTTTGGTTTGTGAGATGTAATCGCCCAAAATATTTGCACTGCGTCCTCCCTTTGTCCCCCCTCCTTCACTCACAGCCCCATAGGCACACCATCTTTATGGCTGCCCTGACAACAGTCAGGATTGTGCATCTCTTGAAACACCTTCTGAAAGCATGACAGCGGAATCCTGCAGCCTGAGAGCTGTATCAGCAGGGCTATGACTGGAGGTTAGCATCTGAAGATTAAACAGAGAGCTGTATGCAGGGCTATGACTGGAGGTTAGCATCTGAAGATTAAACAGCTATTACATGAACAGCTCAGGTAGCTAAAAAACATAATGCAGCTATTTTTTGGTATATGTATGTTAACTGGCATTCAAGTGTTAGTGGGATTTTCATCAGCACTGGCCATCATCCACTTCAAGATAGATACCTCAAATTGAAATATTATTCAACACTTGTTTTCTAGTTCTTTAGTGTGGTATTAGTCCCAAGCTTATATTTCTCAGAGTTGGCTGATTGAAGTCTAGTAACTGCTTTAAACGAAGTAGGGAAAGTTCATATTGTCACCACCAGCAGTTCTATCTATCTCTTTTGTGACCACAAGAGATTCACCATGGCTGCGGTTTTGGTAGTTAAAAATACAGTGAAAGCTTATATGTTTATTTTTATATCATGGCCATGGTAGTGCAACCCAGACGCTAAGGGAGAGTGGTACAAAACTGTCAGCACAGCGAGTTGAGCCCAATATATCTTATAAAGGAATTATTTGTCAAAGCAGTCGTTTCACTGCTGTTGCTTGTTATAAATAGTAAGCCAGGCTAAAAAGCCAAATATTTTAACTGACAATGGAAGATGGCCACTATTCTCTTACCACTCCGCCAGATGATCTTGCATTAAGATATTCTCTAGATTAGCTTTGGTATTTCTGAAATAATTATTCCAGTGGTAGATTACAAAAGAAGTCACCCCACCAAGTAAATGGAACACAGAATTTTGGGGTACAAGATATTACCTCTCTTCAAGTTCAAACATGCCTGCAAATTTCAGTGAATGCTTCCTACCTGGAAGGGAACATAATCCCAGGAACTCAGAAGAGTAGACAGGAGACAAAGACAACCTATCAGAAAAGAAAAAAATAAAATAAAAAAATCAGAACATTTTGATTATTTGAACAGAGATAACTCACTGCTAAACATTCCTTCTCTGTGGAACCATGAGAAGAGTTACCTACCTGTACTTCAATTTTAAGAATAAAATGGAAGTATTCCAGTGTTATTTCTACAACATCAGACAAGGGAATCACGCATTTGGTAGTGTACTTCATCACATACCCCTGCCCAAGAGGAGGAGAGAAAGCGTTGCCAAATCCCCGCCTTAGCACCAAGACACTCGGGTTAGCACGACCGACAGTGACCAGCAGACGCTTCCAAAAGCAGACCTGGCCCCGCATCCACTGACAGTTCACCAGCACCAACTTAATCCCTTTTCAGGGGCGCCGTCAGGCCAACCACAACCTCAACTGCACAACCACAACCCCCACAGAATACCGCACTGCAATATTCACAGCTATTGTTTGGTTTGTGAGATGTCATCGCCCAAAATATTTGCACTGCGTCCTCCCTCCGTCTCCCCTCCTTCACTCACAGCCCCATAGGCACACCATCTTTATGGCTGCCCTGACAACAGTCAGGATTGTGCATCTCTTGAAACACCTTCTGAAAGCATGACAGCGGAATCCTGCAGCCCGAGAGCTGTATCAGCAGGGCTATGGCAGGTCACCAGAGCCCGGCACGGGTTTCCTTCAGGAAAAAACCTCCCGTTTTGCTGGAGCGGGATTTAATGCAAACGCTCGCGTAGTTTCTGAGGGAACAGACACCCGCGCCCGCCCCGGGACGCGTCTCACCAGGAGATCGGGAGCGGCCTCAGGTCCTCCTCAGCGGCGTCTTCGTCAGAGGAGTCAAAGTCGCCCGCTTGCATCGCGCAGGGCTGCGGCGGGAGAAGAGCGAGGAACTCACCCGAGGGCCGAGGCCCGCCCCGCC
>NW_008794444.1:1990188-2072980 GCF_000699145.1 Aptenodytes forsteri
GGGGCTGTGTCTCGAGCCCCAGGTGGCCGCCGGGGTGGGGCGCTGTGAGGGCTCTCTGAGGGCTCTCTCAGGGGCCGGGCGGCTGCGCGGGCGGCTCCCCCTTCCCTTAATTCCTTTGTAAAGCCGGCTTCGTGTTTCTGACTGAAAAAGGGGGGGAAGTAGGCTTTCGCTGCCCTATAGTGAGTTGCTTTCAAATTGCCTCAGCCCTTTTCATCTGGGATGCTGTTCCTGAGATAAACGGGGCGCTGGAAAGTGCCAGGCGAACGTGGAGCACTCCTCAGACTCCTGCAGCGCCTGCCTTTTATTTCCATTCACCTCTGGTGGTCTCATATCTGCTGCGGTGTGCTCGGTGCAGATGGGGTGGAAGGGAGAAGTTGAAGGGAAGGGAAGGGAAGGGAAGGGCCCTTCCTGAAAAGTGGGCCTGTGGGGTCAAGAATCTATATCCACACAGGCTGTGACTAAGACATGGAGACAGATGTGAGCCTTTGCTCGCAGAACACGTGAGAGCAGGGATGTGCTTGAGTTTACTGGGTTTGAGTGCAGTTTGGTGGCCCTTTTTGGTGTCAGCATGGTTTTTGTGTGTGGCTGCAGCCTTCGTGGGTGCAGGGGACTTTTCAGGGGGCTCCCAGGTGCCCTGCAGAGGTTTTGGGTGGTCAATTCTGGGTGCAGAGAAAATAGAACTTTTAAAAGGAGAAAATGAGCAATGTTTGCGCTTTTAAACCAGGAACTTAATGTCAAATAGTCTGGCAGCAGTAGGACACCTAGTTCTTGGGGCTGTTCAGACCTCACAGATGTGCCCTTAGCATTGCTGCTTAGGTAGGTGACTCACACCTCCATGCGGAAGGAAAGCTGAAGGTGGCTTTAGTGTACGTCTTTGGGAGATCTCATGGAAAATTCAGACTTAAAGCAATTAGCTCTTGGGAGATATGGAAAATTCAGACTTAAAGCAATTAGCTGTGTCCACATCCTGCCCTTGTCATGGTCTTTTCTAATGTTCCATGCAAGTAGGTTTTAGGGATATTGCAGTGAGTTTTCATCTAGTCTAACTAGCACAAAAGATGGCTCTGGAAAAAAAAAAAAAATTCTGGCTGCCTGATTTTTAAGAGTTAAACTGTTGGCCATGGTTAGGGCATTTTAGTAGACCTCTTTTTGCAGCATTTCTGGTTTATCGTACCAGTAACTGGCCATTAATTAATAGGGAAAAATGCATAAATTGATAGTGAGGAATTTTGTTTTGAAAAATTGTATTAAGGCGTTTCTACAGTCTGCGCTTAGACATGTGTAGAACTATGTTGTGAAGGAGCCAGGCGCGAACAGTGATTTTTGGCATCAATCTAGAGGGTAATGTACGGTCATGGAGACTTTCAAAGATGTTGTTTGAAGTCAAAAGTAGGTTGTCTACAAACTCCTTAAGTGGTTTGAGTTTGGTGGAATTCCCAGCAGGGCCAGTGCAAGATCTCCAGGTGTGGAGATTTTAGATTTTAGTTCTACGTTAGTAACATTAGTTCCACAGCTGGAGGTTTTAATGAAACCTGCCTGAGAAGGATTGTAGAAGCAAATTGCTTGGTATCGCGGGATTTAGGGTAGGTTCAGGGAATGAAGAAACAGATGATGAGGGGATCAAGGAGAAAACCAGTTTATTAAAACCCAGAATATGATAGCAGACGTACAAAAATTACATTACTGAGCATAATGGAGAATTAAAACAATGCAGATGTTGCTGACTAAGATGAGAAATGGGAAGAAATACGTCCTAAGAATTGAGGCAACATGAGGACAGCCAGCCACTGTAGCTGCAAATATCATTTTAATAACTCCTACAGCCACTGCCTGAAGGAACAGGTATGTTGTTTGCTTCTGTTCAGTGTCCTTTCAGCTCTGGTCCCCTTAGAGATTACGTGCAACAGTCGTACTGTTTGATATAGATGTGAAATTTGCCATATTTTTTGACCCATGATTGATTTTGCTTATTCATGTGAAAGATATTGCAGACTTTAACTCTGAGGATTATATCTTTATGGAAGCAACAACACAGGACTGATAAATAAAAAAAAAAAAATAGCAACGATGATAATGCTTCTGGATGTTCTTTGAAAAGATCAAAGGAATTCTCTGGAGTTTGTGTGCCTTCACATGGTAGAAATCAGTATGGTATTGCATGGAATCTAAAATGGTAATAACAGCTGGTAATGCCAAGGAGTCTGCAAAATGTGAGGCTAGAGCTTGGGGTCTGCTGTGGCAGAAATGAAGAGGTATAGTACGTAAGTGTGAAATCTGAAGTAAACGTAGTTGGGGGAAAAAAACCAAACCCAAACCTGAGTAGGTCCTGTGAGATTCCTTATTACCCCAGGCATCTTGCAGCACTAAATGACAAATATTATGTTTATTAGCTGACTACCTGTTAGGGTTCTCTGTTTCTTTCTTAAATTGAGCTGTTGCCCAGCACATCAAATTGTAATGTGCTAAAGCACCCAGATCAGCTTGGTTGTGGTGTATTTTATAGGAAAGACTAACAGGAGCTTGTCTGCAAAAAAGTGTCTTTTTGGCATATAAAAAGGAAAGCATCAACATCAAGGCTTTACCTTCTGGAAATTTTTGTCAGTTTATAGATTGGAGGCCTGTGCAAAGTGAAGAAAAATAGTCATGGGCATGGGCTGACATACATAGTTTGGAAGATTTATTTCACTGGTGAGAGAGGGTGATGAAGAAGGTATGATTTAACCAGAATTTTAATTGGGCTTTTAGATAAACGGTTGAGCCAGGACCTGCTGTCTACAAATACCTAATGGGAGGGTCTAAAAAAGATGGAGCCAGACTCTTCCTAGAGCTGTGTGGCAGAAAGAGAAGAGACAACGGACAAAAGTTAGAACGTGGGAAGTGTCTAGTCCATATAAGAAAATAATTGCTTACTGCGAGTGTTGACAACAACAATCAATAAGAATTTGAGTGGTAACTTTGTGGCTACATGGTGGCTGCTTGGGGTTATGTTTTTTTGGTTGGCTTTTTTTTTTTTTTGAGAGAGATAATAATGCTTATGTTACATGACATAAGACACTTATGCCTCTAATGCAGTAATAAATACCCTCCCAGAGATATTAAAAATAATTTACAGTGAGGTGGGTCAAACAGCAAGATTTTCCAAGGAGCCCTATGTCCCAGTCTTTAAATACATGTATGTAGAATGGGTTTGTGGCCTGGCAGCAAAATCTGTATACAAAATTTGTAACGTAGGAAAATGGTGTATGAAAATCCAGACAGGCCTGGTAGGTTAGCTAAGAATTTTCTCATGGACCCAGTCGTGACTCCTATGAAAGCAATCCTGTTCAAACCTGTCTGGGTTTCAGGTCACTTCTATTCCTCATTTCTCAGCAAACAGTCAAGCTCCTAAGAGCCAGCTGGCTTTCAAATGTTACTCTGGTTATACCTGGCTCTCATGTCTGTGTGCACCAAACCAAAGTGAAGATCTTTATGCCCGAATTCATAGCTTGTCATACCGGTAAAGTGTTAAAATTCCGATTGCCAGACAAATACAGTTAAGCCTAACCGGGTTTTGCTGTCCTTGGCTCAGGGGAAGAACCCTCATCCCTGGGGACAGTGGAGTGGTTCATATATGCAGTATCTTCTATCTGCTATTCTGCACTCAGGTTTCCCAGACAAAATAAATAATTGATTTACTTCAGGTAAAAGCCTGGAAGCGAACTAGTGTGTATGCAGCGGAGACAGCCAGGGACTAGCGTGAAACAAGGAGCGAACGAACTGGATGGTATATAGTCTTAGCATGTACCTTGTTCAAAGATAAACCTTTAACAAACAAGCTATGTTCTTTTCCTGCAAGGAGCCAAAAGGAGATCTGAAACGTCCAAACCATCAAAATAATTTTAAGATCATTGGTAACTGATTATTCCAAACAAAGATATGTAATGCCAAAGACTTGTTCGTCACCTCTCATTTCATGTATCAGTTTCTGGAAGTTGCGTTTTAGTAAGACTAATTAATATCTGTAGCGTTCCAAGAGATGCACTGTAATGTCTTTGGGAGCACTCCACTGGTGATATCACCAGAAGATCCCACGGGGCATCATTTCAGTTTTTCAGATTGTTGTTTCTGGAGGGAAAAAATAATAGGTGGAACAGGGTTTCAAAATTTTCAAGCATCTTCTCTTTTTCCCCCCCGCCCTTGACTTTAGATTGTATGTTTGTAGAAAACTGAACACCGCTACGTTATAAGCTTTACATTGCACCTCACAATGAGGATATGAATGGAAAATTCTTGTTACGTGAGATAAAATTGTGTAATGTTTGGAGAAACAGTTCTAACTTGAGACACAAAAGAAAATTTTAGAATTGCAAGCACAATTTTGGGAGATTCTGTATGTTTTCCATATCACTACTTAGTTCTTCAGCTATACTTGAGTTTGTTTTGTTAGGGTTTTATTCTAAAACTGCCAATAAAATACTGACAGAAATGTTTGTGAATGGTGATTGTCTGCTCCCAGCCAGTGTTAGCTGAAAGCAGATTCTTTGCTCCAAGCCAGTGTTAGCTGAAAGCAGATTCTTTGCAAGATATGTTATTTCAGAGTAACAAGCAACTACCCTCCTACTCCAAATTTTTTGAGGGAACTTTTTTTTTTTCTTCACGTGCATGTGGTTTTTCATTGCTTTCCATCAGAACCCAAATACATTTGTGGCAGACAACTGGCTGGAAACATAAAGCTCATGGATTGGCTGTCTTTTCTGTCAATAAAGCTTCAAAACTGTAGTTTCTCTGTAGCTCTGAACAAAAACACCCTGCCTGCTGAGAACAGCTGTTGGCTTGCCGAGTGACTTACTTGTGAATATGGTGTTATATGCTGCTGCTGCTGCCATAGGACTGGATTTATGGATTGTTTTGCCAGGATAGTACCATGGAGTTAAGAGTTGAAAGAAAGACAGAGGGGCTTAAGCTCTGTCTGGCCCTATAAATCCTACTTGTCTATTGAATTAAAACCAGAACTGAGATTTGGCCCTAAAGCTGGTGATGAAAAACAGTGTTGTAGAGTAACTGCTGAGGACACAGGTAAATAAAATAGTATTCCGTGCAGTTTTATAATGGTTATTGGCAATTGTTAGTGCAGATGAACTTCTACGTTTCTAGGCAGAGTGCAGCCCTGCTTTTATTGAGACTAATGACGTAAGTGTCACTGGGATCAAGATATTTTGACTTGCAGTCTTCAACAAATCCCTGTTTATTCTGGATTGAAATGTGAAGCCTTTTATAGCTACAAAGAAGGTCTAGTGCTGTTTGGAGTCGAGAACTGTGCCATCCTGTGCAGTTGACATGAGATGGTGCCTGTCTCTTGTCTGCCCTTCTTTTATCACAGTTCTCTCGTTTATATATATATATATTGTTTTTTTCTGTTTGTGTGTTTAAACACACAAAAGTTACACCTAATGTGGTAAAGAAAGTCTCTGTAATGGTACTTTTTGTTTTGTTTTGTTTCCATGACTTGTTCTTTCTACAGTGATCTGTTCATGACCTTGGAGAATCCTATTTTAATGGAAATTTTTCCTACTGTATGATTCCTTTTGTATTTCAGGCTGAGATTGCCTGTTAAATGGAGTAAAAACTAAAAATATTTTAAACTAAGTTTTTAGCACAGTGTGGTTTGATTATAACTTGACTGTATGAGCCCTACCAGAATACAATAACCACAGTTAATGGCAACAATACAGCAGATGAGTCTGCAACAGTTGTGTCTTACTGCTCCAAAGCAGGTCATCTGTGGATATCTACGTTGCACTGTGTATGCCTGTGCAGTTACTTGATTCACAAGGGATAAAGTCATATTTGCAACAAATACGATGTTGCCCATGGAGCTGAGCATCGGAAGTCGATCATTGGCTTGACAAATGATATGAGTATTTTTTAATCCAAGTTACATGTAGCCATGTAGATCTTGTTCTTTTCATCATGGGACCTACTTTTTCTTTATTATCATTCAAATATCTCTTTATGTCTAACAATAATTGCTGTAAAACTTTTGGAGGGTGGAGATCCTGCTTGCAAGCAAAATGATTGAATTCTTATTCATTTTTTTTCTGTATTTGTGGTTTTTGATGAATGTGAAGTTTCAAAGCAATGATCAAAACAGGACATGGCAGTGACAGTAGGAAAGAAGGAAAGTGTGAAGGAGAGAAAAGAGCTTTGAAGGCCAAGTCTTCAACTGATAAGGTTGCCACATTTGGTGGCTATCCTGGTTTACACTAACCGGAGATCATATTCTCCCTAGGAAATGTTATTCCTGTTTTCTTTTATCAGCTTTGTAGATAATTCTCTCCTATTTAACATTGATCCAACTGATATAAAATTGGACTTTTAAAATGTATACTTCCTTTCTGGTAACAAAGATGAAATGGAAAATATTGTATATAGATGAATTTGTTCTTTTTCATTGCACTTACCAAGTTGCTCATAAGAAGGCTACAGTGAGGCTAGGGCTTTTGTGTGTTTCTGGCTTGCTCTTCCAGACATTGTCTTTTCAATCTTATTAAATATTTGGTCTATGACAGCACAGGTTTATGCAGTAAAGATGATATAAAGTCCCAAACAGACAGCTGAATTATTACTTCAGTCATTGTGAAAACAGCAGGAGGTGAAGTTTTGAGTGAGTGCCTGTGAAATAATTTCATGAACCATAATGAAGGTAAAGGAACCAAACCAAATATTTAATAAATGGACATATGTTTGAATTATGTTTAAAGCTTGATAGTCCAGGAAAGTTTTTGAAGGTTCTGGCATAGTGAATCTTTTTTTTTCTTTTTTTTTTACATGCTAGTCAATGGAAATATTATCAGAGCACAGGACTGAATAAATCTACATGTTTTCTTTCTCAATTTTTCCTGTTTTTTCAGGGATTTGTAGTGAAAATTAGCTGCAATTTCATCAATGGGTGTGACTTATGAGGTACTTAAACATTCATAGTCCAGATTTTTCAGCCCGAGGAAGGATTCTAAGCTATCAAAATGCAACTTGGAGTGGAAAAGTGCAATACTAACAATAGTTACTTCCTGCAAAGTGTAAAATCTGATTTCAAAGGACTCGCTCCGGGAGGGCTGAGGAATGAAGGGGGGATGTGGTTGAAGTCAGTGCCAGGTATTAGCATCTGTATCTTCAGTGACTAAAATATATTGCTGTCTCTTGCTGTTTCTGTCTGTGGATGTGCGCGGTGACTGTAAGAAACGGGGGTTAAAGCATTGGACACAAAGTCAGAGGATTCTTTCTTTTCTTAGTTCTGTAATTATTCATCTTAGCCTGTTCCCTTAAACTGTATGTTGCAAAGAAGGGTTTGCCCTGAGAATGTGAGTGGATAGAAGTTACTGGAGTGGATCCAAAAATACAAATGCAATTTTGGGAAAAATAAAGTAGAAAGGAATTTTATTTTGAAGATTTTGAAATGCATCTGTTTTTTCCATTCACTCATCTTAAGGAGTTAGTGAAAAAAATAGTCAGAAGTGTTCCCCAAATGGTTTGGGAAATTTCTTCAGTTAATTAAAACTTGGAGTTTGATCAAAAAGAAGCTAGGTTGCCCAGCGGGCCTAGTAAGATATTTTGGAAGTAGGAAGTCCTTTTGGCTCCTAAATCTTACTTTTATATTTGGGAATCTAGGAGCAATAGGGTTATCAAATTACCTCATTAAAGCTCTTGTATAACACAAGCTAATGAATTTTACTGAGCCACCTCCATAGTGTTGTCGAAGACTCTAAATAGACAAAAGGATGGCAGTGATCAGGAGCTGAAGTTGGGTGGTGATGGCAGAGAGATCAAAGTGCCTTACATGCCAGAAGCTTGTGCAATGGAAGGAAAACGACTGGATGAATTATACCTACACGCTGCCAGCAGGTATGTCATTTATTTTGCTGGGTGTCTACTCATTTCATTTCAGAGAAAATCATCCTGGCTCAAAACGTGGTGATCCTAATATCCGTAAGCAAAATGCATCACCCGAGCGCTTAGTCCAGCCTGTCTGAAGTTCCATATCCAGCTGTGTCCAATGCTTTATGAAAGCATTGATATTAGCTCCATAGTAAACTTCTGGGGAGACAGGTTTTGCAATCTTCTAGTTACTTTTTCTTTTTTAAACCCAAATCCTGCACACAGTAGTTCGTGATTCACTTGGAATGTATTTAGTCCTTCCCCTCAGCATGAAGTTGGGTTTCAGTGCAACTCATGTTTTTTAAGTAGGTTTAGGTTTGATCAGCAGTTAGATAGAAAAGACTGTAAGAAAACTCAGCAAAATTTAGCTGGAAGCGTCATCTTCCAGGTCTCATGGTGCAGGCTTCATGGAGTCTGTGATAATAAGGAAACATTTGAAGAACCAAAACAACAAAAGAAAAAAGATGTATTACTTAAGCAGTAGAGTAGAGAAGAGAACACTACTGGAAGTTAATAGACATCCATCGAAGATGCTGTCATATTTAGATTAAGGGAATAAAAAAATCCAAGTTAAATGTAAGGTGATAGTAACACAGCTAAAAAGATTTTGAGGGGCAAACTCCCTGGAGATGCAAAACTACTAATATGCTTTTTCCAGTCATATTGGAAGCAGAACTTGCCAGGGAATTTTTATGGCCTATTGACAGTGGTGTAAGAGGAATCCTTAATGAAGATAAGGTTGAAGTTGAAGACTAAATGAATTATTTGAATCAATGTTCTTTGCAGAGTAGCTTAAGGATCTTCCAAGACTACAGTCTGTCTTTATTCAAGATGTTTCTGAGGAACGGCCTCAAATTATAGTGTCAGTAGAAGAGTTTAAAAAAAAAACAAACAAACCAACCAAACCCCCCTCCAATGAAAATGAAGAATAAATGGCTAGAAGCAGAAGGTGTTCACTCAAGAATTTCAAAGGCACCTGATAATGAGTTCACCAAACTACTCTGGTATGCTGCTACTTTCTCTCTTGAAATGGAACTGAGATCACTGGGATGGCAGGTGACAAATACTAAGCCTGCTTTTAGAAGAGTACTAACAAGGATCCAAGAGACTTATGTGGGCCTGACTGCCATATTAAATTGGTCGAAGCTGTAATAAAAAGAGAAGTAATAGGCATTTGGGTAAGTAAGCTTGTATTAAATTGGTCGAAGCTGTAATAAAAAAAGAAGTAATAGGCATTTGGGTAAGTAAGCTATAAAAGCAAAGAGTAAACACTGCTTTTATAGAGGGAAATCAGGCCTCAAAGATCTGTTAATAGTTTTTGGGAGGCATCAAGAAATTGCACTCTTTTGGTGCAATTCTGTTGGTGACAAGAATGATTTTGACCTAGTCCCATTGTTGGCTTAATGTGTCTTCTCATTCCACCATATGATTTTGGATCTATGGGCTTATTGATTGTAAGCAAGTTTAGAACACTTAAGGTAAAGATGCTTTGCAATGTATGATAATACTTATTTAAAGATATGATCCTATTGAGCAATCCATATCTTTTCGTATAAGTCTAGAAGGCACTGAATACCAGCTCGAGGAAGAACAAGGCCTACGTGCAGCAAAGGGCAAGCATACCATGCCCATGAGCCTACATCAACTTCCCTGCACTCGAGGGAGTTGTGTGCCAGTTTCAGAGAGACAAGAGAGTTTGTAAATAATCTTCCTCCTGTTCTTGGCAGCATCTTGCCGTGGAGTTGTTGCTCTGCAGTCACTGAGTTCACTGAGCAGTATGCTTGTGAAGGAGGGAACAACTCCCAGGCTGTGAAGCCACCAAGGTTTGCAGAGCATCTCTGGGCCAGGAGCTTCACATATCGGTTATATGAAAACTCCATACGGTAAGGATGATCCTCCCTAGTTTTACTCTCTCCTAAGCATTAGAGGGCGATCTTGTCTTAAAAATTTAGACTTTACACCTATCAATGCCTTTCCTTCACAAATTGTTGTTGAAAGAATGAAGGTTTTTATCTCTAGAAACATATAGGATCGGATGTCTGTATTATTCTCTGTAAATGTTATCTTTGTTAAAGATACTCGCAGTACCTATCAGGTTTTACGCCACACAGCAACATTTCTCTATATTAAGTGAGAATTACTGAAGTAAAACTATTGTAATACTAATGGAGCAAATAATAGAATCCACTGTGCAAGAACACTGTAAAAGTCTGCTGTAATTGAGTAATACCCAAGAAGTATTGTGAAATTAACATTTTTTTAGACTTAGGATTAAAAAAATATTGAAACACTGTGATTCATGAAAGGTAGCTAAAACTGATTTGGCTTGATTTTTGGTTGATTTAGTACGCTACATGAAAACCAGGGAAGCAACATTCTAAATGTATTTTGTAAACTTTTCTGTATGGAAGGTGTCTGCCCTTTATCTGTATACATGGAGACGGCTGACTGCAAATCGAGGCGCTAAGCCAGCATCTAGTATTCAGGTGGGTAGTTCTGTTCACACAGACTATTCTTATGAGTATGGACAGTCTGCATGAGTAAAAGCTAAAAGATTAATGCTTAAGTTACTCAGACACAAAAAAAATATGAAGCACGTGACTGGGTAGAGAGTTGTACTTTGGAATATTTTTTTGGTGGTAGTTTTTAAACTGTGGGGTTTTTTTAACACCTTTGTTTTTATTTTGTATAACATTTTGTATTCCTGCCATGCCACCTGGAGACTCGTGTGCCAAAGCATTTGGCGACTATGAAGGAGGATGACTGAACCATTGTAGATGGACTGTCTTGATAAACTTCTTTGTCAATTAATCTGTTGCAAATGCCCTTAGTCTTCCAACTGGGTTTTCCTCTCGCAGCCCTGTGATAGTTCCCTATGGCTCCAGGATGGAACAATCCTGGGCAGTAAAGAGATTGAGATAATGACAGTCCATGGTGACAGCAGGGCTGGCAGAGCCAGCCTGGGGGAAGAAAGACACATACTTGCCAATAGAAATACCTCCATCCTTTGGGAATTGTAGCTTGGGAATCAAAGCTGACCTCATAGACAAGAATGATGGAGAACAAGCTTTTGATTTATGACTAGATGAAGCTCAAAGTCTGCCCTTCTGATCCTTCTTTACAACACACCTTTTGTATTTTATATGAGCTCTTTCACTTTATTCTCAGAACGTTATCTCTTGGGGTATCGTTTTTAAGTCTTTCAGTGTCATAATAGTTCACTCATCTCCTTCATGGCAGTTTTTTTCAAATGAAGCTAAAATCTCTTTTTAGTATCACAAATGAACTGTCATTTATATTTAACATGACTGATCAGCTGCTTTGCTTTTTGTTTTTTTTTCTGCGTTCTCCTAAAAGCTAAAACCGTATTTGCTTTCTAGACCGCATGCTCATCTAGGGAATCCCATTTGCATTCACTGGTGCCTCGGTTGCCTCAAGGACTTATTTGTACTTGAATATGAAAAAATTGCATTTTTAATACTGAAATTTATGGGCCAGATCCTTAGTAAGATGTTGACCTCTGCTGAGTTCAATGAAGCTATGCTGCTTTTCACCACCAATCTCTAATTAAGGCATCCACTATAATGATTGGAACAATATGTCCCTCTGCTAGGAAGGCTACTATCTGCTACCCGGTCACTTTGTTTTATAGGTCTTAAGCGAAATTGTGAACTCTCTGGAAGCGTTAAAAAAATGAATCTGTGTCTAAATCTTCTTAGCTTGTTCTTGTCCAAGTTATCTGTTGTTCATATTTTCCCAATCTTTGCTGTGTCCTCTGTGACAAGCCGTAGAAAGGGCATAAGAAGCGTTTACAGTGGTGTCATTTATAAATGGGAAGGGCTATGACAGCATAAGATCAAGCGCAGCTTTCTGAAAAGGAATGTTTCTGTGCATCAGCTCTGTCGTATCTGTGTTTAGGGTGTTTGTGTTTCCATGTATCTGTCAGTCTGTCTGTCATCTGCCTGCCTGTCTTCCTGACTTATATGACTGTTGATAAATATGCTCCATTGGTGATTAAAAGGAAGTGACCTCATAAGTTTGTCTTTTCAACCACAAAGGTTTGGTTGTAACGTGACATTCCATCCTATTACTCTGGTTTACACCAAATTCAACAACTTGTGGCCTGCAGATACTCAGTATAAAGAGCAGAAAGAGACTGACCTTGACAACCTCATTTCTCATTCCTTTCTTGTTATAGGTAATATAGCTGAAAATGTGGTTTTAATTATAGTACTAATGAAAACTGAAAATCCAGACAGACACTTGACAAACTCTGGTACGCTTTATATTACATTTGTGCTAACTACAAAGTATCCAGCTGGGTGTAACATTATATCTCTTTTCCTTGAGCATCCGCCTGACTTAAGCTGTATAATTAATGTGTACTTTGGCTGGAGGTCAGCTTACAGTTGGTTTTTTAGAATTTTTACATTTTTTAAGATGTTGTAATGAAACGAATATGTTTATTACCTCTGTGCCTGCATTCCCCAGGGGGAGTTAATACCTGTGGAGGAGCACTGGCTGGGAGAACTTGAATAAAATGCTTCTGCCAGCTGAGTCTGATGCATCAGAAGTCTGTTTTGAAAAGTAGGTGTAAGAAATAGAATCAAAGAACGTAATGTCCACAGATGTGTTTAACTTTGACTCACCTCCTTTGTATGGTTTGTTGATTTTAAGTTATGACACCGATACACAATTGCCCAAAGTAGAATTTGTGAAGGGATTTCTTTTATTTCTTTTCTTTTTTCCTTGGAAAGGATTTTGTTTTCAGAACTCACCAACGAGAAACTGATGTTCTCAACTAGAGCCAAAAGCACTAAAAGCAGGTTCCCTGCCAAGCCCCACCAGTGCACCTTCATCCTGACCTGTCTTAACTCGGCTATTCCAGTCGGGCATCCGACTGCACTAGCATGTGTATGTAATCGTGTTAAATTAAATACTGGTTTTCATGATATGGACAAATGCTCTCTTGGGACCAGACTGAAATTAGCTTTGAAGGAATTTTATTGTGATGTAAGGCAAAGTTGAAATTGGGTTGCAAATGATAAAAATCCGAAGACTTGCATTACACTGCTGTTTTCAAGGACCTGCTGCAGAATCTGAAATTTTTCTTGACAAAAATATTAATGTGATTCTTATGCCAAACATCAAAAAAACATTTCGGACATAAAAGGAAATGGCTGCAGTACAGCCACATTCACAGTGGGGGCCTCAAGGTGTTACACTTAGAAATGAATGCATAATAATTTTCAAATGACCTTTTCTGGCACGTTCGTATGACTGTTAATGTGGTTTGATGTTTTGTGCGAAGGCACAAAGAGCCTATCTGCAGCTGCGCTCTAAACTTGTTTGCTGATACAGATGATCTGAGGAAAGTTTGATTTTTCTCTAACAGCCTCGACTTGTTTCTGCTTTCTCTTTTTGTGATCACAAAGCCAAACGTGGTTGTGAAAAAAAAGAGAGTTTCTTCTGAAAAATTTTTCATGAGCAGCTTTGCTAATGTCTCACAAATTTTGGGAAGACAAACTGAGTCCAACTGATCAACAGGTCTCCCCAAAACAGTATAGCTAACAGATGATTGTTTTTAAAAATTGCCTTTCTAAAAATGATCAGTGGGTAGAGTTCCTTAAAGGCCGTACTTTGTCCTGGAAGATATTTTGGGAAATATGGTGCTAAAGTGATACATTTCCTTTGTTCAGAGGAGGGTATAGATTTTGAAAATAGCAATCTCCTTATACATTTGTGTTCCAGAAACATTGAGAAGCCTTGCCCGAATTCAAGCTCTGTAGGACCGAATGCTATACTGACATGCACAGTAAGAGATAGCCTTTGTTCCAAGGGCCTGCGATCTAAAGAGACACTATAGGCAAATTCTAGCCCCTGTTTCTACCACAGCTGCTTAACTGGTTTTCATAGTGCCCATTTGGCATGAGGGAGATGCACCAGCATTAATTAAAGGCATTTCCCATCTCAAAGAGGAAATAACGCCTAGTCTCCAGTTAGTAAACAGCTCAAAAAATGAATTAAACCAGATGTTGTTGAGCTCTTGGTATCGACACACATGGTAGTGCAGCCTTTAAAGTGTCCCTCCTGTGGCCCCTCTAGTTATATTAAGATCTTATTTCCACCCTATAAACATTTAGGAGAATGATTAAGCAACAGTACCCCGTTCATATCCCATGTTATGCGGTAGTGTCTCGTGAGTGCCCATTTGGCATGAGGGAGATGCACCAGCATTAATTAAAGGCATTTCCCATCTCAAAGAGGAAATAACGCCTAGTCTCCAGTTAGTAAACAGCTCAAAAAATGAATTAAACCAGATGTTGTTGAGCTCTTGGTATCGACACACATGGTAGTGCAGCCTTTAAAGTGTCCCTCCTGTGGCCCCTCTAGTTATATTAAGATCTTATTTCCACCCTATAAACATTTAGGAGAATGATTAAGCAACAGTACCCCGTTCATATCCCATGTTATGCAGAGAAAAGTTCATGGCTGCGTTGTTTCTTGAGTGAAAGCGTGCTGGGTGGGTAATGTAATATCACTTATTTGTTATTCCATTAACTGTTACTAAACAGACTTACAGGACAGAAGTACCTGAAAATGTTTAATGTTTAGTATTTGTGTATTATTATTGTTTGGCTTGTTTTCTCCCCGTGGTAAAAAACTCTATTTCTCCTTCACCTTAGCCATTCTACTGAATAGTCTCATTAACCTTAGTGGAACTACTATAACTATTACCTCTGTTCTGATTTTATTCCCATCATCTGCTATATTCAGCTCATGATTTGGAGTGAAGAGATTGATGCTGAGGCACTAGTTCTCCATTTGGCATCAAATAACAAGCACAGGCATGAGAATAAATTCGTTTGTATTCGTTAGCTTGGTATTTGCTGGACAATACAGCACAAATTAATGGGGAATTTCATTCAGGATAATAAAATGGGTGTGTCTTTTCAAAAAGACACAAACTAAGAGACTGTTTTGTGTGGGTGTGGGATTGTTACTCTTCTTGACGGAAGGCAAAGGCAGAGAGATGGGTTACACACTTGCAACTGAGGGCAGTGAGACAGTGGGGTCTAATAAGGAGTTACAGTTCAAAGCTGGATCCATCTGCGTTGTGGACTGGGGCAATATGCTGCCCTGTGGCTATGCCTTTGCCGTATAACTCAAAAAATATGCTGTGTGCTGGGTAATACCTCTGTTAGGTAATACTAACAAAGGAGGGAGGTACTGCTTCCTCAGCGTTTCCCCGAAGAAGTAAATTGTCAGCAGTGGGGGTGTTAGATGGTCCTGGTGTGGAAAGGAGTCAGGTGTTTTATAAGCAAGAACGGCAAACCTATGGAACTTCTTAGATCACATCCTATAGATGTGATGGATTCTCTAAATCAAGGCTGATATTTGTATTGTATACTGCCATGCAAACATTAGCTGATGGGCCTCTGTGCTAGAATTGAGGGCAACTACCTGCTCAGCTGCAGGTAGTAGGAAAAACATTTCTCTCTGTCTATTCGTGTTTCCTGCACTGAGTCTGGAGGACTCTAAGCTATACCTGTGCATCTTTGTGTTTTGCCTTCCTTAGTGACAGGCAATGAGATGCTGCTAGTTAATTCCTTGAGATGTCTCTTCCATTTTTATTTCCTTTTGACGAAAGAGGCACAGGGTTTCCACTGAGTTTCTTGGAGATGGGAATAGTTTGCTCCAGTGAAGGCTTCAGTCCTAAGTGTTCTGCATTTGGCCTCCTGTATACAGTATCACAAGGTAAAGCTGTTCTGGGAACGTGGAAAAAAGTGTTAAGTTTTCTGATTTGCCCATTCATACATAACCATATCACAGTATTATGCTTGTCATATGCTATGTGTGTTTTGGATTAATCGTGTATTTATAAAAGCTACAAATACAAATATAAAAAGGTGGGGTCAGCATGACAGTACCTTGCACAGTACCTTTCATTGTTGAATTTGATAAGGTGTTCGTGCCTTTGATTTAGATTGTGCAGCAAATGGAATTTACTGGGGTAGATTTCTCAGATGGAGCAGTGTTTTTTATCATATAACATTTCAGAGAAATGGCTGGAGGAAAGTTGAGACAGTTTTCTTTGATGGGAACAATATTGGAAAACAGTTAGATCTGTCCAGAGTAAAACAAAAAATCTACATGCCTTACTTTACTGCTGCCATAGTTCTCTAGGAAATGAGATGCATGTTCCTGAATGTTTTGTATTTAGATCTCTGATTTACTTGAGCTTGCAGAGCTGCGGAAGTAGATTTTTATTTTTTTTTTTAAGTGTGGCTGCTGTTTGTGTTTTATTGTTTGATGGGTTTCTTGTCTGTGTGGGGTACTGTATGCGTGCATGTATTGATATGTGCCTTTCTGCCTGTATATGTTCTCAGTTGAAGTGTGTAGATAGTTAGGTTGCTGACTGACAGATGCAGTCACGTGCCTCATTCTCTGACAGCAGTTTCATTCTCAAATAACACTCTGCAAAACTTTATCTGCAGATGCTATCAGCTACTCAAGAATGGACTCAAAGAGCAAAGGCAGGATGCAGTTCCATTTAAACTGGCAAGCACAGTTTTGGGCAGCCGGACAGCTCCCTTTTGACCATGCAACTGAAGAGGATAAAAAATTGGAATTATCCCCAAAGTTACTAGCACTGGCTGCACACTCCATGATACAGAAAGAAAAACATCAGTGCTTGTCCTGAGGAGTTTACAGTCTAGATTACAAAGTCTGATTGTGTAATATTTTATACTATATGCCGTATTAGCTTGAGCTCAGAATTTTCTCTAGATCCAATTTGTACAGATTCATACCTGTTCTCTGTTAATTCACAGTAATTAATAGTCACACAGTACTTGAGAAAGGAACACGTGAGAAAGGACACTGAACACATTCAGTTCTTGAGCTCTAACTCTGGAGGACAGAAGCATAATGTTTCCTAAATAGAACCCTGTTCAATAAAACATATATATACATTTTGTTTCCTGAACTGGCCCTTTTAAGTTTTGGAGCTGGAAGAGAATAAGATTCTCAACACATTAATCTTGGAAGTATAGTCATGAATAATGGATCTGAGGATAGGATTTGGCACTAAACACTAACCATGGTTCTAATGATTTTGTAGAATGCTATAGAACCAATTTGACCTTTTTAAAAGTAGGGAAAAGAGGTACATTAAAGTAATATTCTTCTGTCTGCAAGACCTAAATCACATAAATTCTGAGATCCATTCTTCCAGCTGTAAAGCACAGAGGAAAATGTTTCCTTTCTCCCATCATCTGTCTGTAAGCTTTCACTTAGATTGCAAACATTTGGGGTAAATGCTGCTGCTTACTGTGTTTGCACACTGCTGCTCCAGTTTCAGTTAGGGACTTCTGAAAATGTAATACTGCACAAGGATGCCAGGCAAATGTACTCCTACATTCTGCTACAGTAGTGCAGTAAGCAAATTGCTTTTAAAAGCACGACGATTTATAATTTCACCAAGTGGTAGTTCTAACAGTAATGACAGACAGTTCAGCACTAACCCGTGGCAGTGTATATTCGGCATGGCGACAATATACTTTCTGATACTTTGAATTATGATACACGCGGTGGCCCCAGAGTTACGTGTGGAATAGCTGCGGTGCTAGCTGATGGGCTATTTTGTACCTTGGATGCAGAGTTTTTATGATGGCCAATGCTCTGAAACTCGTTCAGGCAATAAATTTACTTGCCTTTGAGTTTACAAGGCAATAAACAGTTGAGGCCTTTGACCTCAACGTTTACCAAATACATTTGCAGCAGTTGTGTTTATTGACAACTATTTATAGGGAAGTATTTTATACTGAATTTCACATGTGAAAGAGAACAGTTTAATTTTGCAGCTCTTATTCTTCTTTCTGATTTCCATCTCTACTTCCTGTCCCTTTGATTTACTTTAATAGCTGAAGTTGCAGGTTAATGCTGCAAAATACTCAGTTATTGACAAAACAATTGTTTTAAACCGTTGTGCCAGGTTTTTAGAACTTTCTCTATTTTTATTTTGGATGATTGAGGTAAAGATATACGTATGCTGCATTTTGCAAGGCATTGTATAAGGCTTGTTTTACATTCTCTTATTAATCTTAATAGGCATTTAGTAACTTGAAAACGTTCCCTTTATTAGAACATAAAGTGAAAACTGAAAATAACAAAAAAAATAATACTTTAAGCTTCTTTTCCGAAGTGAAAACTGAAAATAACAAAAAAAAATAATACTTTAAGCTTCTTTTCCCTGATTTGTAGGAAGCTGGGGTTCTCACTATTTTCTGGTGGGTGATTAGCATCATGGATGTTAAGGCTCCTCTACGGATCCAGAATATCTAGCGACTGACTAGTGTTTGCTGTGTACTCATCAAGACCAAGAACTCTGTCCTGCTCTGCAAAAATCTGTGCAGTTGAGGATTCCCTCCCATTTAGGCCTGTGTGGGATGGAGCCAATCAGCCGGTGGTGTTCATAACAGTAAGTGTCAGACCAGCTGGAATTTTAACCAGCATAAACTCACATAGTCCTGAATCTGCTCTAATTTATACCATGGGTTAAATGAGAGACTGTCAGGCCCTGAGATTACTGGAAAGCAGAAAGGTAACAGTGCTTTCATCCGTTCCTGCAGCTGTCAGCTGAGCTCATGCTAGGTGCACCTGAGTAACTGTTCCCAAAACAGTCCCTGCTTTCGGAGTTGACGCTTTTAAAATTGCATTGGCCCCGGTCCAGCAAAATGCTTGAGTTAATGTTTAATTTCAGGCATGAAGCATGGGACTTCAGTGTGACTGCTCGTAAGCTTAAAGATAAGCACATGTTCAAGTTCCTTGTTGGAAAATGGCCAGCATACTTTTTATCTTGCAGCATCATGCCTGTAAGATACTCATTTCAATCTGTTGAACTCTGATTGCTTGAGTTCTTCTAGAAAAATAATTTCAGATGCTGTGGAATTACGGTCATTCATTTCTAAATAGCTCACCAGATTCTTGCCCCATGTAAGCTGCTTCATGCCATTTTGCAGCAGTAAAGGATATGCTGCAAAGTTTTGATCAGGAATTCTTTATGCCTTTTTGTAATTGAACTTTTTTCCTTTTTGCTGAGGTATTTATCATTAGTATCTACAGGCCAAGTGCAGCAACATTCTGAAATCTATTAGAAAAATCATACTTAACCAGATGGTCAGACTCTCAGGTGGGTTACACCAAATAAGTGTAGAAAGTAGTGTCCTGTGCTTCAATAAATCACTATAAATGGGTCCACAGTAGATTGTCATCCAGTGTTGATTTTCATTCATGTGACAGAAAGAAAATGGGCTTATTCTCTAGAGTGGGTCTGTCCACACAGGAAGAGGTTCATATACAAGATGTTTTATGTATTTGGTGTGTTGAATGTTTAAACGAGTAAGAAAAATACTTTATCAGTGCAGCTTCAGCTCGCTTTGTTATTATGTTTACGGCCCATATCCCAGATTCGCACACTAGAGAACTGTGGAAATAATATGAAACGGCACTGACTCGCACTGAGGTGGTGACAAACTGGAGCTCTGGGGCGGGACACCACTTTCTTGGCACCTCCGTTGTCTGCTTAACGAAGTGGCAGTGACGCTGGGCTGGAATTAAGGTCCTCTGATATGAAGGTGTGGGGGAAAGCCCATTGCTTTGTTGGGTTGGGTTTTGGATGAGTACCAGAACCGTCTTAAGGAAATCCCATATAGGGATGCCTAGAAGGCTGCCTCAGTATGCATGTTTTGGCCGAGTTTGCTGTAAAGTGTAAAGAGGAGATAGGCCCATCAGTCTGTAGGGGTGAATGCATGCAGCTTCGTTAGAGCTAAATATGAGCCAAAGAAGAAAAACGACATGGAGGAGGGCAAGTGGGGAGGGACATCGCGTTAGCAGCCTGGCTGTATGACACTGTAAAAGGCAACTCCAGATCTGTCAGCACAACTGTGTGTGGAGCAAGCCAAGAAGCCAGATGCTGTTCCTGCCGCTGAAAGACTATTTTCCACAGTTCAGTGTTGGGGCCTTGTGATGTAAATCCCTGCCCCATGTGTGGCCGTGGGTGCGGGACCTTATTCCTGGCTAAAGTAGTGAATGCGGAAGAAAGGGAGGAATCTTGTGCTTACTTGGTCTGATTTATAAACTAAAAGCAAATTAATTGGATTGCATAGTCCATTTAAGGGGGGGGAGGGGGGGAAGGTACTTTGTAACACTTAGTGATTTATATGTTTAGGTAGCAGCATCTGCCTTCACTATCAGTGTGTCTCTCAGCTGTAGTCCTCCCCACAAATGCTCATTTCTAAGAAAGCGTAAGAAATATACATATTAATTTTAAAAGGAATTGTTAAGCTCATGAGAAGTGTACTTAAAATCACCGCTCTATCTGCTTCATCTTCCTTTGCATTTAAAATAGTCTTCCTGTTTTCCTTTGCATGCATCTGTCCTGAAGGATTAAGCCTTCACATGGCACGCATCCTGGGTGGAGGAGTCATCTTCCAGAATAGCCTTTGGAGGCCAGTGGACAGAAATCCCCACTAATAAAGCCACAGAGCCTCAAGGAATTATAACAATCTTCATATATCCTCCTGGCCCACTGGCTGCCCTCCGGGATCACTCACTCTCTGCATTGCTGTGAAAGGAGTCACAAAGGTGCTGTTCTTTGTGGCCCACGACGATTTACTCAGAAAAGCAACAATAAAGAAACTGGGCTGTTAAAATGAAAAGGTGCATCAAAGAGTAGCCATTGGTCATAAATTTGCTGTTGATGCTTTTTTGATAAAACGTGTAGGCTTTTTTTTTTGTATGTAGAAAATATCTATTTTCATGGAAATTGTTGACTAAATCCCAAAAGGCATATTTTATGCTGAAAATTTTTTTTTTTTATATCACGAGGGGAGTTATTGATCGAAAGTCATTATTTTCTACTGGAAATTTGTCAGAAATTACTACCTTTCCTTGACATTTTCAGGAAGGGGAAAAGCACTAACCATTTTGCCAGTAGCTTTAATAAGCTTCTAATATTTTCCTGGTGTATTCAGTACTTTTTGACTTTTATATTTTCATTGCAACCCAGAAATTTGGGGTGGGAGGGAAGAACTAGGTACTCCAAAAGAGCTGGAAGAGGACAAAAAAAAGCACTATCGTGAGGTTTCCTTTGTGAAGCTTCCTAGCTAAATGGAGTCGAATCCTGGCTGCCAGGAAGTGGTTTTCAGATCTCATTGGTGCTCCACAGAAATTTTACACCTGGAAGGTGCCCAAAGGAAAGTACTGAGTACCCTGCCTCCATTATGGGCACTGCCTGCAGTTAATACGATCATCGTGCCAGCCTGTTAACAGCACCCTTGTGTTATGGGTGACAGTGTTTTACACTGATACTCCCCTCTCTTCTCCAGGTCAACTAGCCGCCATTAGGGACTTAACCTCTTTGGAGACAATGGAGCCCGGTTTTTGTTAACTATATACCATAATCTTAAGTTAAACCAAACATTATTGCATCAGTCCAAACCATCTCGTATTTGTGTCCTTTTATTTGCTTGATATCCATTTCTCCAGTGTGTAATGAGTCCTGCCAAATGATCAGACGTAAGTTTATCTCCAGCAATGTTTTGATTGATTTAGGGTGCTAAAATGGGAAAGGAAATTTATAGGGGCCAAAAAAATGAAACGTGAAAAGAAACAAAGACCACTGAGGTCTTGGAATCCCCACCCTGTGATTAGACTATTTTGCTGCCTTTATTTTTTAATAAAAGTTCTGCAGAGACAAAAGACTGAAGGTGAAAACTATCAGTGAATTTCCTCAGTTTTCTCTGTGAAAACCGGAGGAGACAGACTGTTGGTATCACAAGGCACATATTATTTAATATGGTTCTTAAAGCCTCAGCTCCAGGAGTCACTGTAAGGTCTAATGTACCTTAGCCTACTTGTCCGTATTATTTACCCTTAAATTCAAGAAACCTTACTCCTAAATTTTTATTAGTTTAAATCTGAATTGATATCCCCAGAAGAACCCAAATGCTTTAAGTACATATTGCACTGATATCTGTTCCAACTTTTTAACTGTTTTTAATTAGTAGCACTCCATTCACTCATGAAAAAGATAGTGTTTAAATCAAACAAACAACTTTCCCCCCCCCCCTTCCCAAACCCACCACCAAACCAAAGGTTTGTCCATTCTCATCACCAGCCCAGGCAGGCCAGTCTTTTCTCAACAGACTGGGAAAAGATGAACTTAATAGGATGCATGGGAGGCAGACAGATTCAGATTCTGGTGGGCCAAAGTGCAGGGAAATGAATTGAAAAACCGAGGACATCCATAAAGAATAGTCTGGGGGGTCCCTCCCTATTTATTTTGAGGAAAACTTAGCTCAAGCATACTGTGGTCATAACCTTACTAAGTATAATCTGACATGCATTCTGTGGAGTTATTCCAATTGATCTCAGCCGTGGGTCTGCCCAAAGACACTAATTTGAGAAAGGCATGTAACATGGTATGATTTTCAGGATTATGCTCCAGATGAGGAAGGCTGAAGGTCTTGCTTGTCTCTTCCAATTAATTTTGTACCAGTGTAACTCCATTAACTTTGGAAAGCACCCACTGCTCTTTTACTGTATGAAAGTAGTGTTACTGTTTCAAGTAAGAAGGCATGTCTAGCTGGCGGTGTTTCCCATTGTGTGGTTCAGGAAGCTGTAGGACTTGGCCCTAGGATCATACGGGGTGCTGTGCTGAAAAAGACTCCTAGAAGTAAACCACATTCCTCAGCCGCAAAGTAGGGCAGTAGCGTATTCTCTACAATTTAACCTGATGCCTGAGATGCATCACGTGGCATGTTACGGGCTTTCCATGAAGCCTAGCTCTTGCATAGTGGCACAGAAGTGCTGCCAGTATGCACTATACTGAGCTTTGCTGTTAGTGGTAACGGTATTTCTCTCTGTTAATAGTTTCTCTGTATCAGTAGGCAAACAATTCTTCTTCTCATCTTTCAATTCTGGTATTGTTAAAAATACCTGGAAGATATCTATGTTGTACTTGTCAGCGATTCTAGCATTACATTACATAAATTACATGCAAAGTAAGTAACATCATCTATGGTGTTATCTGGAGCTTTACGTTAGAACACTGTGTTACCAGTTGGTTTTATCATCGTCACTCTTCAGCTATTTGGAATAGCTAAACCCAGCTGCATTGTTTATGAGGTTAGAGAAAGACACATTTTTGTTGTTGCTTAAATTAAAAATATTTTTTAAATTATGCTTTGGACAAACACTTGAAATCTGACATGGAAGTGGAAGTTGTTCTGATATCAGAGGGAGATCTCTTGGCATCCCTATAAAATTTTTCCCAAATCTGGCCAAGCTGTATGGCTCTCAAAAGATTTTAGTTCACAGATGTTTAGTAGAGGGTTGTTAGATTTTGACAGCTAAATTCTTTGAAGTTTCCATCTGAATGGAACAAATTCAGTTTTCTCCTAATTCCTTTTCTTTGCTGCTAGTGCTGTCTCTGAAGTATATAGGCAGGACAAATAAAAGGAAGAAGCACCTGACAGGAATTTCAATGAAGAAAATAGGAGGGAAGTTGAAAGTAGAGGTGGCAGGAAGTAGAAAATGATCTGAGTGGAGGCCACGAATTCTGTTCTCACATATCAGTTGTGAAGACAAACTTTTTACCCTATGTGAAGCACTTGGATGCTATGCCAATAGGACTGTAGGAATGCCTATGAGGAAATGAATAATTCTGTTTCAAATGCAGAGTTTAAAGGCCATGTATAAGATAAAGCCTGGGGCTACATGTTGAATGGAAGAATAGAAAGAAGTATTGAATAACTGCTTGTTTTCTGAATGAGCGAGTGTTTCTACAGACAGCTATCTCCTTGACAACCCTAATTCTTTCCTCAAGCCGTCCCTTACCTCACAATGAATGAGGCAGTGGTTTGGTAGAAAAAATTGTGCATGATCGCATAATGAAAACCTGTATCATGAAGTGCACTCAGAAAAGGGCTGAACGAAGTTTGTACAGGCAACCTTAATTTTGGCATTTCCTAACTTTTGAATTCTTGGCATTGCATTGTCAATGTTATTTTAACATAGTTTTTGGATGTCATAAGTAAAAGTGATGCCTTCGAAGCCTGTGTTTCATCCTTAGCTCCAGTGAAGCATTCCTAATTTTCATCCGAATGAGCCTAAAGGGGCTTGTTTGTCAGACTTGGAGTCAGTGACAAATTGTTCACAGCAGCATTTTAGAAAACAAACCTCATGCCAAGTTTACAAATGATCTTCTAAGAATGCACGTTTTGCGTCTTGCCCCTGCAGCCATGTGGAAAGTCACTTGCACACTCAGAAGACATTTGCCTGCAGAGCTCGGGAAGTAAGATGTACAGTAACGTAGCTAGGATGTCCATGTGGATTTGAGTGGCTTTCTTCTGGAGACTGCATTTGCATTTAATACTTGAAATATTATGAAAGGCCACATCCCATTTCCCTTGTAGTAAAAGTGACCAGTCCCTTTGTCAGTTCAGTGGGAACACTAATGAGAGTCCTCATTCAGAGAAGCTTGCCATCTGTAAAGTAGTTAAGCATATTCTTATCGTTCTTATATCATTAAGGGCATACTTAACCCCACCGGCTTAATGAGGAACATATATCTTTAAAGGTAATCACATACTTAAATGCTCTGTTGAAAAGGGATTGATTTAAACCTGATACAACTCTGTAACTCATCCTGTTGACCATTCAAATTCCTTGCTTAACTAAAGGTCTGGTTTACACCAGACATTGCTTTGAGCAGCAGCAATGTGGAGCTGTGCTGCTTCTCACAGAATTGTAGTAGCAAAATAGGGCTGAAAGACACCTGGAGAAGTTCTTGATTGCAAGGGCGCTCAGCCTGTGATCCATAGGCTGCATATTGCTCACTCAAAGTATTAAACCAGTTTGCAACCTGCTCCTTCTTTTCAGGTAGCACCTCAGGAGCACATTAAGGGTGGACTGTTAGCTTCAGGAGTTGTTGGGGTGGTGGAAAGTCTATGACCATGACTCCTGCTTTCCTTGTGGGGTTCCTGGACTTGCATTCCATGAGGTGCATGGCGCCAGAAGTGGGCACCTGTGAAGAATATCAGTGAAGTGTAGGCTACCACCTCTGGAGCAGTTCATCTGGCTTGCAGTCTGCATCCTCCTGATCCTCCCTCTGAAAAGAAGGCAGCAGCTGGGAACAGGCTGTTCAAACTGATCAAGCGGCACATCCATGACTTTGCTTTTTCCAAGGGTAAGCTGGGATGCTTAGAGGCTTTCCTGCATGCACATGCACGCACGGAAAACTGAGAGACCCCAGGAAGTGCCATTCCTACTATTTGGGCACCCCGGATCTTGTCAGGTTGTAGGGGAAGGACGGGAAAAAATGGTCCATCCAGCCCGAATGTCTGAATACTACTCACCTAGTTTGTTTCCTTGCCAAGATGGGACCGACTATACTTACATTTTTCCTGACAGTTTTGTGTTTATATAAGTTTTTTCTGTAATTTTAAAATAATTATTGCTCTTTTTTTTAATGGTGTCTCAGTACAAAGGTATGAAATTTTCCTCCTGTCTATAAATGCTTGCTGGTGTATTGTGTCAAGGGCAGCAAACACTGGATTACTGTGTATGTTCTAAGTATCACAATGCAGAGACACATTTGGCCAATGTGAATCCTCATGGGAAGTGGCACAAGGGTTTTCCAAACCTCAGAATTATATATTGAAAATAATTGTCTGGAAGGTAATAGTCCCCCAGAATGGACTAATAGCCTGTCAGGTTTCACGTTTCCTTAAGTCATTTTTGAATTCATAAAATGTTCTGAAATACTTGGATCCAAATTTGGTTCTCAAAAATGTCGGCTCATGGGATGAAGCTTTCACTCCAAGTTTTACCTGAGGCAGGCTTCTGTTTGCCTTTCTCGTTCGGATAGCCTGAGTGAATCAGGTGAGCAGACTTTTGTTGCAGGAGTGGGTTTGTATTTACTCTGTCAGCAGAAAGTCGGTGAAAACCTTAGTGAGGGTGTTGGTAGTATAAGCGTCCAGCTGCTAAAATACAGATGTTGTACAGCTAAACTGGATTGATCCAGAATGGTGTTTCACTGGCAAGGTTTAGCATTCTTAATGCAAAGTGAACCCTCATAGTAGGGCCTCTTGTACTGTAGGTTTTGTACTTTAATGAGGTAGATATTTAATCAATTTTAGGGTATACTGGTATCTGTGTTTTGCATATGTTTCAAATAACAATGAAATTTATACACAGATGAAGTAATTGAAGCATAGCCTGAATTCAGAAGGGTGCACAGTCCTTACTGCAGTGTAATTCGAAGAGATTGGGGATCAATCAAAGTGTTTTAAAATTAAGAGTTTTCTGCAGCTGGGACACTCCCAAGTTGAGCTACTTTGGTTTCAGTTTATAGCTCAACTTTTTTCCCCAAGTCAAATGGTTTATTGTACCCAGGATTTTTTAACTGTCACATCTGAAAATGAAAAGTATCTTTAAAAACCTGATATTCTGTAGAGATCTAAACCCGCATTGAGCTGTGTGACCCAAACATACCCTGAACTTTAATGGCAAGAAGTTTAAAATTTAAATCCAGGTCCACATTTCACATGAGTTCCTATCCTTGTATGTCAGAATTTGAATGCAATATTCAGCTAAAATACCTTGGAATTTGCCTTTACTTAACTGCTCTCACACGAGTTACAGCTCTGGCAATTATTTATTGCCTCTAAGCATGTTATTAGCTATTGTTTAGCAAATAACCCTTATCCTTGTGGTGGTCCATGCCACACCATTTGGTTTATATCTCTGCCTGCAAACTCTGGAGTATTTGAAATTCAGCTATGGATTGTTGGGCCAGAACCATTACCAGATTTTCACAGTGTTGCTTTACAAATCCTCTTCCTTTTGTAGTGAGCGTATTTTCAAACTTTCTCTGCTAGGAGTGTATTATTAAGTTATTCTCTGAGGTCCAGTTTCTGATACGTTTTCTTGCAGTAAGTAACACCATGTTTTGTGGGGAGTTCCCCATGGAATAGGAGCTATTCATTCTGGGGATAAAAGAAGCAGACTTTGGCCATCAAGATCTGATCCAATACCCACTGAGTACAGTGGAGGTCTCTCATTGCTTAGCAGGGCTTTGTATGTGGTTGAAGAATAGGACGATCAAGTCATCAGGAGTAAGAGCTAAGACAAATTGCGTTTATCTGTAGTTAAACAGAGTGTTTAACTGTATCTCAGAATGATGTAGATTGTTTCTGTGCTGGATTCTGAATTTTATAGTTGACATTTAACTTAGAATCTTTCTACTAACAAAGAGCCTCATGTGGCTGAATGATGAGTCTTAAATGCATTGCTCTAATATTCATAGGTAGGTTTCATGAAAAAATTCCAGTAGTCCAATATAGACCAATACTCCAATGTATTTTCAGACTCATTGCTTTTATTAATAGGTACATATAAGGGGTATTTTGTTCATGTCAAAAAAAAAAAAAGGCAGTAAAAGCATCTTTGTGGAAACAATAAGCAAAATAAAATGCCAGAAGTGGATGGAATGTAGAACACCATGCTAAGTAATAAGCAACAGTTACTTACATGAGGGTCATTACAGGACCGGGTCCTGCAGTATAGATTCTGTAAGACAGATATAAATAAAACTATATTGAAAGAATTACATTGGACAGAAAAGCGTAGTTCAGTTTTAATGACATTTTCAATAATTTGGAACAAAACACTTAAAATGTTACAGTGGATTTTTTGCAAGGTTTTACATGGTTTTCTATTAAAATTTTCTTTCCCATTTGAAATAAGTTACTTAGCATCCTTCCTATTAATTCAAACCGTTGTTAAGCAGTGTTTCGTTAGGAAAGTCTTAAAATAAGCTATGTGCCATATTTTTCAGAATACCATCTCTTTCAGAGTGCGCTGCTGAATGGAGTCTTGTTAGGTAAAGGATGCACATTTTCAAAATTCCTTCAAAAAGAGTTTATTTTAGGGTGATGTGTGCACTTCGGAAAGAAATTCGGATATATTTAGATCTTGATTAGAAGAATAAATATCAGGTTCTGTAATGTCCCATAGCAGCTGGCAGCTAGTGTGACACTCAGTGCTTATCACTATTTCTTTTTTTCCCTAGAGTCATTATTTATTTAGTTTTTCTCCCTCACCTGCTTCTTATGCAGATCATCAGCGGGAGCTCACAGCGTACCGTACGAGTTACACCGCAGAACAGGTGCAAGCCAGGCTGGCGGTGGGGTGAGCGGCTTCGCACCACGCTTGTATTCCCTCCCTTCTGACTGCCCGGCGAGTGGTGTATTTGATGCTGTGGTGGTCCTGCACCCTCTCCTGTCTGCTCAGAATAGGCAGATTTTTTTTTTTTTGAGCCCTTCTGTGCTGCTGGAATAGCACAAAGGGGCTAGCATAAGGGATGGAATGGGTGCCGCTCCTCTCTGGATACATTCACTAGCCCTTCCAGTTTCTGATGTGCTGGTGGCTGTGGTTTAGAAGTACTTGCCATGAGCAAAATTAGAATTTTAGACTACTATTTACAGAGTAAATTACGGTGTAGTTAAGTAGGGAAAAACTCCAAACAAAACCACAACAAATTATTTAGCAAAATAAATATTTTGAAAAGTGATCTAAATTGTCCCCTTTTGTGCAGCATTAATGGAGTTACATGGTGAACATAAAAACAAATTATGAAGTCCATTCAACTTTAAAAAGGAAAAAAGAAAAAGTTTTGCTCGTGTGAAATATCTGACAGCAGCTACCTATCATGTACATGAGGAAGACAAAGGTTAGGAATGCAGAGTGCTTTAGAACAGAAGATTCTCTGTGTTTTGTCTTTTATATCAATAAATGAAAATAGAATTTTGTGGTTAGAATATGGGTTTAAGTGCATAGATAAGAGCCCAAGTAAATACTAGCACTCCTCCATTCCTGAGGGAAGTTGGTGGCCTGCCCATATAATTTGCTGATAAAGTCCCATCTGTTAAAACAAAGTACTGCAGCACTAGTAATAAATTTCAGGCAAAGACCATGAGAGGTTATTTTTGCATGACAGTCTTTGCTGAGCTTTATTTTAAACCAGAAAAAGTATTTGAAACTGAAATGAAGATTATAATGTTGGCTTTAAGTTAGCTTTACACTTTTACAGGGCAAATGAGAAATCCTGCTCCACTTTATTTCACTGGTAAACAGTGTCGCATGATAAACTGTTAGGAGAATAAAGTCATAAGGAAAACTCTGCTTCACAAATGACATACGTAGAAAAACAGCAGATGTCTGATGAAGTAAAGAACCGACTTATTGCCAAGTCTTTGGAAAACAAAATTAATTTCCTTTCGTCTTTGATAATGATGATGTAATGTAGTTAATAGGAAGAGCCTGCCATGCTCATGGAGTTATTAAAGAAGAAATGTTAGACATGCAGCAGGTCAGAAATATGGGTTTACTTACCAGGGCCATTTCCATGAGAATATTTATAGATGTGGAGGAAAAAGAAAAACGATAGTGGCGTAGAATGTTGCTTTTTGTTTTATTTGAAGCATAAGAAATGTGTAATGAAACAAAACTTGTGAATGTCCTCTTAATGAGTCCAGAATTCTGGTTGTTCAGTGCAAAGAAGAAAACTCTTTTTGGTAGGCAACTTTTTTCTGTTGAGATCTGACTTCAAGGGAAATAAAACTTCTTCTAGAGTGAAATTAAAAAAACAAATAATTTGCCTTCTCTTTTTCCCTGATGAGGGTTAAGCCAAGTGAAGATAGCGGATGAATGAACATGGCCTGGGCTGTTTTACTGGGTAGAAAATATCTCAATACCACCACCAACAACAAAAAAAGAGAGCGTGTTTTTCCTAATTTTCAAGCACTTAATTTTGCTCCTTTGATTTTAACAAAATGGTGTAGTGAGTAGATGTAATGGTATTTGCAGTATCTTCTTTGGTCACTAGATGTCCCTGCATGCTGTTGGAGTAACTGGCAGGGTGTGGTTCCTGGTAAACAAAAAAGGTAAAGCTAAAACTGAAGCTGTGCAGGTTCCTTGAGAGTATGTAGGAAGCTGTCCTGTTGAAGGACATTTTGTGATCTCTGTGTGCACTTAAATGGTGGGGGAGGTAGTGCTGGAATGTACTGTACTTTTACCATAGATACAGAATGAAAAGATTTGTTCATGGAAACTTTTGAGGAGATACTTACTGGAATGGCTGAAGCAGTGAAACATGGTTTGGCAAAGCACTGGTGGCTCAGTCTCCTCCCTGGTGATAAATATTACAAGTATATAGAGGTGGTATTGAAAATTGGAGTTTCATTGCTGAGACATGAGAGTAACTGCAATATACATATGTATATACACATGTATATTTATACAAGTGCATGTGTATATGTGTGTATATATGAGAGAGACCCCACAGTCCTGCAGTCATTGTAATTCATGTTAGTTTTAACAATGCCCCACAGTCCTGCATTCATTGTAATTCATGTTAGTTTTAACAATGTCCATGATAACAATCTTGACAGTAAAGTTTTTTATTATACAGCGGGTTTTATATTATGTGGCAAGGCTGGGAGTAGTACATAATTAAGCAGAAACCTATAGTTGTCCTGTCATGTAGAAGATTTGCATCTATTTCTAAAATTTTTCCCTTTGAGTACAAAATGCACACATTTTGATAAATCTGACTGCTAAATTCTACCCCGGTGTGAACAGACACAATGCTGTTGCCATCACTGGAGTCTTGTTCTTATGCAGGTTGTAGAATTGTGTTTTGTCTTTCCTAGTAACTACCCGTTTGCTACGTATGGAAGCCAGGACTCACTTTCTGGAAGGTCAGCTTTGAGGAGGGCTGGGACAGATACGCTACCATCTAAGCGATTTCACTTGTCAGGGCAGCCATTGGGCTTTCTGAACAGCATTATGTGCCTTAACTTTATAGATGGTTTTTCTCCACCGTTAAAGATTTGACAGTTGAGTGCAAATCACAAATATAGAAAGCAGAGCAAAACACTGCAGAAGTGATTGTGGTTTCCAATTAACAAGTGAAAAATAGTGCCAGAATTTAGTGTAAAATACCAAACATAACTCTCAAGAGAAAAAGAACATGTGACTGAAACAGTTACCTTCAGCTGAAATGTATGCATGGGGACTACTAAACTGCTTTTATTGTTACAATTTTATTTTTTGCATATATGGCTAAAAGTTTATGGACATTTAGTTTATCGTTAGACTGCCCTATTCCCTGTTTGACTTGCCACAGGTTGTTATAAAAATAAAATTATTTTGGGTTTTTTGAATACCTACAGAATTGTTATGGTTATTAAAACACACACAAGCTGATAGACTGCATGTTTATTAAGCTTGGCTACTCGGGCCTTTAGAGCCCACCTGCCAATGAATATTTCACTCCAAAAGAATCGGGTAAAGTTCAACAAATTAATTTTGCAGTGGGTTGCTCATGCAGAGGTAAGACCTGCTAGTATGCCGTCAAAATGTTGAGAGCAATCTTAGTTCAACTTCACTAAACTGGATTTCAGGAGTGAATTATATTGATGTCGCAGACTCAAGCAAGTACCTTGTCCTGGAAAGCTGCTTTTCCGCCTGTGGAATCCCTGAACTCTTTAGGAAACGAAAAAGTGAAGGTTCTCTGTCATCTACCTGATGAGTCCAAACCTCTCTGTCCCCCCACCTGTACTGTACTGTTGGTAAAAGAATTCAAAAGAATTATTTCTATTTTGTGGTATTTGTTTAAATTAGGGGAACCATGGCTATCCAGCTGGAACAATGGCTCATAAAATAAAACTGATCCTTTGAAAATCTTGCATTTAGTACATGTTTGTTCTAATTTCAGCTGGATAACTAATTTTTTTTTATTGTGCTAATGGGCTGTTATGCATATGTGGAAGCCATTTACTGCATGCCCTAGATGGAAACAGACTCATATTTCAACTCTGAATATTTAACACTTAATAAGGTAGCCACCTGCTTTTAAAGTTATTCCAACATATTTGAATGGCCTTTACTGCTCATAGTGAATACCAGGATTATTTTTGATCTCCTGTAATGAAACAAATAACCAAACCAATTTAAGCACTAAATAAAAAAAAAAAAATTCTAGCTCCTCTATTTTTCAGAAATTCAAACAACTTTATAATAGCACCTTATAAATCACTTAGAAAGAGTTCTGTAACTTTAAAAGCCAGGCCTGCATATAGTGAATGTTTGTTCTTCTCAACATGACACCGTGAAACCACTGAGTGCATAGCGGGGTGAGGGCAGGTGCTGAGCTCTGATCACCACCCAGCACTGCCTGTTCTCTTCAACCCTGACCAAAGCTGTCTGGAGCATTCCTGTTGAAACCTCAAACCAAGAGAAACGATTCTGTGCATCTGTTCCACTTTGCCCCCAAATTTTGTCATGGCTCATGAACCTGCATCTGGGGAGTATGAAGTACAAGCCAGAAATTGGCGGGGAGGTATTGCAAATGTGGCTTGAAGCCATGTACTTACTCCTCACTTTGGAGCTGGGCTGCTCAGGACTTCAAACAGCTTGAAAAGTTGTCTAATTTACAAGGGTTGGCATTGCTGCAGGGACAGAATTAGGATTGTGTGGTGGTTTGTGTGTGGGAAGTGTTACCTTAATTCAGCATTTCCTGTTTCTCTAGTTTTTGCTGTTTGATTTTGATGATGAGTATACAGGACAAGAACACGATTAATACCATATTATCAAGCTCCAAGATGCCAACCTTTTCCGTGCAGTGCCAGCAATGCTGGGGACTGCTGAGGTAAGTTTTCCCTCTGGGAATAGCCACCCTATTGCCATTCCCCAGTGCAGTCAGCTTGCATTCTCTTGTCCGCTTAACTGCATCACTTCTGGTGCTTGTCTGCAAACCCCCCCCCAAAACAATTCTTTCCAGTTTCAAAGCATGGTAATGCATTGATTGTGTAAATGAGGGGAGAGAAGTCAATGGAGGGATGGCTCCCTTTGGTTTGCTGTTTATTGAGTGGGTTGAGCTGTGCATTGTTCTGTGGAAAGAAAGGTTTAGGATGGGCTTGGACAGGAAGGTGGAAATGCTTGTGGCAGCCTTGGCTACAGCAGAAAATGCTCTACCTCCTGGCAGCTCTATTTCCAGAGCAATAATCTTCATTTCAATGTGTCGTGGTTTAATGAAGGTTTAACAGCCATTGCAGTATCCTTGAGAAGGGAACTCTGGAGGGGGTAGTGGTCTTTTAGACCATTTCTCTGTGGGCCATTTGGTCTCTTGAAAATAAGGGTGAGGACTTAAGAGAGTATTTTATGGTTAGCCGGTGTAATAGCAAGGAAACAATCTGCCTGCAGTTACTGTGGGTAGGAAGGCGTGCTGCAGCCTTTGGTACCAGCTGGAGGTTTCCTGGTGCCGACACTCAGAGTCCAAATGGACTGTGGTGCCATAGCCAGATGAGAAGTGAGGAAGGCATTTATCCCTGAGGCTGGGTCATCGCATGGATGTAATGCAGACTTTTGGCCTGTCAGGGATGGTAGAAAGCATTTCTCACAGATGTTGCTGTATGAGAGCACAGTATCAATAAGGAGTCAAGAAAGCTTCCAGAACATGGATTCTCTTGATAATCTGTGAGCATGTGTCCTCGCTCTGAGGGAACCACAATGCTCCTTGGAGCATTTCCCTCTGCCCACAAGCCTAACCTCTCTCCTGCTGAGTCTTAGCTTCAGCCAGCTCCTGCTCTTCCACGTGCTAATCTTGGCGAGACACTGGGACAACTGAATGTCTGTTGTATTATCCTGGGTTGTAAACAACAGACAAAGCTATGTGTCATCTACAAGCGCTCTAATCCAAACAGTGGCACGAGCGCCTGTGCACCGTTGGGAGCATTTTTGTAGTGTGCTAGCCATGCTAGGGGGACAGAGGAGGGTCAGCGTGCCAAATATCTCTAGCATTGACAAGGCTTAGACACGTGTGTTGGACAAAAGCAGAGCAATGGTGGCAGAAGTACTTAGTAAAGCAGCTTGAGTAATTTCGGCCACCGGTAGTTTTCTTTCTTTCGATGCAGATAGGTAAAGAGAATAATGTTTTTTAAGAGAATGGTTCGCCTTTGAGGGAGCTGGTGAATGTCAGAAGAGGCTGGTAGCAGGGAGGGACTGTCAGGAGTCGTTGACGATGTTAGCAGAAAAAGACTGTCTTGCTGCTTTGTGCTCTTCTTTTGTTTAAACTTGCTCTTTTTGTAAAAAACTCAGGGTTTTTGTGAAAAAATAATTTTTGTGATGTTGGAATTTGCTATCCTCTTCCGGGGTGAACCAGGGCTTTTCTGAAGCAGATGAGTTATGTCAACTCATGGGTCATATTTAGCATTTTTACCCTTAAAATGAAAAAGATTGAAATCTTCGTTTTATACAGCAGCCGTTACTAAAACAAGGAGAAAACTTGGTTCTTTTCCTGGGTTTTGGAAGAAATCTGGTATGTAATATTTAGGAATTTATTTCACCGCTGTGCCTTTCTTTAACCATCTGTAAAATGGGAATAACGATACTGGCTCTGTTATGTCAGGTGTTCTAGGATGTATAGGACAAACGGGCCAGGGAATGAGTCAGAAGCCGATTGTATTGGAGTATCTTTCAAAACCATGAATCTGACAAAATCCTAACTGTACGAGGATCTGTCATCCTCTTTCATTCCCAGTGTCAACCCCATGCAGAATGATTTGAAATTCTGCGCTTTGTTATAAACTAGCAACATACTAGCAATGGGCTAAACACATCTTCACCTGTACGAGCTTTTTTTCTTGTAAGGGCAAAGAATGTACAGATTCTGTAGCATTAGCTGTCACTTACTTTATTTTAAACAACTCATCCCTGTCTGTAATAGGGAACAAATTATCTTGAGCAGCATGACAGTTTACATATTTTCAGTATATTCATCTTTCCAGAGAAGACATAGCTTGAGCTTTTAAAGCAAGAGCATACAATGTGTAGTTGTAGTCTTTAATAGTCCTCGTGTGCCCCGTTTTCACGCACCGGCATAAGTAGTTATTATCTCCCTCTTTCTTTTGTGAGTCACGCAGAAAGCTCAAAGCAAACCTCGTGTTGGGCAGCGAAAGGTTTTGTGTGGGATCAGCAAGCAGTGGCTTGCTCTCCTGTTGGTAGGGCACAGAGCAAAACAGGTGAACTGGTGTCCTGCTACTTGCCTTTGCTTGGTGGCAGGATTCCTCACAAAACATATATCCAAAAAGCCCACGATTAGGGTTGATTGAAGGGATGTGGTGCACCCAGAGACATACACTGCACATTATGCCTCGCTGCTTCCTCCGCTGTGTCTTCCTCTGTATTCTGTGAATGCTGCAGGAGAGAACCCTAAGTGATGTGCTGCTAATGCTGTGTGTGCGTTGCGCAGGCTCTTGGTGCAGGAATGCTGACACAAACAAAAAGGAGATAACTTGGAAATTCTATTGCTCCGTTTATGTTATTATTGTAGTTAATGGTCTGTCAGCATTTCCATTATAAATCCCTATTTTCAGGGTTTTATAACTCAGCCGTAAAAATTCTCTCCAGGCTGAATTTGGCATGTGTGTTTTCAGCCTGAGAGCACATGTGTTGTTTTTTTTAACAAGTTTTTAAAAAAAAAAAAAAAAAAAAGAACTGCATTCACAATTTTTAAGATATAGAATTGCAAAAAAGAAAAAAAAAAGCCAACAAAAAATAGGTGATTGGTTACAGATGCTTTCTTTGCACTCATATAACTCAAAAATTGCTGAGTTATTTCAGCTGTAATTGTGGGTATGTGTAAGGTTAAAATGGTGGATTTAGTACTATTCCTTTCTTTATGGTGTTGGTATTTGACAAGCAAATAGAAAACAGACCCCGATACTGTATACACTCACATATAAGTTGACCCGTGTGTAAACTGACCTCAAAAAAAAAAAAAAAAAAATAGAACTGCATTCACAATTTTTAAGATATAGAATTGCCAAAAAGAAAAAAAAAAGCCAACAAAAAATAGGTGATTGGTTACAGATGCTTTCTTTGCACTCATATAACTCAAAAATTGCTGAGTTATTTCAGCTGTAATTGTGGGTATGTGTAAGGTTAAAATGGTGGATTTAGTACTATTCCTTTCTTTATGGTGTTGGTATTTGACAAGCAAATAGAAAACAGACCCCGATACTGTATACACTCACATATAAGTTGACCCGTGTGTAAACTGACCTCCCAAAGTTGCCCCACGCTCCCCTCATCTAGGCCAGATTGTTTCAATGTCAGCAAGGGTGGGGATGCAGGGAGTGGAGAGCGGGGGACAAAATTTTAGATTTTGGTGAGTTTCTTTTTCTTTATTCCATTGCTTCCAATAGGCCTGTGCTGGTCTGCAGTCACAGGACCCACATCAACCAGGTGGTGTTATTAATAAAAAGCTAGAATAGACACATGTTCCCACACATTCTGAGTCTCAGCTTTGTCCATCTTGTTTACAGAGGGACTGCCCTCTGTCTGAAACTCACTCCAGAGAAGTTTACACAAAGATGAGTGTAAACCACATGTTTTACACTGAAGCATCTGAAAGGAAAAGAAACAAGGGGGAAGACCAAGAGATTATGTCTGAATTCTTTGCTGTCTGCACACACAGACTTCTCCTCCTAATCTCCCCACGATACCTGCGGTTCTCCATTTATGCTCATTCACCAGTGCTAGAACAGAGAAGGGTGACCAGCATTCAGATAAAATTTTATTTTGAAATCTCATTTCCCCAAATTAGTTTGCTTCCAAACGAATTGATTACCTCAAGAACTGACTCCAAGAGCAGGCTGCAATACAGTCCATAGATATATTTTTTTTCTGCACGTAGGGTGCTTTCTGCATAACATTTTGTCATGCGTAAGAACAGAACATCGCATGTCTTCCCAAAAATGAACAGTTTCTTTCACACTAGAGAAAGTGTGCAAGAAACTGTAACAATCCTATGCCATAGTGATTCCTGCCATTATTGTACTTTGTCATTGTATAAGTGCTGGTGTCTATAAAAGTGTGTAAAATTATGATTATGGAAAAGTATAATCTGATTTGATTTTTTTGCATCTTATCAGATATATCTTTTTGTAAGTATTTGATTCTTTAAGTTTTTGCTATCCATATTGAATTTTTTCCGTGATGTTTTTAACATCCTGTGATATATAACATCCCATCATATCTTAAACATTCCTTTACATCAGTATGAAAGGTCATGTACTTGGGCTGTTTTTCATTTCACGAACATCTGGGCTTATGAGATTAACAGAACAGTATACCATTGCCTTCTTTTTGGTCTCTTTTATTAATAACTTGTGAATAACACTTGTCTTCTACCATGTGGATTATACTTCTGTTGGGGCAATTTCCTCAATATAATAATGGCTGCTAGTTAACCCCTTACTCACAACTGCTGCTGTTACTAGCTCAAATGCATTTCTTTATATGTTCAAATGTATAGTCCTATATGTTTTCATGGGGTGGGAACAGTTCATTTGCTTAAACGTAGGCATCTAAGCACCATTTTACGTGTTGTAAGGTATCCCACCTGGTCTCCAGCTATTGCTCTGGAGAAGGCATGGGTCTCTTGTAGGTCCTCTGGTTTATCTGCCAGTGCTGTGCAGATGTCTCTGATACTGTAAGGTATTTTCAGTGTCACTAGATGCCTATGTTTACATTAGAAACTTATTTCTGTATTTGTGATGAGCACAGTCAGCAATTGGGGTCCTCCCACAGTGCAATGGGGAAGGCCACATGATTTCTGGTTAGCAAAACCATGAAACAGGAATGACAGTCGTTCAAAACGTGTGCCAGTAAAGGCTTTACCTGAGTGTGTGGTGGTTTTATAATCTGCATAGACCACGCAGGTAACAGCCAGCCATTTGCGACATGGAAGGTGATCTGAAATCATCTAAAAGGCCAAAAGTAGCTTTTCTATGCATAGATACGTGATCATTTTCAAGTTCTGGAGGAGCTAACGTGAAATTTTTGTGTTGTTCCCTAGCAATGGTGTAAACCTCTCATTGCTTGTTGTGTAAGGCGTGAGATAGCAGATTGTAAAGCTCTTGCTGCTGTGGGAGCGAATGATCTTCATCCAGAGATTTGGGCAGGTTGGCAGCTGGAAAAGGAGAGAGAAAACGTGGAGGATGGGTCTGAAAAAAGGTTGTTCAATAGGAGAAGGGCTAGGGCAGTGCTACTGACTCCATGCCTTTGATAGTGGAACACAAGTAAGAGGGACCTTGAAGAAATTCCTGCTTCCCATCTATGACTGGCAGAGTGTTTTCTGTTCCCTCCGTAACCTACGCAACATACTTTTAGGTAGTCTCTTTACATATGCCTTCTCAATCTCCTTCAGATCTTTTGCTATCATCGCTATCCTCATTTCCTCTGTGCACCCATTTTCCCAGCTCTTGTGTTTAGGAACAAATCAGCATTTAGGTCTTAGAGTCCACAGGTATGTCCTAATTGGAGCATTTGTCTTATGGGAAAGGCACTTATTTTATGTCAGGCAATAACAACATTCAGTGGCCTTGTTGTTTACGGTCTCCTGCATTTCCTCCTGCTTCAATTCAGTCAGAACTTGGGCAAACTTGTAGAGGATGTATAGCAATTTTTTGCACAGAGAGAAATTTTTTTCCCCCACATTTTATGTGGGGAAAAATGTCAATAATTACAGCTATCTTTTAATGGAGTTTAACTGTCAGAAGTGTGGAGGAGCTGGTTCTACACCTGCAGACAGAAACACACTAAACAGTTAGAGAACTACAGACTTGGAGATTAAAAGTCTCCATAGTAGGTCACCAATCTTTTAAGCCCTTATTTCTTCTCTTTTGTCTGTGTAATTATTGTGTGTTTTGTGTACTATATTGTATCTACCATAGCAATTTCATGGGTTTTGGCCACAAGATGGCATCTGATTTCATAATCTTCTTTTAAAATACCACTTTTTTTTCTGTCTTGATGGAGTAATGCCCAGTTTTCTTGCAGCAAATTATAACCTACTTTCCTTCTGCCTTAGGGAATGCCTTCAGGAGCAAATGCGGTATGATTTTTCCATGGCATTCTTGGTTCCTGACAGTTGAAACCACCAGCAGAGGTGATGGGCTCGGTGACACTTGCTGTGAATCCTCTGCCCTGTAACCCCTATCCTCCACCCTTCCAGGGTGTAACTGCTGCCTCTGTTATGATTGTTGCCTGGTAAATGAGAACTGATACAAAAGCTTCAGCTCATTTCTCTTGTGAAGTGATCCAAAGTCCCTTGAAGTTGTTAGAAAAACTCTCATTGACATAAAGGAAACTTTGACTGGGCTCCTGCTTACAGAAAAATATCCTACAATTTCTTAATTCTAACTAAGCTGCCTGCAGTTATGGGTAATGTGTTTCCTTCTTCTTTCTGCTTCAGGGCATCTCCCATGTACCTGTATTGGGGAATGAGGAACAGCCAGATTTGAAGGACAAGCAGGCAATCTAGCAGACTCTTCTCCTGAGCAGACTGGGAATTCTGCCTCTGCAATTGCAGGAGAAATGGGTAACTGAGATTTATCAGGGGATCAGACCTACAGCAAACCGCAACAGTTGGTTCTTGGAAGCTTGTAGAATGGGAGATGGAGTAAGGCTGGATCTTAATTTGCAAAGGGAGAACTAAATTATTCAAAAATTATTCACATGGGTTTGGCTTAACTGTGTGAAACCCCATGATTCAATGCAGCTAATCAGTATGTAGATAACATGCTGTCTGGAAACTACTGAATGATGTGAAATAAGGCAATTTATCTTTTTCTTTAGCAAATAACATCATTCTGAATTGCTCCAGAATATCACTGCGGACCTTCCAACAACTTAAGGCGGCAAAAAGTGAAAATGGAGTTGAAGAAGAGATTAGAGAGATTCATGGAGTTCTTTGGTGACTTTTACACATGATTGTTTGGTGCAACCCTGGCTCAGAAACTCCATGTCCCTTTGATTGCTGGAAGCTGGTGGAGTTCAGTCAGAAGAATTGTACTGTATTTGGCCTGTGTCTTATATTCCTCCTTCAATATCTGCTACTCTCTCCTTCTTTCCCTCCCAGGGACAAGGCTGAACTAGGTAGATTTTAGGTCTGACCTAGTGGGCAGTTTCTATGGTCTTTCTTGTGTGCTTAAATGCTGAGCTGCTTATCCTTAATCTTAATCGATGGCTGTCATGCTGTTTTAGTTTTTGGAAGCATGTGTGTCAAAACACTCTTCCGTTCATAGTCACAGAGACCATATCCTCTCCATTGGACAGCCACAGAAACCATTTCCTCTCTGTTTTGCAACAGATTATTGAAATAGTAACTGTAGCACCTGTGTCCTTGGCTCATCAAATGAAGCAATACTAGAAGGTGTCAAATGCACTTTAATTTTTTCAAATAACAATCCAGCAGGATTGTTCCAATCCAGCTGGAGAAGGAAGCCTCAGCAGCATTGCATAGCCAGATGGCCTCTACAGCCCACCAGGAAGGGCTGTAGAGACTCTTTACAGATTAAAAACCACAGGGTAGGAACCTCTGTCAGCCAGGATGGGAGAGCACCTGGGGATTTCAGATATGGGTAGTACCGGGCAAAGAGTCAGGGACAAGCACACAGTGAACGTGAGACTGTAGACACCAAATAGTTCAGCCTCATTGTTACTGCTGAACTGATGGATCAAGAAAAAGGGGAGATTTACCTCTGCAGTCTGGTAACCCTGTATGAAGTGTAGATGAAATGGTAGATGCTCAAAAAGAGAGGCCAGCACTAGGCAAAGTGATAAAGGCTGAAGCAGTGAAAAGGATTTTTAAACAAGAAGTTCAGCAAAGAGTGGAACAATTAACCACGGTCTCTGTATTGATGTGTCTCATAGTTAGATTTTCTGATTGAAGCTTTTCCTGTGTTTGGGGCAGGAAAACACTCTTTGTGTGTTCCTGATGCCTGAACTCTGTGGGTTCCTGATGCCTGGTGAGGGCTGAGCTTGTTGGGGCAGAGGTAAAGGCTCTTTGCTCTGTGGGTTCCTGATGCCTGGTGAGGGCTGAGCTTGCCACACAGGGTTTTCCTCAGTGGTGGGATACGCTGCTAAGCTCTCTCTCCTATAATGGAGGAGAGGTACTGCTTTTAAAAAATTAAAGTGTCTTTAATTTCTCTGAAGCCTCTACCTCTCAGCCCAGTCACATATGACTGAAATTGGCAAGTGGGGACGTTTGTGGAGGGGACAGACAAACAGAAACTGTATGATCAGAAAACCGGGCTAAACCCTCTGTTTTTCAAATGATGTTTTAATACAAGATCTGTTAACTTTATTAAGTGGCTCTTTCTGTAGATACTTACCCTAGCACGTCAGAGACCTGTCTTTATACCTATAACATTCCTGGGAAGCAAGGAAGGGTTGCTGTCTTATTTTTCACTTGAACAACTGGAACACAGAGAAATTTTGACCGAGATGACAAAACTATTTAAGTGTATAATTCCTAGTAGTAACTTAAGGCTCTGTAAAAATAGTCCCCTGAAGGATCTGGATCAGAGCAGTTTGCCCAAGATCGCGTTGAAATTGTGTAGCAGAGCAGTGAGGCTTGACTTCCCTACACCCGGGTGCACTCTGGTCAACAGGCTGCCTTCCTCTGGATGGAGACAGATACTGCAGTACACAGCAGGCTGAGCTGGGGAAGGAGGTTAGTGCCAACCTGCCTGCTACTGCTGCTCACCACTGCCCTGCTGCCTGCCACAGCCACCCCAGCTCTACCAACAAGGGTGCTCATGTGAGTCCTGTTTCAGGCTAAAGGAGCAGGGCTAGTTTAAATGATGTAAATAGCAGGCCTGCACTAATTTTGCGTGCGATACAGTGCTTCCATGAACAATTTTCCTAGCAAACTGACAGGGCTGAAGGCTGTCCCGTTTTCCACAGGTGTTGCTGGATCCAGGAGACAATGTTTGTAGAGTAAATAACTTCGCACATTTCCATTCTGCCTGAGCCTCCCTTCAGCGCTCTGTGGTTGAAGAGTCAAGACAAAGCTGCTGTTAGAATTTGCTCTTGTGCTGAGACTTTGCTGGAGGAACTCAGTGGTGTGTATTGGTGAAGCGTGCTTCAGGTAATTATTTGCCTCTTGGTGCACTTGACGGTACGAAAGCTCCTCTGTTCTATGTGAATGTTAAAAAGCAGATTTTCAAACAGCATACAGCTACTCTAGAGAATATTCCAGCTAACGATTTATTTTTGAAAACTACTGATTCTCTTACCAAGAGGGGCTGTCTTTGTTTGGTATGGAGAAGTTTCAAACTCTTCCACACCAGGTCTTAAGGAAAGAGATATTACTGCAACAGTATGGAGCTAAGGACAGCTATCCACTGACACCTCCGCTTTTCACATCTGGTTAAGTGCATTATGACATTTTTGCTTTTACATATGAATCATTAGCTATTGGCTGTTGCAAGTAGGAAAAAGAGACAGCAATTTTCATATGCCTATCCATATTCTTATATAGAAAGGGGGTAATATTTTTCTAAAATATACTGTGTGAGCGCTTCTGTTGCATCTCTCATCTAAGTACCTCCAAGTTCTCTGCAAATTGTAATTAAATAGATTGTATGTTGCATGATGAGACAATTAAAAGAATAAGGGGGAATGTGAGATCAGCTGCTATTTCTTTTATGAATCCAGAGACAAGCACGTATTCCTTTCCTGCTGAGCAATGAGAAGTTCCTGTTTTATTCTGATGCACTTGAAAAGCGAAGTGGAACTACAGTTTATCCATTCTCCTGTTTTTCTGCTAATGTGCTCAAAATGGGGTTTATTTGGCAAATATGCTTTCTTCAGCAGAACCGGAGTCTTCATCTAAACAGTCTTTCCCCATCTAAGCAGGATAGTAAGTGGAGAAGGAGGTTATTCCTCTGTTAATCTCCTGCATGGCTCAGTAAGAGCTCTGGCAGTCTCTTGTGTGATTCTCCTGTGTCAAATGGGAAAAAACTTTATGGCTTCTAGTTCTCACTTCTGTACTTCAGTCCCAACCCCAGATTTCCTTCTATGTCAGCTGCCGCCTTTGTTCCCTTTGATGTACCATTGTGTGATCCAGTGAGATTTGAGCTGCGTATTTGTGCTTTGTTGCCTCACCTGCTCTCGTTTTGACAGCTCGAAATGGGCAAATGAGGCAGACAAGCAGCTTTCTGGAAAGGCTCAAACTTCGGAAACCTGCAGTGCTGCTCAGCAGTAGTACAGTGACTGCTGAGCTCCTTGGCAAGGCCACATTTCCCCAGGGTCTAAGTGACTGCCAGGCACTCTGAAGGTACGCTGAGAGCACTACAGCAATCCTGTTTGTCTGTCCAACAGGCTCACTGTGACAGTGACAGTCTGCCTCCAGCATGCTTCATGCCATCTCTCCTTGATCTGCAAGACCACCCCAAACAAGCTGCTGCAGAAACCTGTAGCTTTTTTTGTAGGTTTTGTGAAGACAGAGCCAATCTTACTCCTTATATAAGGAAAAAAAGGCTTTCTGGGTGTTGGAGGGGAGTTTGATACATGGGATAAACCACTGCATCTCAGTAATGTTAGTTATGAGTCTATTCAAGGGATGGGGATACTGGCTGGTTGGCACTATTTCTAGAAGGAGCATTTTCCACTGAGCCTGTGATTCCATAGCAGTTTAAGCCAAAATAAATTTGTGTGCTGTGGTCTAGTGCTACCCCTAACCTCTACTTGCACATTCCCACTCCCATCTCCTCCCCTCTCCTTTCTGTGCTGGCTCTTAGCAAGCCCGTAGCTGTGGATGAGGCAGGGCTGCTCCCTGCATGCAGTGGGTTTTGCAGTGTGGCAGGAAGGAATGGCAGAGGTGCTGTGTTTCTGTAACACCCGAGAAGCTAAGTCCCCACCTGGCCAAAAATTCTGGGAACTTGTGACCCGCCTTAATCAAATCCACATGTCCAAACAGGAAGCCACTCAGTGCTGTTCTGCATTTACATGGGTAGTCTAGGATGGAGAGTGGGGAAGGTACTGTTGAGTATTTTTCCTAGTTCTACCACTAATTTACACTCTTTCTGACCTTTGGCAAAACAATTTAATTTGCCAATGTCCAAACTGTACAATGGGGCTCTCAGTACATTTGATCCCATAGGAAACTTGCATGGTGCCACTCTGTGTGGGCCAAGACATTTGAGATCCTTGGAAAGAAAGTGCTCCACCTAACTGAATTGCTGTAATTATGATTTTGTTAGTTACTTGTATGTTTGTAAATATGGGGCAAGAAGTCTGAGAAAATACCATATCTGGAAAAATGTCAAAAAGAATATTTAATTCCTCTCACTCTGAAGTTTGTAAATCTTAGAGTCCATATTAGGAAAAAATATTTTTCTGCGTTATGTCACTTTTCAGACTATGGCTAGTGCCACTTCTGTCCCCCTGTGAAAAATATTGAGATCAAAATAAAAGATTGCTTGTAATTATGTCCACTTTTGGCTATTCTTTTCTTAAGTGGGGCAAAAAAAAAAGGATGTCACAGGCAACCCAGAGCATTAGCGTGTCTGGGCTCTGCAGCACAGAGTTCAAAACTGAAGGTCCATGAGATTCAGTATAGAAAAATAAACTGATAAGAGGAGCCCAGGCCAAGCACCTCTGCTCATCCCAACTGTTGGAGTTTGTCTGGGACTAAACTGCAGATTTGGCTCTGTGACCCTCATGAGAAAAGTAGAAAAGGTTACCTGTAATGAAAACACTCAGAAAAATGGTATTGTTTCATATTTAAATGTTTATGTTCTTGCACATTGCAGTCAGTGAGTTTCCATCGGCAGCGCTGTCGGAAGCCTGCTTCCTCCTCCTGCATCTGGGGTGACAGTCTAGGAGTGAACGCGGGAGACCACGTTGACAAAGAGCTGAGTATTATCCTGAGGATAAATGAGTTAACCCATCACTGCAAACACTGTGCTGGCGGATTTTAGTGCAATTAGCTCCACAAATACCAAGACATGCAGTCTGCAACCAGACTAAAAGGTCTCCTAAACAATTAGGGGACCACGGCCCCATGGACCCCTGTCATGCACATTAATGTCACTAGCCTTAGCAAAGGGTATGTGTGTGCTTTGATGCCAGGGGAATCCAGAGTTTGACGGCCCCATAAACTTCATACCATTTTTGGTCCCAACTCCCACGATTCAGTGGCATTTTATTTACTACACCTAATAACATTTAGTCAATAAACACGTACAGGTTGGAGAGAGGGTCTAGTGTGAGCTTAATTACCTCAAGTCTCTGCCTTCTCTTTTGTTATGTACATCATGGATACTTGACAGCATTAACATTCCTGGAATTGTATCTGCCATCCTTTGTAAAAGGATTGAATACTACGCATTAGTTCGGGCTCGTGGGGCATTTGTGTCTCCAACAACAGCTTAATTATGGACATTGTTTACTAATCAGTATTAAATTGACAGACTATGAGGGCTAATCTGGAGATTAACACAATAGCTTGTTTTCATTTTGTTCTTCTAGCAGTTTATTGAATGCAAGATTTAAAACAAGACCCTTTTGTGAGCCTTACCTTCCACATCACAGCTTGTGTGAGTGTAAAGATCTGTATATTTCCTTTCTGTAACTTAGAGTGTGAGCACAAACATTTTGCTTAATATATAAGAACAACCATAAAAAACCGTGTTGTATTGGATACTGCTGGATGTAAAAGCAATAAAGGGTGTCCTTTCTGTAGGATCAGCAGTTCACAAATCTTTAGGCTCATTTAAGCCTTCTGTTTGTTCTGTTTCACAAGCTACATGGAGTATCATCACTCAAACAAGTACCAACAGACCCCAGGCCCCAAGTAGTAATTTGTGTAGTGAGAAGATCTGACGTCACTGTGTGCAAAGTTCTTCAGTGAAAGCTGTGTGCACTTCTGGGACATGTTTTGCCCATACAAATTATTGAACTCCCTGATAGTTTTGATTTTCCAATGAAAGACTTCTATCGTTGGCCACAAAAACTGCCCAGAAGCTGAATGTCTATTCTGCATAGGTAGATGCCCGTTCGCTTATGAGAAATATGAGGGTTCGTTTAGGGAAGAACACACAGCATGTGAAGGAGTCTTATGCATGTTGTGTGTCTGTCCATCTTGTCTTACTGCAGCACTTGTGATTTACAGTAATGACGGTGATCTGGCATATCATGTTTCCAACACATTCACATCTGTATTCAACTCTGATTTTTCAGACTGCTGAAAATACCTTGGGTTTTGTAGTCTGGGAAACTTTGCTTATTGATGGATTACTTAGCTGATTAAGTATAAATGAATGAAAACTCACTTAGTAATAATGAGATAATCTTTTTCTCTTCTCTCACTTTCTGAAAGAGTGATGTAGAGTAGGAGGAAGTGATGCTACACTGTACTTCACAGCAACAGTGATGGTGGGAGAGTGGATAAAACAACCAGAAACAAGTGGAAAGAGCTGTTACTACCCTCTGTCCCAGACATAGCAATTCTCATACGCAGGGTTTAATGACAGTGTGGCGCTCCAAATTACGTTATGGAGCAGCAGTCATTTTACTTGTGGCAAAAAAAGATCGCAAACATTTCTGCACTGAAATGCCCAGCAGAGTGTCTCCGAAGTCAGTGCTCTTCTGGTCCATGCACTCCTCATGCTGCAAGTAATTAGTATAAAAACCCTAATCTTTTTTTGCATCCGAGCCACGTGGTATAATCCAGCCTTTCAGAAGGATAAGTCAGTATTTGTGAGCTCGCTTGGATTTAATGTAAACAATAAAGGGCTAATTCAATAAAATGGCTTTGACCCATCAAAATCTACTTTCAGGAGCTGTACTGTAGGCTAGGAGCCCACATGGTGTGTTGTGCATGCAGAAATCTTCAAACCTGCCTGTTTGGAGAATAGCTGACAATGCAGATGTACCAGCCCTAAGAAGAGCCAGTTGTTAGAGATTTTGCACCTTGCTTTTTGGGGTCATATGCCTTCATTCTTGGAGAACTTGTTTGTCAAATAAGATATGACAGCTTTTCTGATTTATTCACAGGTCTTAGAAAAAACAAAGGAAGAAAAGGAAAAGAAAAACAAATAAAGACAATTAGGTGGGCCAAAAAAAGTAACTGATTTTTTTTCATTTTTTAAATTTTGTGTTTAAGATTCTTCAGAGGAGTGTAGTTTTCAGGAAACTTTGAATATTTCTACTGATCTGTCTCCTGAAGAAAAAAAAAAAAATCACAAGAATACTATTAAAAATTAAGGCATCCAAATGCATTTGTTGGCTTCTGAAAATTGAAGCTAGAGGTTTCCAAACATTTCGGCTCGCAGACTCTGAAAAGTCTCCCAGAGGAGGTGCAGACTCCTGCACAGTGAGTTTAAGACTGTGGCAAATAGGCTGTCTTTTATTGTTACGCTGCTGACTCCTTAAAAATTGTCTGTTGATCACAGGTTGAAAGTCAGTGATGTAAATGATTGGTTATTGTAGCAAAGTCAAGTTTTACTTAAGAGCAGCTGCTCCTTGCTGCTTATTTACTCAAAGGGTTGTTTTTTTACACAGGAGCAGCAGGGTTTTATAAACGGGTTCATATTGGCTTCATACATGTGAATGTACATCCATAAACCATGTATTTTAACCATTGTGCGCAAAGGTTAACAACTCTGGTGTCTTGGTCTACCTTTTTGCAGTTGCTCATATTCAAGTCCTTTTTAAGCAACAGTCTTGAAAGGGCGAGCACAAGAATGTTTTCGTGGGACTCTTGGGAAGCTGATAAAGTTTGCTAGTTGATCCAATAAAGCTAAGTCTGTTGCATCAGACCACATCAGTCAGATCAGTTTACACCCTGGCTTTTAAAGCGGGTCTTTGTTTATTTTCTTAAAGAAGTACCTGCTACCTGTACATAGGCTCTCAGGGCAGAAGGGACCACCCCACTGATCATCTATTTCCAACCCCCTGTTTCTGTAGCCCATACAGTGTTTTCTGGAAGCTGGATTAAAGCATTAAATTGGAATTGTATCTGGTCTTGCTTAAAGGCTAAGAAGAACAAAGTCAGCCAAATCCTGTACTAAGATGTTCCAATATTTAATAATACTTATTACAAGGAAGTTAATTTTTATTTTAGAGTTGAATTCATCTGTCTCCACTCCATCCAGCCACAGGATTTTGCTACACTTTTGTTAGATCAAGAAGTTCCTGGTTGTCAGGTCTCTTCTCCATGTATTAAGCTCAAGAGACTGAACTCCTTAAGCGTCATACTATAAGCTTTCTTTTTCAATATCTGAATATTTTTTGTAGCCCTTCTTTGAATACTTGAGGAATATTCCAACCTCCTTTAAAGCATGGGCATCAGAACTAACCAGCTACTCTAACAGATGTCTCATCTGTGTACAGAGGCAGTGTTGCATCTCTGCTTCTACTTCATAGTCATCTTATGATCAAATGAACTGGTTTTGTGCCACAGCATCTGAGAGGTTTGTGTCTGTCCATCGCCCCTTGAATCCTTACTGCTTTCCGAGTCAATCTCCCATCCTGCTGGCAAAACCTACATGTTATGTTTCAGTATGTATTAAAATGGCCAAGGGATCCATCCATGATAATACAGTTTTTCTTTCTGCCCATTACAGACAGAGGCTTGAAAGCAGGTTACCTCACACCCTGATGGCAACTGAATAGACGCATGTTACTGCTCACTTAGACGTTTGGAAGCATTCAGGCTTGTGAGTTTCTGTATGATCTCTGACAACCTAACAGGTAAGTGTCTTTGCAAAAAATCAAGTGCTCTCTGTTTTCTCCTTTCTTTACAGAAGGAGATGTAACCACTGATTTTAACATTCAGGTTCAGTGACTTACCCCCAAGTTTCAACCGTATAATTATTTCTTCAGGGAGAGAAGGAAAGAAAAGGAGGTCTCTAACACCTCCTTTTTACTACTTCTCCTGCTATTACAACACAGAGGTTTTTAAGCTTAGTCTCTCTCAAACCACATCATCTTAAAGCGCCTTTAGACATTGTCTTCCAGGTCTAGCTGTGCCAGTTTAAGATATTATTATCCTCAGCTATTCTTCACCACTAGAATGGAAAGATTCCTTCTTCCCCAGCTCTTCAAAAATCAGCCAGATTAAATCAGAGTGTGTGTCCACAACAGTTTTAGTCTCTCTAAACCAGAACTGCCTAAGCATCACACTCACCTCTGCTTTTCCTACTTCCTTCTTCCCACAAAATTTAGTAGTCATCAGACTGTGTAGTGAGGCAGCTTGGAGAAGGCAAAACCGTTGATAATTACTCACTTTTTCTTAGGGTTAAGATGCAGTCACATTAGGTTCCTTTCATAATTTAGGGAGAAATCTCTAGAGAGTAATTCAGACCACCTAAATTCTGATTTTCTTCCTCTCCTTTTAGGAAATCTGAGGATAAAGTTATATGATACAGTTGAGCTGATCTAACATCTTGCCCTTGTGTTGAAAGAGGTAGTTCTGCTCCTCCCTACTTCCTGCTTATACAGTCCTGCCACTTTTTTTCAGCAGCTAAATAGCTGTCTTGTGTAACTGCACCCTAAACCAGCTCACCATACAGGTAGATGAGCACCAGACATGGCACAAAAGAGAAAAGGCAGAAGGGTGAACCAGACTTTTTAGTGACAGTTTACTGTTAGATTGGCTTAGAGGTACCATTTGACCGTGTCCTGAAACTGCTTGTCTGAACTGCTAATCTGACTGGTTCAGACTGATGTCTGCATTAGGAAATGGCTGATCTCTTGCTGGCTGAGCTGTGGTTTTGTAACCTGCAGCGATGGAGCGGTGACATATTGTTAGGCTAGATAATGCCTTGAATTGCAGTGCTATTTGCTTGATTGAACCCTTGTCCAATTACATACACATCGAGGCATTTCTATCACCATTATCGCATTTTTAACCTCCATTTACACCATTTGATAAGAGACTCTCAGCCTATCTTCCAGGAGGCTGTTAACCCTCTGTGCAAGACTAAAACCCTGTTCTCTGTAAAAGTCGTTCCACTGCTCAACAAAACCAGATTTCCCCTCCTTCACTTCTTAATGAGCTAAACTTTCACTTACTCTTCTTTTCCTTGCTTGGAAAGTTTTCTGAGAAGATCATTTAAAAACCCTTTTCTGCAGTCTGTCAAGAGCTCTGGGATGGTGCCTGGTGTAATGTCATGGATGTCAATGTGGATTGTAACCAAAGAAGTCCTTCCTGAACTTGGAATCTTCCACGTTCATTGTAATAATACGTTGCCTTCATTCCTGGAAAACTACTAGCTTTTCTATTGTCTGTCTTTTGTCTCTTGCAGATCGTCTTAATCAGTTTCCTTCACAGAGTTCTCAGGACTATCTGTCGACTTTGGCAAGTTGAGGGTTGCGTCTTTGACCTCTGAAGCCTGTCTGGTTTGAGGCAGTGGCAATTCTCAATCGGTTCCTCCAGCTTATTCTTGCAAGGCAGTCTCTTCATATGCCTACAATGTCAGGTACGATTAAATACACCCAGGGGTAAAGATTTTGGGCTTCCTCCTTGCTGTGACACGTTTTCAGTCATCTTTTGTTTCCTTGTCTATGCTTTTTATGTGATTCCTCTGAGAGAGTGTGTGGGAGTCCCTGTGGAATGATTTGGACCTGTCTATTGAAGAAAGATGTTTCTCTCAGCCACAAACTTTCTCCTCCACCTGAACTATTACCTTGTACTTCATAAAGGCAAAAATATGTCTCTTTTGAGGGAGGAACTGAAATTTGGCACATCCAGTGTAGTGGCATATAGCTGATGACCCTCTGTGTTGCTGATGGGAAGCTGCACTACAAAGCAAGGCCTCAAGCTCAACTCTGGGAATATTCTCAGAAATTCCACTGCCAGCCACTTGCTTTTCACAGTTTGTATTCCCTCAGTACCACCCCCTTGTAAAGGGTTACAAATAAGCTTAGGAAATCAAAGTCAGAACCTACAGCACATCTTTGTACCTGATGCAAACTACTCAAGAATCCTAAAAGCAATCACCACAAACCCCAGAAGACCCTGAGGGTGGGCTTTACACAGTCTCCATATGTGATACTGAGGGCAGGGGCATCATGGAACTCAACCTGCTGCCAGGTCAGACCAGGACTCCTTAATTGTGACTGTTTGCATGTATCCCTGTTCACCATTAGGAGTCAGGGGTTGATAGCTTGGTTTCTAGTGGACAGGCCCATATGCCTTTGTTTCCTGCTTTTCCCAAAGCTATATTTGTGCCCAGATGGAGTCAAACCTGTTTCAATTACTGCCAGTCATAGAGATGCAAATAGCCATCAGGCTTTTTATTGGACTTCCTTACCATAGCTCCGCCTTGCGCTTCAGCAAAGGAAGCGTTAAGAGAAGAAAGTAACTGGCCTACGTTAATTAGAGACTTCTTTTCTGCTTTTCCCAGTGACAGACTATCAGTTGGTAATTGCAATGCATCAGAAACCCCCCACTTGCCTCTGATGCTGCTGCTTGGTGAGCTAATGAGGGAGAGAGGACGAGCTGTAGTAAGAGGCTATCCTGAGTGGTTTGAAGTTGTGTAGGGGAGCGTTTACTTCACTCTAAAAATGGAGCTTGAACTGGAAGGTTGGGGTTTACAACAATAATACTGATATGTGCTCTGAGGACACTGCGAATTACCTTCTCTTGTGACTTGATAGTAGATATGCTACTAATGCTACGTTTAACTAATACACATTGCAGCACGTGCTTGTCTTTGCTTCAGAGCGGAAGGAGTTCTGTTCCCATTCTTTTTTTGTGTGCAGATGACCTGTTCCACCTCATTAGCTCTGCAGTGCTGGTCGGTGCGCTGGGAAGGATGATCCTGAAAGATCCACCCATCTGAAAGGGATGCAGAGCGGCAGCCCTGACAAGGCTGCCATCTCTGCTTCCTACATGGGAATCGATTCGATGAGGGTGGAGGAACACACAGGGATGCAGAGGAGCAATAAGCTCCCATCTCCCCCGTAGGCATTCAGTGAAATGAATAAGAATGTTCCAGCTCAGATTTTTTAACTCACATACATGCATATAATATTAAACCATATTCTATAATCAACAGTTCAGGTCCTGATTTGAGTTAAATAGACCTCAGCTGGGGAGCTGACCTTACTGTCCCTACGACATTTGAAAATGCCAGCTGCTGAGTTATTTTAGATGTTTTCTCAAGAACACAATGCACAGCTAGATCCTATGATCAGCCCCCTGAAGGAAGTATAAGTGAAGTGCTGTCTCCTTTAGTTTTGTAGAATTATAAATTTAAAAGACTTTTGATTCTTAAAAAAATCCTTTGTAGCTGGATGAAAAAATACCCCTTTTCTAAAAGCTAATATAAATAACAATCTAACCAGTCAACTAAAATACTACACTAACATTTTGTTGGAATTCTCTGATCTACCTCAGCCCTCAAAAACTGATATTTGAATAAGGTGGTGTTACAATTCAAAACACTTTAGTGAATTTTACCAGATACTGTGGTTTAAACATATATATCATATCTCTTCTGACACCAGTGAGATTTGAGTGTGTACTCAAAGGCACTACAAGATTTTGCTGAACAGGTATGTTATAAAATGTGTTCTTAAATTAAAAATATTTGTAATTCTTAAAAACCTAAATTAGCTAAATGTCTTTGGTCAGTATCTGTTAGAGTTGGTTTGGGCTCACTTGGTACCGTTAGAAGGGAGAAACACACATTTGGTAGAAATCCAGAACACCAAGTTTCAGGGTGCAGCGAACTTCTCTTGTGCGTAAAGCAGTTGTTAAAGTCTCAGAAAGAGAGGTTTGTACTGGGAATGCCGTTGGCATAGTGATAACTATCAAACTGAATGGAGTCTTGGAAAGAACAACACTTGATAACAGCTGTGTTTGCATTAAACATTTTTAGAGTTCAGTTCAGAGCAGTTCTGCACCATATATGTAGAATTTTTATGCAGAATTTGCATACAGAAAGCATGGAATGCTCTTTACTAGGTAAATTATTTGCTTCTGCTATTTATTGCACTCCCCCCCCCATCCCCTGGGCACACGTGGCTGCAAGGATTTGAGTTAGTAGAGAAAACAGGTGTGCCTGGTCAGAAGAGCAAAAAGCATGTATTCAAGGGAAAAGTAGGATTTTTGTTTGAAATAAAATGTATAATGCAGTCCTCCCTCTGGGTCCATCTAAACTGACCTTTTGGCAAGAATGAATTAAGGCATAGATACCATGGCCCATATTTACCTCATCTAATGGAGGTACTTTAGTTCTATCCTTATTAGGCAAAAGATTTAAGTACAATCTTAAGTCAGGAACGTTGTTGTACTATGCTTACTCTCTCCTCCGAGGAAGAGAGGTTCCTCTAGATGGTACTTCAGGTCATCTATGCACTGAGCCATCCTCTCTCTCTCTTTAGAGAGACCAGCAGGGAAGTTGCGTGATAAGACTGAACCGGTCCAGCAGCTTGCTTCGAGTGAAAGGGGCAGGCTCACTCCTCTTCTTGCCCTTCTTCCCAACTACGTGGATCTATTTCCTCTGTTGCAGCAGCTCTCGTGCTTGCCTGACTGCATAGTAAAAGCTGAACCCACTCACCAATCTGGAAGAAAATTACCCTTTTTCTTTGGTCAGATGGAGCAAAAACTTTCCTGCAGGCTGAGTGAGTTGCATCAGGGGTCGGGGGAGTGCCAAGGAACACATAAAGAGTACCGCGATGTGAAGGATTCTATCCTTCCAGCAGAGCTCGCCTCAAAGGCTCTCTGACTTCCTGTTTCCCAAAAGGCCAAGGATCACAGCACAATACTCCAGAGCCTGCGAGTCTCACCTCATGTGATTCCTGGGTTTGGATTTGGAAATGGAAGAATTGTGGACGTACAGCTTTTTTGGAGTTCTTCTGGCAGTGGTGTTTTTCCATGAGCCTCAAAACAACTGAAGATGAAGCTCCCGGAGCTGTGCAAGTCCCACCTGCCTCCCTGCTCCCAGGATAGCATAACCTGAATGTGTCGGAATTTGGCTGAAACACTGCAACTAGTATTCTTTTTCCTGCAAAAGGTACCTTCTGATTTTAATGACCAAAAGGGTTAAGTACCTGAATTTTACATGTCATGTGAAAGATAGCATCTCTGTCAGCAGCTGCCGTTAATACCATTTCGGTCATCTACTCTGCAGTGATTTAGAAAGTAGGATGCAGCTACTGGCTCAGCAGCATCACTTGCAGCAGTTTAGGTGTTCTTCAGAGGTTGCTGCCTGAAACACTGACCTGATCCCACATGACCCGCATAGCTCATGAAATGTGATGGAATTTCTCAAAGGTACTATGACTAACTGATTTCACCTGTGTCTGTGGTAACCGTACCATTGTTCTTTCCTTATGAGGGAGAGGTATGATGAGTAATAGCAGTAATACCAATTCTTTTGGTATTTTTGCTTTTCTAATCATGGTTTAATTTTTGAGAGTCTTTGAGCCAGAGATTTCTTCTTTCATCAGTCTTTCTGCAAAGAAAAAATATCTCAGCAGTAGATTTTCTTGTAGGCCAGCAAGAAGCGTGAATGGTGGAAGTAGGAAGATACAGTTCTGCTGTGGTTGTGCCACCTATGTAAAACCTATACCCAGGTTTTAACTCCTGGTCATTGCTTGTAGCTGTCTTAGGCTTCTGACTTGTGGTCCTTGTGGCATTTAGCCTTCACCAACTGAAAAGGCTGCCAATTCCCCACTGTCCACCCAGCCACTCGGCTGCAGTCATGGCTCCACAGCAGAAGCAGTAGCATGGGTGATGTGGCTTAGCTATCGCCATTGGCAGTCCAGTACAGGAAGAAGAGAGTATGAGTGGGGGAAACAACTGATGTGAAACAGTGAGGATGCATGAAGGTTTCGGCAAAAAAATCAGCAAAAGGCACAGAAAATCCACGCAGAACCGTGGAAAGTTCTCTCTATGCCCAGCGTCACCACAGTCAGAAGAGCAGAAAACATACACAGTACCCATCTTCTGAACCAGAATTTTGTCTTGAATAAAACTGGTCTTGCTTGTTTTAAAACCAGTTCAACCGTTAAAATAGCGTGAGACATATGGAACCCATCAGAAAACTGTGAACTAACATGCATGCTAGTTCTTCTGCAGGTAGTTGGTGAGGACAATGCCTGAACATCCAGAGGTCCTTCTGTTGACTGTTCCTGTTCTTATCAACTGGAGATTCAGTCCATCTTATTTCTTTAGTCTTCCTTCAATGCCACATAGGGTTGGAGGTGGCGGTAGGTACCACCTGGGGTCTAATGTCCCTAGAGCTGAGACATTCTCTGTTCCGTATGGCTGAATGCTGGTATATAATCAGATTTCATTTGTGGCGCAAGAGTAAACTTATCGTCCATGTTCCTCCTTTGTATGCAACCTATAAAAGGCTTCATTGTTTTAGAAGAAAGATTCTGGGCTAAGGGAGAGCTGTGCAGTTTTGGAAACATCTTTTTTATTTTTGTTCGGGCTAAGAACAGCATTCATCTCTTAAGGCTGCATTTCACGTCGAGGGAGGCAGCCTGTATTCCCATGGTTTGAAAGGGACAGAGTGTCTATGGGGTAGGACCTCCCCACTCTCAGTGTCCCCCTGTGCTTTCCAAGTGCTTAGCATTCCTTACAAATTACAGTCTTTTGTGGTACAGAATACTGTGCTATTTTAACCAATTGGAGGGGTGGTGGTGCTGGGGGGAATATAATAGGCTGAGAAGTATTTTCTTACTGTGCTAGATGGTTTGTTTAGGCTTCCATCCTGCAACAGGGTCTGAAGGCATGGACCCTTACAGGAGCTATCAGATATAAATCCCAGAATACTGATAGGCAACTTAGTTACTGAGCAGTAGGCAGGTGCTAGTGTTCATTTCAGGTGGTAGAATGATTATTAAATCCCAGATCACTTGAATCCAATAGGAAAGGTGAAAAGAACAAATAAGGAAATCGCTTCCGAGATGAAAAACATTTAAGTTTACACTAGAGAGACAATAAGCAAATTATTGACTTCAAGAATCCCATTTTCAGGAGGCTGTGAAAAGTGTCAGGAGAAGGGTCCAGAGATCAAAAGGAGACAAAAATGTTAACAGATCTTCCTGAGAACAAGAATGTGGCAGCGGGAGACTTGTTAGAGCCATCTAGGGTGACAGCATGGAGGGGAGAGAGATGTACATACTCTATAAGGTAATCTAAAGAAATTGGCCCTCCCTGCTTAAAGCAAAAAGAGCTGAGAGCTGGCAGCAAGCACCAGTAAGCCCTGGGGAACTACTAAACAGCTGTGTTGCATATATTGTTTTTAAGATTTGTTTTCTCAGAATAGTTTGGTTATAAGATCTGCCCAGATTCTGTAGATCTAGGCTTTTCACGCTGACAGTGGTAGAAAACAAATAGCATCCTTGGAGCAAAGTATTTTTAGTTAGAACATGAGTCTGTGTACAAAAATCATCTGTGGATCAAATATTATTTTTCTCACTTAAAAAAATGATTCTCTTCAACATCCAGCTTTTCAAAACTACAGTGAATTCTCACAGCTTTGCCTACAATTCGTGTATCCATCCATCTTTTCATCCACCCAAATCCAGCATAAATCATAAATTTAAGCATACACTCAGGTGAGTGACATTTGTTTAACACCTGGTGCAGTAAGGTGCAATAGGAAAGCAGTGCATGGACTGATTTCAGGAATCTGTCAAGAATAAATGTTATTGATAATAAATGCTGAATATGCAGCCAGCATATATGCAATAGAAAACAGCATTGCCTTTGTTTCTGCTGTTCTATTTATTTCATTCATTTTCATCCATACTAAGTCCTAACAAATATAGGATTTATTCTGAAGAAATCCCTACAGAGTTCTTTCCTTTTAGGGGAAGAGCAAGCTCCTCAGTCTTAGGGTAAGAACATATTAGAGGTAGGAGAAAGTAACGGGGAAAAGTAGGTGTTTCCCGAAGGTATGCTGATTTGGGAGTTGAAAGAGGAAAAGAATTTGCTGGAGCCTTGTGAGAAACAAACACCCCTTGGGATAATCCAAACTAATAAACCCTCTGTTTTACACTATTAAGAAATTTCTTCCAACATTCTTAATATACCACATTTCCTTATACTAATGATGTGGGTACTTTTTTCCTCAAATGTGTCATTCCCGTTATACTTACTATTCAATAAAATCTCATTTCTCCCCTTAGGATGCAAAGGAACACAAACAACAAGAAACAGTTCTGTGTTTTGAAAGACTTGGAACTCCATTTTATTGTATCCCAAGTAATTTAATAAAATAGTAAGTAAGGTTTTACCTCTAACTTTTGACAAGTTTCTTGGTGTAAAATGTCCATTTAACAGCTGAGCTCAAAACTCAAAACATCCGTGTGCTCTGAGCTATACCTCAGCAATGGCTCTAAATCACTTCCCACCCGTCTTCGGCTGACACACGTGCACTAACTAGTACAGTCAAATGCAAAGAGCTTGGAACTGTCTCCCCGTGTTTGGTCACGGTGTGGGAGAGAGCCAGAATGCCTGAAGTTAGAGGATGCGCTAACCAAAGGTTAAAAAAAATGTGGCTTGTGAGCATCTGCTCATGGTTTGCAGAAGTCTGCGTGGTGTAGCTGTTTTCACCTGCTAAACTGCAGAGATAAAGAACTTTCTAGTCATTATTCTGCAGATTCCCTTTCCTTGTCTCCAGGTAGGAGTAGGAAGAGCGAAAGCTCATGTAAGTACAAAGTGGAGAAGAGTAGCTGCTTTCTTTGAAGGTGTGTCCCACATCTGAAAAAACCTGAAAATCCCTGCTGTAGTCCTAATATGCAAAGAGGAGGAAGGTGACTGGGGACAGGGGGAATGTTTTTGCTAATGGGATCCCACCTCCTGAAGATGCTGCTCTTTTAAAGCAGGTCTGCTTCTCTGAAGAACTGTGGAGGTGGGGAAGGATTACTTTCTTTGCCACGGAAATCTGTAGGGCCCAGCCATATTACTCAGAGAGTTGGCAAGAAGACATGCTCTTAAAGATCACTTCTGTTGAACTTGATAGGAACTGTGTCACTGACTTCAGTGGGACCTGGATCAGGCCCTGTTCTGTTAAAGAAATAACAGTGACATGACTGTTTTCCCTCCTGGCCCCCTACTTTTGGCTATTCTGCCCACCAGAATGTTTATACTTTCTCAAGCTGGGCTGGTTTGATTGCAGCAGCACAGACAGACTGTGTATGCCTCTGACCCAGGGAGCTCTTGCAGCAGAGAGAAAGCATTGTGCCGCAGCTTTTTGCTCAGGCAGTTCCTCCAATTATTAAGGGAATAGCCTCAAAGAATCTATGGAATCGCAGATATTCTGGGGGAAAAAAATCTGTTGGCTGAAAGTGACTGTGTAGGAAAAGAAAAGAATGAACTAGCATCTTGATTCAACATGTCTGTTATATCAATCATTTACTCTGAGTGGGTAGCAAAGATATGATCTAATAGGTGCAGGATTCTTATTTCCTGTTAGAAACTGAGCATACCTTTTGTGTGAAATCAGAATGTTTTTATTTTGGTTTATTCACCAAATATTTTTATCAGCTAATTTCAGTGGTAATGTGGCAAAAAGCATATAGGTTGTTATATTTTAGAATATATAAATCTATATAAATCTCTTTAAGGACTTCTAGCTCTTTTATAAGGCTTTATAGTATATATTCTCCAAATCTTTCAAACCTTGTGCTTTCTAGTGATTTGCTAATTTTCTCCCTGTGATGCCCAAGCTCAGGTTCATGCTTAAGTATAAGAATCATTCTTTTCCTTTGAGAAAATGCCAGTGTATGTACAGTTAACGATAGCGCAATCATCCTCAGAGTTTACTTCTCTCACATTCAAGAAAAAAAGATAAATTAGAATAAAGTGGCAAGTGCCATTGTCTGCTCTAGAAATCAGTGGTGTACTCACAGTGATAAGCAACTGGATCAGTATCCAGATTGACAGTTAGGCATCTAACTACCCATGGATTTCACTGGGAATTCAGACACTTAATTAGGCTTTAGTTTGAATATCTCTGTGCACCTGGCTCTATGCCTGGTATGAAGTGTTAGCAGGATCAGCCCCCTCAGCTCATATGCTCAAATCTGCCATGATCCTTCTGTAGGCAAGCCCATGTGCTCCCCAGTGACTTCAGTGGAGTCAGGAGAGCCTGGAGGCTGCTCCTGTGGAGCTCGTTTTAGAATCTGAGTCTAAGTTTTATTATGAATAAGGAGCCTTCCATCTTTTTTTTTGGTCTGTGTGGTGATTTCTTTGCCTCTAAGGTATCACAGAAGCAAAAGAAGTAATTGGAATAGGTTAGCAAAATACAAGACACAAGCAAGTAATTGTTTCAGTAATCAACTTTAAAAGGCTGGGACACTGAGTTTCCTTCAAGGCTGGTGTCTTTCTCCTCCCTGGATTTAGAACCTGTTAGTGTTAATCTGTAGGGAGCACAGGCAGTGTTAGGACACTGTAAACGTTTCCACTGGGACAGGTTCGGAGTGACTGGAGTGACTGGCCTTGCTCAGGAGGCAAAATTGTAGCTAATATATCCCAAGCAAGAACCAAATAGCTCTTAATGCCAAGCCAGCCTTGCACTGACCTTGCCAAGCCATGCCCTTGCATCTGGTTGTATTACAAGACATGTAAATAGACAAATGAGCTCCACCTACCAAATAGTCCAGATCAAACTGAAGAATTGACATATCCTTGTTGCCACTCTCTTCTTCACCCAGCTTTGTGTCATCTGCAAACTTTATCAGCAGCAATACTGTCTCTTCCTCTGAACTCTGGAATATTATTGAATGGCACTGTCCACAGTGAAATCCCTGTGCTGCTACCTGTGCTATGCCTCTTGGAGCTCCCAGACTATGTTCTTTGCACCTTTGGACTCGATTTTCCATATGGAGTGGTTTCTTGGCCGTGTTCAAGCCATAGACTGGGTGCTGAATCAGTTTTTACATAGTACTATTTTAAAATTGACATTTTGTGAAGTGTACCCTGCAGATTTTTTTGATTTATTCTGTCAGCTCCACTACTTTTAACCAAACAAATTTATAATCATGAAAACATTTTAAGCATTTAAGACTTGCATTCCATTTCATCAAGAGGATTGATACTATCTGGGTTGTGAGCCTTTGGCTTTATAACTGATTGCATCTCATCACGACCTTATAATAACCTTATCTGGAATTGATGCTGTGTTGACCCTTTTGTAGTTACCCACAATTCCCTAGTTTTATAGAAATGTTGGTACCTAAATTATTTTCTGCAAATCCCCTGCTTTTGCAAGATTTCTTAAATAAAAACCGTAGAAGCTCAGAGCTCCTTGGACAACTCTTCAAAACTCTCAAGTGTAAATTATCTCCTATCTGAATCCAGGCATAAGACAGTATGATAGTAAGCGCTATCAGGAACCCTGGGAGGGAGCGAGCACACGCGCATTCATAAATACATCACGTAACAGCGGGCGTTATACCCATAGAATGTGTTTCTGGATTCAGCACTGAGATTCTCGGCTGAAATCATAGCCTGGCTATGTCCTCTCTAGGTTGTTTGGAGGGCTGTAACAAGCCCTGCGGTAATTGAAGGGGGATCAGGGAACTTCCTCCATGTGTAAAAACCCTGTGTAATCTACTGTTTTCTGCTCCACATCCAGAACCCAGAATGGCTCCAGCAGAAGATATTATAGCCTTGACCTGCTTCTACCAGGCTTCCCTCCTTGTGTCATGGCTTGAAAAGGACGTCTGCACCAAAGTGGAGCTTTCTTTAAATGCTTCCAAGGCTTGGAAACCAAAGATTGCCGTAAGGTAAGAGGCCATAGATGAGAGAATTCTTTCCCGTATTTTCTTTGTACTTTGGCAGTGTTTACCAGCTCATCCTTTGTATTTTGAGACTTAGAAGAGAAGTTCAACTATTTTACTGGTTAGTGCTTTCTGCAGACATTAAGAAACCAAACTGCAGATTAATCTCCAAACAGTTAATGTACATTTCTAGAGGAGACGACTGAGAGAAAGGTGCACTATCTTTATAAAGAAAAAAAGGAAAAGCCCACTCAGCAATTACTTTTCAAGACAAACATTTAGGCAATTTGCCAGAAAAACATAAAATGCTGTCCATCATCTGCAATGTGCATCTTGCTCTTGCAGCTTGTCCCAGTGACTGCTTTCAAGCCTTTGAATACAACCTAGAAAAAGTTGTATTTCAAGGGATAGCCCTGGAAAGCTCTGATTCATTGCTCGTGTTCAGGATTTGTGAGATGTACTATGATTGCATATGTTATTACTCTTGCAATATTTTGTATTACGTTACTGCATGTTTATAGACCAAAACTTTATAGACAGATAGAAAGCAGCCTGAGAAGGAGGAGAGACATAAATCAAGGTATAAAACTGCCCTGAATAATATTTTATGTTTCACTATATTGACCTGGAATTACAGGATAAAGACATTTTCCACTGGTGCACTGTTCTTTTCTTGCTTTCTCTGTGTGTCTGTTTCAGGCTTGTTGGAGTTCTTCATTAAATCCAGAATCTGTATCAAATGAGCTGTAGTATGCTGCAGCACATAAAGGTTTCAAAGCAACAATTACTCTATTATTTCAGCAGAGATTACCTGTTTGAAATGAAACCCACACTGAATCCTTTCTGACCTGGTCCTTATTGTGATACTGATAACAAGCCACACTTTCCAGTCTTTATCTTACCTCCTACAGGGTAATCTTTTCTTCTGGAGCTTAATTCTGCTAATAGCACCCTTGACTGGTTGCCAGACAACAAACACAAGCAGGTGAAAAATGAATGGCTCCAGTCTGACCGCTGATAACTGCTAGAGACTTTTTATTCTCAGAATTCCCTCCAAAATATACAAATTGACTGGTGGACAATCAATTACATTCCTTGTATGCTTCTCCCCCCTTCAGACTGGTTATTCTTTGAGAGAAATTGTGATGATCTTTTCTACAGTTTCAGATTCTTTTTTTTCTCCTCCTCCAAACAACAGTAAATAGTAATTCCAGATGGTAGAAATTACTTTTAAATTAAACCAGTTAATACAGGGAACGTATGCTTATCTAATTCCCCTGTTTTAAGTGGTAACGATACGATGGAAATGGGTAAAACTGATGTGCAGTGAAGGTATGCAAAATAGTTTGAGATTGTAAAATGCTTTTTTCCCCCCTTTTCTGATTTACTGTCCATGAAAATGAATTATAGACTCGTGAAGAAAACAGAAGTTTTTATTTGCTGAACTCAATAGGCTGCTTTCTGGGGACTTGAACTCTGCAAAGTGCTGAAAAAAAGATTACTGCATTCCACTGACAATTTTTCTGTTTGAACCAAATGGGAGGGATGACAGTATGCTGTGCTCTGTCTTTCTGCTTCCCAAAGAAAATCTCAGGACTGTTCATTGTTCCTCTGCTGTGTGCGGAAAAGTCAAGCCCTGAAGCACATGCTTAAAAACTTTGCTGAATTACGCGTTTGAGCCTGGACTTAGCTTTAAACAGTTCCTCTTAAAACCAATGAGTGCAGAAAATCCTTAGCACCTTGCAGGTTTGCAGCGTATGTGAATCAAAGCCATTATCATAAGGAGGATGGTGTAAATGGACCTCGCTTCACTGAAATCAGTGAACTTGCATTAATTTACACCAGCTGAAGATTTGGTGGGGGCTCATTTGTTTTCTTCCAAAGTGATTTTGCTTTTACCATTTGAGTATATGATTATAAGGTAACTAGTTAGTGCTGAGGGGGAATATGGTTGGCTTTGCTGGAAAATATAAACGTATCCACTGTTCCTTCAGGGAAATCATTTTAATAGATAACAGCATGTTGTACAATGTTTCATCAGTGATATTTAGATCTAAATTAGGAGCAGTTGTGAGATGGGTTGCCGATTTTCTTGTGATAAAAGGGAAATAGTTCAAGAAATATAGACCAGATGTTATCTTAATCCAATCCTCATGTACAAGAGCACACTATGAGACAGTAATAATAGTCCCTTCTACCTGTTTCTAATTTTCCTGCTCTGAAACACCCCCTGTGAAAAATAGATTAAACCAACACATCATTTATGAATCGGCACTAGGCGGGTTTGAGTTTGTATGGAATGCAGCATGCGTGGCACAGACCAGAGGGTGCAGCCACTAGATTTTGATACATGTTTAAAAATGCTCATTTGACAGTTACGTTTAAGACAGCAGCTCTTAGTGATTTAAAAGGAGAGTAGCCAGTTTGGGTTTGAATCAGGCTTTTGGTTCAGCATATCCCTACACAGTTTCAAATTTGTCATCAGTGTTTCTAGGCAGTATATGTTATACAATCCTCAGCAGGCCAGAAAAGAGGGGGTTGATCCTCAGCTGCTGTAAATCAACACTGATCCATTGATTTAGATGGAACTACACTGATTTGTACCATCTCATGGTCTGGACAAAGTGTATTAACTTTCCCCATGAAAATCCTTCACAACAAAAAGCTCCATTCACAGTCCTACTGGATAAGCAGTAACTAATGTGTCTCTGTTCTCGTAATAATGTTTAATACCTGCATCATTTCCTACTTGCTGGGGCAGTCGAAACATTACTCTTTGCTTTGACGTAAGAAGTTGAGTGCTGCGCATTTGTAATATTTGGGACAGCTTTTTCCATAACTCCCTGTCTGAGCTAAAACATTTTGCTGGAATATTCATGTCTCTTGGCATCAGTATGCCAAGGAGGCATTTGGGCAGCTGTCTAGCGGCTCAGGAGACAAGACTTTTATTTTCCTTTGAGGAACACAGTCATATGAAAACACTCTATTCAGCAATATGCAGAACTGTAAGAACTACTGGGGTTTTTTTGTTCACTGGAAATAGCAATAGCTGTGAAGGATAGCAATAATACCAACAACAGTGTTAATAAGACTGCTTTATCTAGAGTAGACACCTTCATGTTTTGGACTATTCCGAACTATTTTTCAAGCAGAGTAAAATCCTGTTTTCCAGGTCACATATTTTCATATTTCTATGAACAGAGGAAGCAAGAGCAAGCGATGAGACAATTAATCTTCAGAGACTGCCCACACAGCTGGCTGTCTGCTGCAAGGACTGTGCGAGGACAGAACCAAAGTTTTCCTTTTGAAACTAACTCCTTTGCTCTTCATTTATTTTTAAAATGAATGTATAGCATTGCAAATGGATTCACCCCTCTGTTGTTTTTTGGTTTTTATTTATTTATTTGTTTGTTTGTTTATGTGTTTGTTTGTTTTTCCCAACAGCTTTAAAGATAAATGGGCAGGCTTGTGTTGGAAAGAATGGCTCTGAAGGGCCAAAAGAGGCTGTAGGCTCACACTGGGGAGCTGGAATCTCATGGATTCCCATAAAAGGTTCATAATCTGACTGTGCATCTATAAAGACTCACGGGTGAGGTATCAACACGTTAAGGAAAAAGTGTTCAGTATTTCTGTAGGAGAATAGTTTTATTGTGTTTTAACCTGTTAATCCAACACCTGTCATTTTATTTATATTGTGTCTGTACCTCAAGGCCCTACTTATCTTTTGAGGCTCTAGTTTTATTCGATTCTGTACAAATGCATGCACTGAAATTCTCTTGAGTCAGGCAGTGTGGTAAGATGAGACAGGTGGATCAACAGGATCAGGAGGGGATGGGATCATAAAGGAACGGCACAAGAAGGTGCAAAAATAGAGTCCAAGTTGTCACACGCCCTGGACTGCTCACATCAATGGGAAAGCTGTCATTCGGGATAAGAGTGCTTCAGAAATATAGATGGAAAACTTGATGGACTAAAGTAGTTAATGAGAGAATAAAATGAGAGGAAGAAAAATGTGGAGTGGTTGAAAATAGTTATAGGAGAGAGAATCCACCTGGCAGACAACCTGTTGATTGGGAAAGCTTGAAACGCTGCAGCAGCAGAGATGAATACACACATCTAATCAAAATGCAAAGTGCAGTTTAGAGATCTCGGTGCCAAAAGGCACTGGTGGTGGTGGTAGTGGGGTACGTAGGTTAATACTGAAAGCATGTTATTAGTAATGACCAAAGACCTTTAGCCTCCTGTCCAAAATCCTTTTTTACTGTATAGAACGGGAAAGTAAACTCTATCATGTTGGGCTATTTAGTAAGCTATTAGTGCATTCATCTTTTCATCATTTGACAGGTGGAAGTAGTAGTCCAGCTTTTAGTTTTAATTATAAGGGATTCCAGATGTAGAATAGGACATAAATTAAAACCAGATCTACTCATATGTCTTTTCAAAGTAAGCCAACTTCAAGGTATCTGCTTTTCATTTCAAAATGTTATTAAAGCTATTACTAAGAAATTCATAGTCTTAGCATGCTCCAATAATTGACACCTTTAAAGTGACTAAACAGATTTAGAGTGTGCAGAAAAGTAAATTTGTCTTAGAGAATGACTCTAATCATCCATTTACATATAATGGACAAATCAGTGTTTGCGTTTTGAAAGGCTGGGTGAGCAGCCTGTCTAGATGGCTCTTTCTGACTACTCCTCCAGCCTGCCCTGACTGCTGGGTGTTAGGTTGTTTCCGTGATTATGCTACCATGCAAGTGAAGATAAAGAATTAAGGGCTGATCCGAAGCCAGTGAAAGTCAATGGGAGTCTTTTGATAAGCTTTCCATCATAGTCTCCTCCTCTCATGTTGACTTGAGCTATGTTACATTATGTTGGAAGTTGCATTTTTTTTTTAAAGAAAATCAAATCCAGAACCATTTTTTTTTCCCAGTGATAGTGTTCTTAAACCCCTAACTGTGTAAAGAAACCTGCAGATTCCTTTCTAAAAAGCCTTTCTTTCCCCAAGACCTATTTATCTAGCGATATGCTACAACCATGCAAATAACGCTGTACAGCTGACTTCATAAAAAGTCTGAGGTTTCCAATAATTAGAATGATAGCTGGCAAGTCTGATAAATTAGAGAAATAACTTGTTTGGTGTAAACTGAGCCTGTTTCTGAGGCAGAAATGTTAGGCTTTTATCCTCTGGAGTGTGATTGAAAGGGTGAGAAGTTAATTTGGCAGCTTCGCTTCTATGGTTTCATAATGTTTCTCCTCCCCCCTCCCCTCAGCTTCAGGGAAGGACTGTGATTTCAGTACTTTGCGCCTGCCCTCATACAAGGCAAGAGCATGACCCGAAACGAAACCCCTCTCCCCAGGGCACATCCTGAGCAGTAACAGCTTGGCTCAAGTGTTTCTTATGAACAGCCGTCCAGAGCACTTGATCTAAATCATGCCATTTCCTTCACAGTATGGCACAGTTAACAAGTCAGTGCATCAACACAATCTGCAGATGGCAGTTCAAAAGGTGCACGTTCCCCAGCAAGATAAAGGGCAATGAGTTCCATGGGTTAGCTCATTACTTGGATTCAGGCAGGGGCTCCGTAAGGGTGTGAGGGAGGAAAAGGGGGCAGGCAAACCTTGAGAATGCATGTCTACACAAATAAAGCCAGCATTGCAAGAAGCATGTTATTGAAGTAAAGTGCAAACAGCTTGCAGAGCATGGCTTCCTTCAGAGGTGGCTTGCTTCGCCTCCGAAAAGCAGGAGGAAAAGGGGAGTGAAACCAGTGGCGATACGCAGTGCCTGCGCGCCTTCATTTATCCGCAAGGCCTGGCAAACATGACACCATTTCCTAAGCAAAGCCCCAAAATTCAGAAGAGGCAAGTGAGCTATCAGCAAGGGCCGAGGCTCATGGTGGCTCTCTGTCCTGCTTGGGAAGGAACCTGTTTTCTGGAGCGTCGCAGAAGGGCTTCTAGAGAGCAGCGTGCACTCCTGCACAAATTGCATTAGAGCTAAACGTCCAGTGAAGAATCTCTGAGACATATTAGTCCTTTAGACTTCAAAACAAGCTTAAATTGGAACCATATTGCTGGAATACTTCTTAGCTAACATTTATATTACTTCAGTTACCAAATCCAGACTAAGTCCCAGGACTCGGCAGGGGAGGACATAATATATTAGGAAGTAAGATGGGGGTGTGCACTTCTGGCCTCCTATTTTATATAAATGTACAAAAAGTTTCCTCACACTAGCAAGGAAATGACTACAAGGCCCTAAAATGCCGATTTCCAGCGGCAAACGAGGGAAGTCCACAGCCCCTCCTCCCCTCTCTCCCCTGACCATTCTGTGTGTGCCATGCCTTGGGGATAGTTTGGATTACTTGGAGTAAGACTGTTGCATAGAAGCTCAGGTATCAGAGCAGATAATTATACACATATAGCTAGATACAGCAAAGGTCTCAGTGAATTGTCAGAGGATGAGATACATCTCGGGAGACCAAACAAGCCTCCCCTATACTGATCTTTGTAAATGAATCTCTTTGGGAACTATCAAGATGGTGCTTTACCACGATTTTCACTGCTGAGGAAAAAGGAACTCTTCCAAGCTGTTTGTTTTCCAGGTTGTATCAAAAGCTGGCGAGTGAAGACTTTTTTCTTTCTGAGCTTACGTTAGTGTGAACGCACTGAAAGGCGCTAACACATGTGCTGATCTCCGAGTTCCTGCAGCAGAGAAGTTCAAGGCAGGTTAGGCAAGAGAGGAACAGCAACTCCCCTCCCCATAACTTCAAATCTACAAAGGCTGACTTTCCAGTGAACTCCCTGGTCTACATCGCAATTCTTTTGGAGAAACAGTGCTAAAACTGGGAAGGGCAAATCCGGAGTGGCTGCTAGGCAGAGGGGTGTTGAACTAAGTTCATTCCTTGTGTAATTTGATTGATTTAGTAGAGTTATGCCAGAGAGAAATTTGGCTTCGGGCTTTTGGGTGATGTGTCATGTTTCTTTATTTAACTTATCGAACAGGTGCTTAGCAACAGCATCTTCCACTGGTTTATCCAGAAATCTTCACTTCTTTCTTTCATTATCCGTTCTTTAACATCATTCCAAGCTGTGCTGAGTTAAAAACTGAGCCAAGACTTCAGGCTGTGCCCCACTGGGAAACACGCAGGTACGCAGCATGTTTCACCAGGCCCTGTATCCATTTGTTTCTCACAACAGTGCCTGGTAATTGCTGTTTTTCTCAATTCAGTGAGATAAACGAAGGCTAGAGAGCTGTGCGTCTCAGAGATTTTTCTGGATTTGGTGAGTTCAACCTTAAGCTAAAGCAGCTGAAGAGGACTTCATTAGAAATGTTCCAGCTTCTGCTGAGATCGGCAGAAAACAAGTGAGCCCCAAAGGTTTCAGACCTGAGCTGACAGGCAGCAGTCTTCAGCAGTGATTCAGGTTGTTCACAGGCACCGCACAGTGTGACTTCTCCAGACCACTTTTTAAAAGCTGCAGTTTCTGTACTAGGAGTATCTTTGCCCAAACAACAGGTCTAGGATATGCACGTGTCTTCAGACACTGCAAAGCAGCTATTTATTTCTCCCTGTTGGGCAGCAGCCTTCAAAACATTTTCTCTTTGCTGCAGAGTGCAGCGCCCAGAGCACTTTCAGTGAGGTGGCTTGAATGCAGTAAGGCTTTGCCTTGGCTAAATAGATCCTGCTTCTCTTTCAGACATATCTTTGCTATCGCAACATGGAATTGCATGGTGCTGTACTGTACATCGTGTGTACCAGGGTTGTAAGAAATACTATCTTTTCTATCCCTTTTCCAGTCTCTCTTGAGAAGACATGAGGAAGGAGAGATGAGCAATCCTTGTGCTCAGCCTTTCCGGTATATAAGTGACAAAGCAACACGCTCTCTGTACTCTGTCTGTGTCTTTTCACTGGTGTGGAGCACAGCTTGCCATCCCATGTAGATGGTGGAGGGCCTTATTCACGAGATCTATGGCAGCCGCAACCTGCCTGATCTCTTATCTCTGTGGCTGTATCCTTCACAGCCATTGCTTGCAGAGAAAGCGTTGTTTGCTTTCTTATGTTACACCTTACGTTCAGCCTAGTAAGGTACAGCTGACAAACAAACGTGTGTGACTTATGAAAAGGATTATATGACATGGTTGCTTGTAATAGCAGGAAACAGAACTTAGTGAATTAAGTCCCTTCCATCCTGTGATTTCCCTCCTAATGACAGATGTCAGAGAAGAATATGGTTTATTCTGGTAGTTCTTACTGATCAGCATGCTCATATTTCTTAGAGCTACAGTGGAAATCTCTGGTGTTGTTTTGAAACAGAATCTCAGACCCTCACAGTGCCTTAGTCTTCCAGAAAGCATTCTGCATCTTTGTCATGAAACATCAGTGTTATGATAGCATTGAGAAGCCCTGAGGACTCTGGTATGCAAGGAGCCATATACTGAGACATGAAATAAAGAGATTGATCTCACATAAGCAGTCTGCAGCAGGGTTAGCGCACAGACCTGGGTCTCCTACCTCCCAGTCTCATGCTTTCATCGTGAAATCACTCAGTTCTTTCAGCTGGATCTCCAGGCTCTGTTCTTAGCACTGTAGTTTCTCTGTCCCGCATGGAAACCCCAGGGCTGGGCCTTGCAGACTCTCTGCAACTCTATCCCTTTGGACTGTAATTGATTTGGAGTCAGGTGGTGGTGTAACATAACCCGTATGGAATCTGTTGGTGAAGTTTATGTCCATTCAGTTAAAAAAAAAAAAAAAAAGAAAAAAAAAGGAGGAGGAATATAGAGGGGGAGTAGGAAGTCAATTGAGTTTGAGTTCTGGGATGTGAAGCTGTGCTGTTTCGCAGCCCAAGGACAAAAGCTTGTAGAGGCCTTGGGTGTGGAGAAATCTACTACCAGGTCATGCACCACAGTCCTGCTCAGCCTGGCCGTGACAGCCTGTGTATATACAGAAGAAGCTACAGAGAAATGTCTGTCCCCAGCTCTGGTCAGCCTTTGAGCAAGTATAGAAAAGCAGAGAATTGCAGAGGGAATGCAGAGAATACTTCAAAAAATTAAAAAAAAAGAAAAAAGAAAGAAAGAAAGAAAAAAGAATCGCTCAATTGATGGCTCTGCACTGCCTGGCTGTGTGGCTGTAGTAAGGCTCTGAACTTCTGTCTCCCCTTACCTAAATTTCCAGGGCTTTTGTGTAGCAAAGGAAGCTATTCCAGTGTGGCTCCTGGGTCTCTTGAGGTACTGCAGGCAGCTTCATGTTATTTGCAGATTTGAACAGCTGGTTCTAGATTGAAAGTCTTGGAATGAACTGGGAAGATCTCCATTGACAGTACTGGATTTTCTGATTTGGCAAATTCATCTGGGATGATAGAGATGACAGGCCAAAAAATTGTTCTTTCTGTGACAAAAGAATCCCTTTCACAAGGTTTTGTAGAGGTTTGAAGATATTCTTCCGGGTGCAAAAAGTTATAGAAAAGATTTCTTACCCAGCTGGTGGGCTTCCCCTATGAGTTACACTGAAAATGCCAGCAGCGTTATGTGATAAGCATTATATGGTAAGTATGTGATAAGCAAGGCCATAAGTTTGTACAGGTATCCCTGCATTGCTGAAATCAAAATAAATAGGGTGAAAAAGGCGGCTGTGAGAGCTCAGATCATGACCATATGTAAAGTATCGTGAGGCAAATACTTGTAGCTTTGCTGCAGCCGTGGTGATTTACTGATACAAGGGAAGCAAAGTCTGTGCGAAGCAGCGATATTTGTCAACAGGCCCATTTGTACAGCTAGAAAAAAAATGGGCAGGCCTTTGAACACAGTCTAGGTATTACTGTTGTTGCTGTTATTACTGTGATCTAGGATCTTGCTTTCCAGGAGGAAGAGAGGAAGCCAGTTCTCACCCCAGACTGTAGGCACGCTGTTTCTATCTCCCTCTGGGCTATTGGAACAGTCCTCATCTTGCGCAAAATGCTGTCTTACAGAGTGTCTTTGGAGAGCCATCCTGCTGCTGCCACAAGTGGACATGCTGCTCTTCTATGCAAGTGAAGTGTGAAGGATAGAAAGTAGCAATTGAGGAGAGAGAGGGTTTGCCTTTAAGCACTTTAAGCCCTGAGTGAGGAGCGATAGCTAAGTTGCATCAGCCACTCAGACATCCTCGGTCCTTGATTACTCTCCTGTGGCACATTTTTTTCCTTTGCCCCTCAGAGGCTCCTCCAGCCAGTACTAACAAGGGAAGATTTCCTGAGGAGGGGGTAAGATGTTTCAGTCCTTCTGCTAACATGACCCTATGCAGCTTGTGCTGTGGGTCAAATGCCCCCCGTACACTTAGTGTCCTGCTGATTCCTTTCCTAGGACTCTCCCGGTCCTTCTTGTCAACCCCACTCTGTGTAGTCACTGTCATATGTACTGCACACACCAGGATCCCGGTGCAGAGCAGCCTTTGAGGTGATCTCTCTGCCCCTGTGGCGTGTGTGTGCTGGCGTCCCAGAGCACTCCTGGACTGCGTGCTCTGTTCTGTACTATGTTACCCTGTTCTACCTCAGTGGAAAATGAGATGTAACAAGGTTGAAACCAGTCAATTTGTAGTGAAAAATAACCTCCTATAGAAATGTTCAGATCAGTAAATGAAAACAGTAACAGGGACTTCTGAATTACTCTATGGCTTTCTTAACAGAGGTTATAATTTTCCATTGCATTTTGTCGGACACTTACCACATCTGTAGAATGCTGCTTCTTTGCTGTTAAGCTCTACCAGATTCTTCCATAGGGGTGATACTTTTTTAAAGAGAAAATACTGAAGACCCACGTGAAAACAGGAAACTCCATGAATTTTTTATAGTGAAATTTTTCCACTAGGGAAACATCCGTATTTTGCAGTTTCCAAAATGTGTGGGACCATAAACTGTAAAACCACATAGAGAACCACAACTCCTTTGTACTTTAAAAATACACATAAAAGTAATTTCTTCAGAAAGAAGGAGCATATTTTTAAAGGTGAATATTTGTAGGGCTTATAAAAGCTATTGGTCTGTTCTTGGAAACTGAATGATAATGTTTAAAAAAGGAAAAGACACAGATTGTGGTGAGTCTATTGCGACTGAATCATCTCTGTAGTATGTGCTCAACTGGACCAGCCGTAGCGCAGCTGCACGAGGATGTGAAGTGTTCCCACCCAGCGTGTGAGCCTCTGGTTCCCCACTTCACCCAAAGGCGAGGAGACAGGAGAGATGGTGCACAGAGATGAGCAGGCAGGTGGTGGAGAAGGTCATGAAGAAACTCAGGCTATTTCATTTCTCCCACAGCGTACCAGCCAGTGGAGCTCAGCTGGAATGAGGGAAAAGCAAGCTGTTCAGGCCGCAGGACTGCCATGTTTTCCCCTGCTCTGCCACAAGTGGTGAGCAGGGAAGGGGTCATACTTTATTCTCTCAGCTCCTTGGGGGTGGTGCAGGAATGACCACACTCAAGGATTTGAGCCAAAACTCAGTCTCACCCTACTGGCTGTGTCATTCGTAGTAAATGAGACTGACACTTCTCTTTTCCTGTTCGGATCAGCTGGTCTATAGCCAGGGCTGTGCAGGACCTGACAGGGCTGGTCTTTAGAGCTGCCCAGCTGGGAGATGCACGTGTGGCAGGATGGTGGTTTGTAGCAGACATTCTGTGCCATGGGTCAGCACAGGGATGTCATTGCAGGATGTCAGGAGGTATATCTCTGCTCCTGGATGTGCTGTAAAGACAAGCAGCCACCATGATTGCCTGCGGCCCATGGTGTTCGAAAACAGGGTGAGACATCCAGTGTGTGAGTGGGCAAATGGAGAGGTGGGGATCCCCCAGCATCTAATGCTGGCTCTGGCTCTCTGTTGGTGAGATGAAGAACCAAGGGCAGGGTATCTTCCTCAGCATACCCAGGTATCTTGTCTGAATACTGAATTGGACCAGGGCAGGTTCTAGTTCTAGGCAAAGCAGTTGCCTTGGAGCTGGCAGATTCCTTGGCCCCACCGCCTGCTCGGTGCATGCCGGATCTCTGGAGAGCCAGCGCTTCTGCTGCTGCTTCGGCAGAGAAGTTGGGGTGTGTGGAGGAGGTGGCCTTTCCCAGCTGCAGCAGCAGCAGCAGCAGCAGCTATCTTGCTGTCCTCTCCTTCTCTGCCAGCAGTAGGAGTGGAAAACCTTACTCTTCACAGCTATTTTCCCTTTCCCTTCCTCCCTGGCTTTCAGCTCTACCTCTGTTTCCAGGCAAGAGGGGCCAGTTCCTGGCATAGCCTCTTCTATGGGTGACAACATTCACTCTCGTTTGTGTGGCAGAGGACACTTTATCTGACTCATAATTTGATAATGACGTTCTGTTTATCAAAGTTTATCCTGCCATTTCATATGGATAGGAATGTACTTTTCCATGTGCTGCTCAGTCCTAGTGTTGTTGAATAGTGTAATATTCTGGTCTGCTGTTTACAGCTGCCTTTCATCTTCAATTATCCACTATATTTTAGCAGTGGATAACTGACTGATTCCTGTATTCAGGCCAAATCCTGCTTGTTTGGCTCATGTGAGTAATCTAAGGAAGTCTAACACTTTGTTCCCTGATCTGTCTGGGAATGCTTGCATGACAACTGGTCCCCAGGCATGGGACCCATGAGCAGGAGTGGAGTTCTGAGGCTGAGACCCATCTTCCTTTCATTGCAAACGCACCAGTTTCAGAGTGTGACTCTAGCTCTAGAAAGCCATCCTGTTTGTGGCCAGCTGGATAACATTAATTTTTACAGGCCGTTGGTACACAGTGTGGAATATACCAGCTGCCTTTCCATTTTCAGGGAGGGGTGAGACAAGGCCTTGGGCCATTCCAGTTGGACAGCACTCCTGAAAAGGGCAACTAGATGAATCGGAAACATGCAAAGTGAAAAATTTTCCCACTTCTTCTGTGCAGCTGTCATCATTAGCACAAACAGGCTGGTGCTGCCAGAGCTGCTGGGCTACCCACTGCTGAGACTCATTTTATCCGCAATCACTGCCCTGCTCTGCTGGCAAATGCGTTTCTTTTGGATGCCGTCATTTAGCTGAGCTACAGCGTACTGATAGCAGTTTATCTCAGGATGAGGCTGCAACCGCTCCGTTTTTCCTACCTTTGTGCATGCTCGAAGAGATCTGGCATATGACCACTACAGAGCTCTGAACACGGACCAGGGTGTTGTATGTGACTGTATGTGGACCAGGGTGAAGTATGTGAATTTAGAATCATTAATTTCTTGCTGTCACATGCCACCACCACTTCCACAATGGGGTCACCGCCTGAGAGAGGAGAGCTGGTCTGTGATAAAAGCATTTCCTTTGGACCTGGGAGACAAGGGTTCAGTATTCTGCTCTGTTACAGATTTTCTCTGTGAACCTCAGAAAGTAGCTTAGACTCTCTGTGATTCAGTGTCAGGTGTAAAATAGTGGTGATAGCCTGCCCTTTCATCACTAATGCGCATAAAAGAAAATGAATTAAAGAAATGTTAAGAGTCAGGCATTATTATGTTGAGAGCCCAAGGGAAAGGAGTTTCTACCCTGAGGAGATGAACTAATTGGGAAGGACTAAAGTAAAAGGATGAGGTAGTTTAGGTTTGGGGATGAAAGGGGTAGAGGTATGGACAAGGTGGGACAGGGATGTGGTTGCTGGAAAATATTTGGCAGACGTGGAAGGAATATGAGAGTGTTGGAACTAGAGCCATAAGGAGGGGAATGAATGGGAGAGCAGGAGGTGTAAAACCCCCCTAGAAAAAAACCTAATTTTTGAAGAGAAACTGCATCATTCTAGAACACTGTTTTAAGCACCTGGGCTAGAAACCGGTGAAGAACAGTAGGGTGCTGTGGGCTTGGTGGTTGCTCTCCATATGCATGCTGAGGTGGCTGCAGGAAGATTTCCTGCCCTGCTCACCGGGATCACTTGGGCTTGTTAACTGAAACGATGCTGTAAATGTCCCAAGCTGAACTGTTTGTCCCCGAGGTCTATCTTTGTCTTATTTGTTGGTTTACTTGCATTTTTTTTTTTTTTTGAACAAAGTCCTCATTGTCTGCTTTTACAAAATCTAAATATTTTGGGGTGTAAACTGGCGATGTCTGGGTAGAGCAGCGGGTTTACGGTTTTGGATGTTGTGCAGTGTTTGTAAATAAAGTTACAATGCAGATAGCAATAGCAATCGTGACAATTAAGACCTCTGGTGCCTGGACTGAGCAGTTTGGCTGGGCTTTGACCGTCTCCGTGGGCTGCAAAGACAAGACAGTCTCTTAACAACTGCTCCATGAGTCACTTGTGTGAACCTTACAGCTTCCAGCTTCACCAGTCTTCTCCAACATAGGGAGGGTCAAATGTAACACCAGTCTTTCAAAAGACTCTAGCCAGGATCCATGGAACTACAGAACTGTAATACAGACGTTTGTATGGACAAATTAGTAATAAACTATGGACACATGCATAAATATGACTGACTTGGGAAGAGTCAACATGGTTCCTGTGAAGAAGACAAATGTCTTGGAGTTCTTTGGTGGGATCAATGAACAAGTGAATAAGAGTGATCTGATAGATATAATCTGCTTGGGAATTCTCAAAGACTTTACACAAAATCTCCCACCAAAGGCTTTTAATGAAACTCAGCAGCCATGGGATAGGAGAGAAGCTCTTTGCGTGGATAAATAACCAGCTTAAAACAACAGGATACAGGGAGTTGAAATAAATGGTCAGTTCTTGCCGAGAGGGAGGTTCACTAGTAGAGTCCTGAGCTGGGGCCTGTGCTGTTCAACATATTCATAAGTGGTCGGGGAGGAGAGAACAAACAGTGAGAAAATCTGGTGGTGAGGCAGGATTTAGTCGGGGGAATAAGGTTGTTGATAGATAGTGAAGGAATGTAAAAGAGCTTGCAAGGCTGAGTGACTGGTCAACAAAATGGAAGGTGAAATTCAACGGACAACTGTGAACAGATGCGCACTGGGAGAAGTGATCTAGACTTCACGTTTGAAGTGAGGAGCTTTAAGCTGACCATTACCACTCAGGAGAAGGTGCAATGATCACTAGTTTTCTTGGATACTTCTGTGAAAATGTCAGTTCAGTGCCCAACAGCACTCAAAAAACCCCAGCTCATATGTTAGGAATTACTAGGAAGGGAGTGGAGATGAAAAGAGAAGATCTTTACCCTTTTATATAAATCAATTTATTGCCTACTCATTCGGTGTGGTATACAATTCTGGACCCTCATCTTGAAAGAATATACCAGAACTAGAAAACCTTCAGAGAAGAACAACAGGGCTGATAAATGTCTGGGATGGCGGTCGGGATTTGTTAGCCTGGAAAAGCTATGAAGACTGACTGATGTGGGGAGTATCGATAGGGATCAGCTGTTCAGGTATCAGTATGAGATACCTGAGATACCAGAGAGCTAGAGGGCAATGGGAGCTAATTCAGCTAATGGGAGTCCTGTCCAAACCAGGCAAAAGAAATGGGTAGTTCATCTCTGGAGCTCCAGTTGGACGAGAGATCTGTGAAGTGTTTCTAAACGGAAGAACCATGAAATCCACTAGGCTGAGCAGAGTTTGGAAGCTGGAACAGTATTCAGGCAAGTGTATCATAAACGATTGCCCTGTTCTTATTCTTTTTCTGGATGTCTCCTTAGTATCATTACTGGGAAAAGAATATTGATGCTTGCTCTGACCCAGTATGACAATTCTCATGTTCTCGCCTATATGCGCTTTATGGGCAAACATCGACTGGACGTTCAGATTCACATATAGTGTTGTACTTCAGTAGAGCAAGGTCTAATCTCTGTGGTGAGGAGGCAGTTCATAATCTCCTAAGTTTTTACCTTTCTAGGGTAGAAGGTGTCTCTACAGATCCACCTCATAAAGAAGATCAAAGGATGTTGTCCCTGAGAAACTAGACAGTATGGTCAGTATTCTTGAAATAACAGTTTCTTGATGCATCCTTATTTGCAACTGGACGTAACAGAAGATATCACTGCTTTTGTTTCAGGACTAAACTTTTAGCTGATCGTATCCTGGCCTCTTTCACCAGTGGAGACTGGAGACTTCTCCCTGTGAAGACTGGAAATGCTATCCACATTCCCTCCGATTCCTCTTAATTCAGAAAGCTGGCACAAGAACATGCTAAGAAGATTTGGAGAGTCTTTGTTAGCCAAAACAGCATTGGTTTTCTGATCTGCAAAAAGTGATGATCCATCTAATGCTGGTTCTTTTCATTGAGGATATGATATCACCATAACATAGCTGGACTTTGTATCCTCATTTGCACTGTTTCTACTCCACAGTTTAGCAAGTTGCTAATTTCATTGAGACAAAGTGAGCCTGTTCTTGAAGTGCATAAAATATCCTCCTTAGCTGGAAAGATTAGAACAGTGTACCTTGAAGATAAATAAAAGAAATTTTCTATCCAGGCCTGTTGTCATCTGCCGTTTCCATCTAGAAGGCAGATTCAAAACATTTGAGAATACCTGCTGAAATTGTAATGAGCCTTTGGTGAATTCAGTACAGTTTCAGCTGGCAGCTCCTTGAGAAATGCTCAATATTTTTACACCTCTGTTAAAAAGGTCAAGAAAAGGCTTAAAGAGGACTGACTTATCTGCAAAGGAATTGCTCTCTTCTGAGCTTTACTTGAATTCTGGCAATACTTGTGAGACCTTTTTTTACTTGTTACCCTCCTGTTCTCTTTTTCAATTGTCCAGCAATTCTAATTTTTCTAAGCTATAACTAGGAAGGGTGGAGGGAAAATCACTAATGGTAGATCTCTTTCATATTTTTTTTTGTTTACAAGGAAGACATTTTATTACTACTCATCCTGAATTCCTGTACAACAAATTAACAGATTTCCACCGTAAGTATTCAAGTAGTAAGTGTGTCAGTTATTTTTGCTGGAGCTATGAAAGATCAGGGACAGGAGCAAGTTTAATAAACTGGATATATATGAGGCACCATCACTTTAATTAACTGGATTATGCAGTTTAGATCCTGTCCATGTTGCCTACTGGAAAATAAGAGAGATCAGGCCTTTTCAGTACTGAGACTCTTGATTTTGGCTTCCATATGCATCTAGAGTGGATGTTACCTGTCAGACTTCCAGACATGCAGGGAACATTGCTGCTTGTTTCACCAGGAGGGCTTAGGCCATCTGGGGAGAAAAATTCTGGAAGAATATTCTGATTTTGATCGTTTGTCAATTTTAATACATTCAAATATGTCATATCATCATCAAAGCATCCAAGCTGCTACAGACTTGAGAAGCAAGTTTTACAGCCACTGTAACACTTGGGACTATGCAGAGGAATATATTTGTGATTTATAATCACTGGAAAAAGAAGAAACAGTTCCTTACTTGTACAGTAACTGTTACTCTTAGCAACGTGCTAGACACAAAATCTCTCCATAGCTTGCACTCGGTTCTCTCCACTGTAGATTCTACTGTAACTTATAGATCCAGAGGAGATGCCCTTGGAATTTACAATCAGGACACTTTTTTCATTCCTGCTATTTTTTCACCCACAAAAAAGAAGATTTACCATCCCCGTCTGGGTTTTGAATATCTCAACAACTTTCCATGTCTTTTCAACACTCCTCCCTAATACCTCATTACAGAGTTGGTGGCAAGACACTGTCTTTCATCTGCTCATTCATTCACTTTGCAGAAAGTACCTCAAGTTCTCTGTAAGGATATCTCACTAGGATTCTAGTATGGGTTTTTCTCTTTGACCTTTTCACAGCCCTGGGGCGTTCACCAAGTATTTTGTGGTCATGGTAGCTCATCTGAAGAGACAAGAAATACAGATCCAGCCATAACGATGTTTCTATAGGCACTGCTATCCAAGAGACCTCAACTGCCTGTATGGATACATGAGAAGCAAAAGTAGAATCCATGTGGACAACACATCTTGAACTATAATTACCATATGGTAAATAGTCATTCTTTATTGTATTGTCAACAGTCAAGGAACCTGCTCTGATGTGGAGGCTTGGGGTATTGCTGACAGAGTTAATGGATGAATCTTGGGGGAATACTCTTTCTCCCACTTGACACTCAAGTCACTTTTCTTAATTGTAAAAACATCTGTAAGAAGAACTGAATGAGTTGTAGGCCTTGACAGCTGATCTTCCCATGACTCATTCCACAAAGACAAACTTGTCTTATGCTTGTCCTTTTTCTTCATCCAAAGCATCTGCCAAGAGGAGTGTCTGAATTTTGCTTAAATTATAATATTCAATTTCAGATTTTCCACCTGAAGCCTTTGCTCCGGAAAGAGAAGGGAAGCTTCATATTGTGGCAGTAATAAGGTTTTAAGAGTCATTTTGGATAGAGCCAGGGTATTTAGGAAGGCACTTCAGGCTTTTCTACCTTTGTGCATAAGGTTTAAAGAAGAAAGCTGTTTTTATTCAACTTCAGGTTGATGTGAATTAGCTTCTCCATGAAAAGATGTAATTTTTACTTGGATGTTAATAGTTACAGTGGGGCCACATGCAGATGTTAACAGCAAGTTGTCTACACCTCAGCTACTTGTCTAGCTTCCAAAATAATGAATGAAGAGAATTGAAGTGTATCAGTCTCTTCCCATAACAGTTGCCTAAAACAACTCAGGCTATATGTTCCCTAAATTGCCTATTTCATTTGTTTTCCTCAGAGGTAGGTGTCTCCAATGTAGGTATCTAAAGTGACTTCAGTAACCTTCCTCCATTATGGAGTTTGGTAGATTTTGTTCCTCAGAGCCTTTTCACTTTCATTGCTGGGAGGTAGCTCTGCAGTCTTTCCCAGTAGGTATAAATTAAGCAAGGACTTCCTAATTTCAATTAGATTAGCTTGTCAAAATAAGATTGATGGTAAATTGCCTCAAAGTATAAATACTTGCACAGATATAAACTACTTAGTAAAGTAGTGGTTTTTAATCTATTGGAGAAATGCATACTGAAACCTGCTAGCTAGAAGCTAGATACATTTGAACTGAAAATGAGACCTTTTTTAATGAAAGGGGCACTTAATCATTAAAGCAACCCAAAGATTGTAGCAAAAGGACTGATAGATTCTCCATGTTTTGATGTCATCACATCAAGACTGGCTGCCTTTGTGAAAGGTATGTGTCAGCCAGCTACAAGTGACGCTCTGGTCAAACACAAATTATTGGGTTCAGCACAGGGGTAACCCAGTGAAAGTTAATGACCTGTGTTATGTAGGAAATCACACTAGATGATCTAATGGTTTCTTCTCGCCTCACACTCTATGAATCTATGAATATGTATCCTCTGAGGTTGACTGCTAATTATATTCCTAAACAGGGGAATAGGCAGAGGCTGCTTCAAAAGAAGGATTTAAATTTATTTACTGGTATCCGTTGTTCTTTAGCTACATATTCAGATGGTTCACACCCAGCTTCTTTCCTTTTTTAAATTTTCCTTTTTTTTAAGGTCTGTGAGAGGAGCTGGAGCTTTTGGGAAAGCATGGTCGCTGGTAACCTCCACTGTGAGAATTTGGTGCTGTGAGAAGCGATTCACACAGTTCCCAAAAGGCGCTGCCTTCCAGCATGTTACCACATCTTGGCAGCATTTGAAGGGCACCCTGCAAGCATGAAAGGCAGAAGTGGTGATTCAGAGAGCCACAGTGAGTGGTAAGAAACCCTTTATGGTGGAATATGAAAACATGAAAATACATATACTTCTTGTGTTCAGGGCTATTCAGAATGTCAAGGGAGGTACGGCCCTCAGTAATTGGGCTCATGTGTGTATGTCTAGAGACGGCTGTTTTGGCCGCCTGTTTAGCGAAGTAAGGCTTTTCCCCACATTTATTTTCTGGAAGGACAGTGGGAATCAGAAGAACTCCAAGAGCCTGTGACCCATCCTTGTGCCATGCTGCGGCTGCCCATATGTTCTTACAACATCAGGTTCCTGTTGCTGGTTTTGTTTTGTTTTCCAGTTGGGTGGGAATGCTATCTTTAAACAGACAAGAAGATGAAAACAACTGACTTAAAATCTCTTTCAAAATAATAATCAAGGAAGCAAGGACGGACGTTCACAGGAGGGAAGGAATAATAACTGATGAAGAGGCAAGCAATCTGAGGGAAAGAAGTGGCTAGATTTGGAGAATGCGGGGGAAGTCCTGTCTGTTTACAAGCTGTTTATCCACACCTGTGGGTTAGAAATGCTGTCATCTGAGGAGTGGCCCCATATTACAAGAAGGTCAAGCACCAAGCAGACCTAATTAAAAGCTCATTACAAGAGACAATCTCCATTAGCATGCCAAGTTTCATGCAAATCCATTAGCACCAGGGCTCTCTTCGGAAGCTTTAAATTCCAGTCCTGTGCCCCAGGGACTGGAAACCGTGGCCGGTTAATTTGCCATTCTCAGTCTGTGAACATTAGGCACAGTCCTCTTACTTTCTGGATTATTTCACATTCCAGCAAATTAGTTTTATCCGTTCTGAGAACATTTTAACAAAGAAAGTTCTTTTGGCATCACATGGATAAAATAACAAGGGATAAAAGAATGAGCAGTTCCCCCAATCAGGAACAAATAACTTTAAATCTCTCCTGAAAATGCAGCCTTTCCTGTTATTCCCACCCCCCCCTTCCTTTCATTTATCTTTCGGCAGTCGGATTTTTTAATTACGTTTCTGCAGCCAGATTCCCCTCCCTCTCTCTTTATGATGGTCTGTTATTCCACCCCCCCCTTCCTTTCATTTATCTTTCGGCAGTCGGATTTTTTAATTACGTTTCTGCAGCCAGATTCCCCTCCCTCTCTCTTTATGATGGTGTTCTCAAGAGCCATGTTTTTTCTTTATGCCATTGTAGCAGAACTTGACTAAAGATCTTCAAACTTGTTAAGTATAAAAGTTGGTAAATGATACTATTGTTTGAGTTAAGGGTGGGGGGAGAGAGGGGGAAGGCAGTTTATCTGGGGTGGCTGTGGGGAGGGGGAAGGTTTAAAAAAAGGAAAAGAAAAAGGGCTCAAATGAACTGAAATGGATCAAAGTAAACAGAGACATCTAAAAGCTTTTGTAAGTTAAAAGTGGCTATCTGTTGCAAGTCCTGCCTCATTAACTACTGATAGAAGCACTGTCTTGGCCTTCCAAGATATCTAACGCTGACCGCCTATAACAAGATGAACTCTGGGTTATTCCCTCTTGCCATTCCCTGTGTTGCCGTGCACAACTGCTTAACCTCAACCTCTCCACAAATGTTTATCCTCTCCACTAGGCGCAGCAACGGGAGATTCAGTCCCCAAACTTCAGTGCTCGCTCAAAGGAAGAAACATAGGCTCAGAGAGGAGGAAGAAGTGGGAGAAAGAAGGAAATGTCCTCAAAGTCAGCGTCTTGCCTGGGCGTCTGGTTTGCACCATTTCGATGTACCTTTTTCGAGGAATGAATAGAGTGAGAGACGGAGATCAGCCTCCCTGTTCTGGGTTACAGTATCCCCCATGCCGTCCCCATTTGGTGGGGGAAGCAAGCTGAAACTGAGAGGCTTGTCTAGGGAAGCAGGGAGAGTGAGGAGGGATGGGGAGGGGGGAACACGATGGCTCTTTGACTAGGACCAGATAGGTCTCTGTGTAGAGTAATATTACAGCTCGCTCGCTCATAAACAAGCTGCATGCCGGCTTCTAAAGAGCCCATCTGGCATAGCTTTGAGAATGGCAATAATTACAAGCTGATGATGGACATGGAAGAAAAGTCCTGCTGAGCTAGCTCATAAGGAAGTACAGGCCAGGACTGTAGGGAAATTACAGGCTAAAACCCTTTCTAGTTTAGGCCTTTTGGTGTTCTTAATCACAGACTTTAAATGTTGTAATAAACACTGTTGCATTTTATTGACCAACTCCCATGACAGGCAAATCTTTTTTATTTTATTTTATTTTTACTATTTGTTAGTTCAGAAAGCAGTTCGAGAACAATTGTTTCTTAAGACTGGGTCTGTACATTTACTTCATGAAAAGTGATCCAAACAGCGAGAGTCCCTTTTGTTACTTTGCAATTAAAAAAGAACGAGAAAAAAAAGGGGAAAAGAAATGTTTCAGAGTTCCACTTACCCCTATGCAGTACTAGGTCACTGATAATGCTCGCTTTGTTTTGAGATTATCATTGAGGAATAAAAGATCTAAAATGAGTTGTTAAGTTTTTAGGTGAAACTCCTGTTGATTTCGCTGGCTGTAGGATTTCACAGGAAAGCAAGCAGTTTTTAGGTATGAGAGGTATGGGCCTGATCCTGAGCCCAGTGA
>NW_008794444.1:2073056-2161572 GCF_000699145.1 Aptenodytes forsteri
TGTTGATTTCGCTGGCTGTATGATTTCACAGGAAAGCAAGCAGTTTTTAGGTATGAGAGGTATGGGCCTGATCCTGTGCCCAGTGAAGTTCATGGCATACTCGCTGACTTCAGTGGTCTAAAGCAGTGTAAGTGGAAGCTCAGAGGCCTCATCTGTGTCTGTATTTAAGTGCACTCTTACTATTGTGACTCAGAGCAGTGTTTCTGAATAAAGGGGAAAATTCCAGGCTGCTGGGGTCACTGGGACTCCGTTCCAGTGTCCCTTACAGGTATCAAACATCATTTTCACAGTGGAACATGTGAAACGTGAAACACAGCAACGCTGATGCCCAGTTCAGGGCACCTGACAGGGTTGTGATTTTCAGAGGAAGGTGTCTCTGGCACCAGGTTTCCCGAGTTTGGAGTGAAGAATCACTACACTTTTGAGAATGTTTGCCACCTCTGTGTCTCTAAATGTCTGTGTTTCGGGTATATGAGTATATTTACTATGTGGCTTTATATGCACATGTATGTGGCAGTGCCATCTCTATGGACTACAGATGGATACGGACTATCTATATGGGCTATCTATATGGATAGATGACTGGAGTGCAGTGGAGCTGTGACAGTTAACACCAGCTAAAGTTCTGCTTCAGAGAGCCTACCTGTTTTCCCAGACTAATTTCATTCTCCTTTTCCTTCTACAGAGTCTAGAAGACCAAGAGTTAAACAGTTCTGTGAGTTTTATTTGACTCGAGTGCAATAAATCTCCCAGGGTGACTGATAGACTGGTAACTCTCAAAATCCATTCAGTACTTTGTGTGTCAAATCAACAGTGAATATGGAGTGTTATCAGTTGTTTTAAATAATGCTGTTTTGACAGTATGTTGTTTATTACAATTCAACACGTGTAATTTGTTTTCTTGGAGGAAATCTGCCTTTATTTTACATTGTTTTTTTTTTAGTTTAAGAACATCAGCCACGTATTAGAAATGCTGCATAATATGGTGGTTGGGTTTACTGATCCAGTTGAATCCTGGAAATGTATCTGTGTTTTTACAGGACACATTCTCATATGAGATCCTAAATAGCAGAACATTCTGTTCCTTTAGATAAATGTTTGCCTGCAGGTATAGCTTTGTGTTTGTAAATTGTTTCATGTTGGTCCTATTTCTGCTGCTGTTCCCCTTTCACAGACATTTAAAAGTTTCTGTTTTACTTGTAGCTGTTTGTATCCCAGCATTTCATAACGCAGACCTCTTATTTAGTTTTCCCGATTACCATTTGATTGTTTGTTCAGGCATCAGATTTTTTTCTCTTTTTGTTGCAAAGTTGAAGGAATGCAAGGTCAGGCAATGGAAATTTACCTATCTGAATGCAGCTCTCTTTTCTTTCATAAACTTCCTTTGGCTTCTTAATCTGAAACTTGCTTGTCAATGTGAAATGATTTCTTTATATTTAACTGTCTCTTTCCAATACAGACTAGAATTGTTCCTAACAAAAGAAGCATGAATTGGTGGAAACTATATATTAAATGCAAGACTATTTGTCTAGTTTTCATTAGGTTGCTGAGTGAGAAGCCCAAACTCCTCTCTTTTCCCAAGGTACTCGGATATCCACGAAGTGCCTTCATCCCATAGCCTTGTTTCCTCTCCCAGTAAACCAGCTTTCCAAAAGAATGCTACACTCTCTGCTCTTTATACTGTCAGCAGTGACAGCAACCAGCAACGCTGACATTTCTTATTGTTTACAAAGGATGAGCGCCAACAAGGCATCTCTGATCATTTGATAAACTCTCCTAACCCTCTCCCCCCCGCCCAACCCTCTGCTCCGCTGACCAAACTAACCTTTTCACGGTACACTGCCTATAATTGCCAGTGAAAGACGCTAACCAGAAAGGATCAAAACTTCAGCTAAACACAAACAAACCAGCAAAACAGCTATGAAGATAAACTACTCACAACTAACATTGCTCGGCAAACAGTGCAGGCCAGGAGAAACTGAGTAGCTGCAGGCGGGGGGTGGAGAAAGAAGAAATCTAACCCTAAATTCCTTATGTGCATGTATTTTTCATATGAATTTTAAAATTGCTTGAAAAAACATCCTAGAATAGCATTAAAATAACCTTATTGTTTATTATCATAATCCTGTATATTTAATATCCTTTTTCCCCTTCAGTTCCCCCCACTCCTGCAGAAACTCCCGCCAACACAGTGGTCAAACTAAGTTCATAGTTCCTCATAATGAGCCCAGGACTAATGCCTATACCAAAGAGAGTTACTTTTCAGGAATCACATGAATTTTACTTTTACACTCCCCCCCTCAATTTCTAGTGTGACAAGCAGATACTGCATATTTCTTTCCATTCTGTTTTCCTGGAGGTGAGAAGCACCAGCACATAGAGTCTTCTCTTCTCTCATCCCTCTCCAAGAGTGAGTTGGCGAGGAAGGCAGTATTGATGGCCTTTGTTTGCCAGGAATGTTGATGTGGTGGATGATTATATAAAAATGGTTTAAATTCAGTCTTAAAGAATTGCATCTGCTGTTCCAGATTCTACCTGAATTAGCTGGATAACGGGCTTGCTCAGTAAGCAGAACTTTTGCCACTGAGTTTTCCAGTGCCAAAGAGTCAGACGCACTTTTCAGGAGGGTGTGATTTTCTTCCCATACTGTATGGGTTCACTCTTTTCTTTTCCATGATAAGGGGGCTGTTCCATGGAAAACAACAAGATCAAGTTCAGGTCTCCAGCAGTAATCCAAATCTTTAAACTGAAGCTTTATTTTAGGCAAAACAAACAGCAGCAGCAGGTCTTCTGGCTCTGCAAAATACCTTCCTGCTCTTACAGAAGTTTTGTCTGCTGGGAACCCAGTCATGCCATGTTATCTCAGCATGGAGTTAGTCTTTTCAGCGATAAAATAATTTTCATTTACTTGTGTTACTTCTGCAGATGCCATTGATTAAAACCTCCTAAGGAATGACCACAAAAGTAGCACTGCCACTCCTATGGCCTTTGGACAGGCTTTGTCATCAGCTGGATACTGAACACCTAAGAGACCTGTCTTCATCTTTCTTTCTTTCATCAAATTGTTGTAGTGTTGTGATGGATTAAATAGTTTGCACCTTAGCCCTAAAACCCTGATCCTCGTCTGGAAGCTTTAGCTGAAACTTCAGCACAAATAATAACTGTTGCTAAATTGAAAGTGGCTGAGATCTGTCCTTGTCTGACTTTGCAGAGCTTCCATCATCATGCAGGGTCTCCAGAAACGCTGTTCATGTCAACACAATTGGTCAAGGTAGTACGTGGTGTTTTTCCTTTCATTTATTTTAATGTCAATTTTTATGGTTCTGTCTTGAATTTTTATCTGTTCCAAGTAGATTTCATAACATCGTCAAACTGGTAAGATGTGAAAAGCTGAGCCTACAGAAGCAGACTTGAAAGCCTATGGGATTTAAGGAGCATGAAAACCTCCTTTAGAAGTATGTTTCATTTAGCCTTATTGGCTTTCCTGCCTTCCCTCTATATCAGTCTGACATTTTTTAATCAGAAGGTTCTGCACAAAAGTGGCTATTCATGCACTTACAACACTCGAAATGAAAAGTATCCGTAGGTCTGAGATGTCGCGAATTTTCCCAGAACTGGGCATGTGCTTGTGCATGCGATGTGCATGAATGCCTTTTGTTTCCCCCCAGCTCATCTTGTCACAGTAGGTATATCCCAGGGAATCGGTTTGCTCCAATACTCTTGCAAGAACATACTGAGCGAATTGCTGCAACAAAGCTGAGTGCTGCATAGACAAATACAGTTTAATGTATTGACAAATAGGAATAGATTTGAAATTGCAGATATGCATCATATGAAGACCTGAGCTTAAATATACAGAAAAAAACCCACAAGTATAAGGCATATTTGAAGTTTTTAGGCTAAACTATTTACGAAAAAGAAAACGCAAAAGCTGCGCAAAATACCACAGCTGTTTACTTTTTTAAACGTCCATAGATAGGAAATGCCTTATGTCAGTCTTTATTTTGTCCAAAATACCCACTGGCCAGTGAATGCAGATGCTGAATGCAAAGCTGAATTTTTTTAAAACAATTTAATGCATTTGGTGAGGGGAGACTGTAAATTAGCCTTATCAGAAAAAGTCTTAACTATTGAAAAACTGCTTCCTCCCCATAAACGTAGGGAGGATTCATAGATCATAAGGCTAGAAGGGGCAATCAGGGGGCGTGCTGTTTCTAACATGTAGCATGTTGGCCAATATTGGGTATTTCTGAAATTAGATGCAGGAAAACCTACAGCTTGAGCCAGGATAGGCAGTGGCACGATTGTAATCAACTGTCTGCATTGGACAGAGATGGAACATATCACACGTGCTCATCAGTGAGTTACACAGTCACTGCGAACCACTTGGGTTTCTTTTTCCTGCTGCTAATGTAATTAGAGTTCATATATTTCCCACTACTGTCCTTTTATCTTGCCGCTCTTTCATGTTTCCAAGTCTCACTATCACCTTCATGCTAATGAGGCACTCCTTGGCTGGTTAAACACTTGTTACCTTAGTATAGGTAAGTGGGCACACTGGATATGCAAGTCTTACCTGTTCTGAATCAACATGACATTTGATTTCTGTGCTTTGTGTTGGTAACTTGGTGTGAGTGTAGCCATGTGTTCCCAAAGCTCAGGGTTGCAGCTGGGGGGGCTAGGCAGGGAAAGGCACTAAGACAAAAACATTAAAAAAAAAAAAATTCTTCCCTGCGCTCACATGTGCTTGTATCGTATCAATCCCAAGAAGCCCCGTGAATTAAGATGAGGTGAAAATGCCAGCAATCCCTTGCCCTTTTATCTCCACTGTAATGAAGTCATGTCTTGCTGTTTAACTTTCATGTTACAATTAAGATTTTTACTTCCTCATGTGATTCACTGCAGGGAAAGTGGATTCAGAAAATTTTCATGGGCAAAAAGGCACGAGTCAGAGGATCAAGTAGGTGGAAATGGAGGTCTTTTTCCAAGTTATTTATTTCCAAGTCAGGTTAAAAAGAACTGTAAGAGCAAGTCTTGCTTCCATCAGCGTGCAGTGATTGGAAATAATAAGGTATTTGCTCTTGGGGCATTACCAAAAGCCCCCCAACTCAGGAGAAGATGCCAGTTGACTTCAAGGAGTTGGCAGGGGGAGGTGTGTGTGGGACAAATAAAGGTCAAGCACTTAAAAGCCAACGGGCTAATTGTTGTTTGAGCCCACAGATTTCTTTCTGTTTTTTGGATCTGATGTTTAAAAATGTGAGCTCAAAATTCATGTCATTAATGCACAGAAGTATTTTACAGTGAGAGCTAAGAGAGTAATAATCATATTTAATGTCAATTGTCATGGAACTGCATATAGATTCTCTACCTAGTCTACTTAAAATCAAGTCGCTTTGCTAGACAAAGCCAGTCGTTCCCCGGACACTGGATGAAGTAGCTTTCTGCTTTGTAGATTTTTGCTCTATTGCATTTGCAGGTGCCTCGCATTTAGTCACAGACGGCAAATAATCAGAACTTATCTGAATAAAATTTTCCTGAGTCTTCTGCCTGAATGTTCTCACTGTCTGTTCCCAGCCAAACTGCCTTTCCAGTTCTTTTCCCTGCATTTCTGCATAGTTCATTGCCCTCATTCCACCACTGGGGCCCAACAGTTTTGTTTGATGTCTCTCTCATCTATACACATCTGTTTAGGCCAGCGGCTTTCAGACTGCGATGCAGGGAGCCTCAGTGTGCGGGAAGAGGAGGTCGCCACAGTTTGCCTCTGTAGAGTTCTATGAGATGTCACTAGGAAAAGCACAGTTATTGTCATTAAGTTTAGATTTGCTAGTGCATGGCGTGCACTCCCATGTGAAAACTTTAAAGGGCTGGAAATCCAAAAAGCATTGCTGCAAGTTGTGTTGTGGAGGAGGAACATATCTCTGTGCTGCACGGCTTCTGCCTCATGGGCATGTCCCAGAAGAGCTCCTCTGGGACAGAGATACACTCTTCCCAACCACTGCTGTGTCAGACTCTCTCCTGAAGTGGCTGCTGTGTGTCTTTTTCATTTAGAAGCTATCAAGATGGTAGGTTTGCTGGTGTACTAATGGAGCAACTATCGCAGTGGTTGTTGTGGGGCATTGGATTTTGGCTATTATAGCCTTGGTGGGCCAGGTGAAGCAGAAACACACAGCTAAGCATTTACATCAAGGACACACTGTGCGATATCAGCTATAAAACCAAAATTCATTTTCAAGCAACCAGCATTTCTTTCTGGGGAAACACTCCAAGAAAGCATAGCAAGAAATGGAAAAAAAAAGTCTCGGAAACAGTGCTCAGGGGAATTTTGTTCCCCAAGTTGCTGATCTTGTTGCTATAGGTAAGGGGGAAATGAGGACACTCCCTCCTGATCATGGTTAGCTGTATTTATATGTATTGTGGAGCAGAATTTTCATCAGCTAAGAGTTATATCTCTGCAGGAGCCTCCTTATCTTTTGGCTTTGGGCTCCGCTGCTGCTTTGCAAATACCCAATGCAAAGTACTAGCTCTCTGCATCCACTACACCTGATTATTGGGCTTTCGTTTGTACGCCCAGTCACTGTAACAAACATCAGGTTGTACTGGCTGTCAAAAAGGGCCTTTCTGGCTAATGAAAACTCCAGTTTCTGTTACAGTTCCACAGTTACAGTTCTTTCCCTACTCCTACTCGCTGCTATCAGCAGGGAATTAGCCCAAGAGCTTTGTAATGCCTCTCTGCACTGCCCAGATTGTCCCCTATTCAGTGATGAATATTTTTTGACATACGTAGCGGTGAGACCTGTTGCAAGACAACCAAATCAACCGGCTGAAGCTGCCCTGTGGTCCCAAACGTGGATGTCGGGGTGTAAGGCAGGCTGGCTGGCTGCCCTCCCCTCTGGGAGGCTGTGCACGCGGAGGGGTGCAGCCCCATGGGAAGCAGGTGACCAGAGCTGCTCTTTCTCCTCTCCCCCAGCAGTGCCTCAGCTAGTGCAGTAAACTGCGCCAGACATAGGGCTATTATCAATTCCTTATCCTTAGGTCACGCTGGATCGAGGACCAAGATACGATTTCTTTAGTCACAGCAAGGCTCTAGGGCTGTACACCTTTGCGTTGCCCTGTGCTTAGGGACGAGAATAAATTCTGCCATGGACCTCTGTGGAAATGGTCCAGCCAGTGCTGGCCTGGCGTTTTCTATACACCATTCATCCCGCTAAGCCCAGTGCCCTCCCACAGTGTGCTCAGGCCTTCGAATACTCGGCCTTCCCTTTCCCCACCTCTGTCTTTAGGAAACGGTAGGGGTAGCTCCTTCTCTAAGGCATCAAAATGAACCAGTTTCCCCTGTACTTGTGATGTTTGGAACTGCCGTGATTTTAAAGGCTGCTTAAAGCAGAGTTTACTAGAGTTGTATAAATCTTTGCTTTAAATCCACTGTAAATACGTTACAGAATCTGCCAAACATGCATTAAAATATTTTGCTCCAGATATGCCTATGTCTAACCTTTTGGTTTCTAAGAGCTTTAATCAGTAATCTTCAAGTAGGAAGTTATTCATCTTTATTGCCAGGCAGTTCTCAGTGGTGGTCGTGGCAACAATCTTTTCATTGCTTCTGTGTTTAGTTGTTCTTTGACATGATAGAAGTCAGCTGCAGTTCAATGAGCTCACTATTTGTGCAACTTAATTGCTTGCTTCCTTTAATATGTACTCAATTTTTCCTTTTATGAGCAGGGTTGTTGGAAAAATTAAGCTTAAGGATATAGCTATCCACTGTTAATTAACCTCCTTCCCAAACACATTAGTAAAATAGGTCAAATGACTGTTGAGTGTTAAGTGTACCATTACTAAGGTATTTCTCAGCTGGAAAATGAACCCTATATTGGATAAGACAGGAGTTTCCAAAGGAGCTTCAAGGACTTAGGTGTCCATATCGCACTGAAATTCAATTAGATCCGAGTGCCTAATTCCCTTAAGCTGGATTTTACAAAAGCTCTTAGGAGCGTATGTTAAGGAGTTTTGATTTGGTGCATGTTTAGAGCATGCATGTTTAAAAATAGACTGAAACTGCTTCCTTTTGTTGCTCTTCAATTAAGCTTAGCGGAATCTTTGGTTCCACTGGGATGTGTGATCCATGCATGCATGCGTGGATGTGCATGTGTACACAAGAGCAGGCCAAAAGAGGGAATCAGTTTCTTCTTAGGTATTTGTACTTTGCGTTAATAAAGATACTGCATGTGTTTGTTCTTTCAAGAATGACTAATATTATTATTCAGATTTGAAATTCCTAGAATAGCTCTGATATGTGAGGATGTATAAATAGTTTTGATGAGTATAAAATATGCTCAGTGAGGGAACTGATCTATCAAAACAGCTTTATACAGTGATAGTGTAATTTCTTTCCATGTCAGGGATATATCCAGATGGAAAAATCACTTTAATTGCCGTGGTGATAGCTTGATTGGAATGTTGCCAATTTACCCCCAAAATTGTGCCTGAATTTTAAAATCATATTTAGAAATGTGAGTTCAGTTGGAAAGTTTTTAATTTTTAAAATATATGTATTTTACAAAGGAATGGATAAGGTTTAAGAAAAATGGAAGTTGGAAGAATTCCCACTGGGAGATAGAAGGCTTGTGTTTTGTTATCATTACATCTCCCAGTCGCAGTTCCCAGGCTAAGCTGGGAGACTTATTCTAGAAGCCAGTGGGACTTCCCATATGCGTAAACTCTCCTCATCCAAATATTACTGTGTGTTACAGTAGTGGCCAGCCAAGACCTGAGTCCACTGTGCCAGGCATGGTCCATGCGTGTAGGAGGCAACCCCTGCCTCGGAGAGCTCCCGGTCTGAAGAAGCAAATGGAGAGGAATGAAGCATTCCTCTCTCTGTTTTATAGAGGAGGGATAAAATGCCCAAAGTCACACGGTGGATCCGTGGCCTCCTTGCAACAGCACCAGGAGGAATGTTATACCTTTGGGTCTGAATTGCAAACGGGGGGTTTGCACACTTCACCTTCATGCTGTAGTTCCACAGACAGAGAAGTGCTTGTTCTTGAACAAGGCCTTGAACAGGCCTTCTCCAGGCAGGGTGTCCCAGCGCCATGCCCCAGCCCTACTGCAGAGGCTGCGCAGGGGGGAAAGGCTGCAATCCCCCAGACCTCTTCCGGGAGGTGTAGCTACATATCCCCCGTGCAGAGAGTGAATGTCATTCTCTCCAGCACAGGTTCTGCTTCTGCTCTATTGTTTTTCCTTGTTATTCTAATACAGGTTTATAAAGGGCTTGATAGATGCAAGGAAGTGAAAAATAAGTGTATTAGTGGAGGTTAGGCTCTTGATTTGAAATGTCTTCCCAGTTTGCCAAAGCCAGGGTCAGTGGAAAACTTCTGGCTTCCAGGATGCGAGCTGGAGCTGTACAGTACACTGCCCCTCTTTCTTTTATACCAGATCAGAATGCCATAAAAAGTACATCAGGTGGGTGTAAATGACATTTCTGCCAAAAATCAAGGCCCCTTTAGCCACCGCCAGTGGTGTAATGGGGCCTATAATAAATGAGAATGAAGTCCTTATTTAGAGAGATGCACTGAAATTGCTGAAATGCTGCCAATGTGATACAAGCATCGGGAAATCGCATTTGTTCCATGTGGCCAAAACCCACAGAGAAGCTCCATGAAGCACTTAATTTTTTAGTATGGCTGTAAATAATGTTGTAGAGAATTAATACTGAAGTCCAGCGAACAACTTACAGACACGCTCCTGACGGTGGGTTTCCACCCTCCTTCGCAGCTGACGGTGCTGCACTTCAGGGTACAGATCTGAGATTCTCCTCAACAGAAATGCACCTGTTGATGCACGGAGGGTGTGAAGTAGCTGAGGAGCTTCTGCAAGCCAGGTGATAGCCCTAAGCATTTCAAATGACGGCAAAGCCGCTGCTGTTTGCAGAGTGGCTGCTCCTTTCAGGACACAGTAAACCGATACTAGAGCATAGTTCACACACTGCTACTTTGCAGCAACAGAAGCAGCCTATTTCTAGATCCTGGGACACCAGGCCAAGAAAATAGTGCAGGGAATTGGCAGTTACTCCTCCGCTTATATATCTTCCTTCGGAGGAAAACAGCATGAGGATTCCCAGGCTGGTCTGTGTGGAGCTGGAGAAAAGGGTGGCACGCGGTTGCGCCGCAGGGAGGAGTGGAGCGTGTTAGAGGAGGAGCGGCCCACGTTGCATTGCGTGCCTTGGGCACGACGTGAGGACCCAAGCGCTCCGAGCTCTTCGGTCTGGTGAACTAAAACGCTGCGGCTGGCGTTCCTTGGAGACCATCTTAAAAATGCCATTTTGCATGTGGCCGTGCGAGCTGGTAGCCACAGAGGGGACAGGCGGATTGGCAAGCCTTTCTGCAGCAGGGCCTTGCTGGGTGGCTGGGATTCGTGTCGCAGGCCAGAAGGTGGCACTGCGGATACTGCGTTGGAGAGGTCCCATCTGCTCCCGGCCAGAGAAGGAAAGTGGGGGGAAATACTGCGGTAATAAGACACTGTAAACTGGGTTACGTGGAAGGGTAGCAGGGGTCTGAGAGAGCTTAAAGCAAGCAGCATGAATGGACAAGGCAGCAGTTTGGATGTGAACGGTGTGAGGGTACAGGGAACATCCTGGTGCTTAATCTTCCACTTGCAAGATTTTGATCTTATTAATTGCAGAATCAGACTGTGCAAAATGTTGAAACCTGCAGTTTCATTGCAAACTCCCAAAGAAAATGAGCTTGGCAGGAGGTTTACGGAGTGAGCATTGCAGAGGGGCTCTTGGCTTTGGCTGGGCAGTATGGAAGGCTTGGTTGTTTTGAGCTGAAAATGGGCAAAACTTCGCCGTTCAGCCCTTCTGTGGCTGACTTGGCAGTGCTGGGTTGGGAGAACCACTCCTACCTCTTGCATTTCTTTCTGTCAGCAAATAATCACCTTTCTGTCAATGAATGTTCAGTAGCGAGGGACAAACTGATAGACTTCGGCTTTGCTAAAACAGGAGACTGACATCGGAAGGAAGGAGCAGGTGAACAACTGGCTATGAGCTCTTTGTTAATACAGAGCCCACCTCTGGGGTTATACGCCCGGCTTCTTCACCCTGAGACTCTGTATATTTTGAAGAGGATTTTGTGCTTGGCTCCGAGGGAACCCTCCTAAAGACAGTTTGATTGGAAATGACTCTGGAAGGCCAGTGGGCGATTCATCATCCAAATGACTTATCCCTCCCCCAAAGTTTCTCTAAAGTTTCCTGTCAGAGCTCATCGTGCCCTGAGGAAAAGTGCTTTTTCTTTTTTCATTCCTTCACTCTTCACTAGCTACTTGTGTGGGTGTCCTGGGGTCTCAGAGAAAGTGGTGCTGTGCCTGGATTGGTCTCAGCTTAACTCCGCTCTGTTTCCATCCACCCCACGGTGAATCTGGAGTCACATAGTAAAGCTTATGGCAATCCACTCATGGCAGACTTACCCGGCACATCGGTCGGGTGGGGGCTTTAGCCTTCTCCAGAGCATCTCTCAGCTGCTCCCCCTCCACTGCCATGTGGAGACACTTACGCAGGTGACAGGAGAATGAGGATCTCTGGGTCCTAGACCTGCTAAGCCTTGTGAACAGTCACCCCGGGTCGGGTTCAGGGCTGGCCAGGATTTGTGCCTGGGTATGGTGCCCAGCTCAGGACCAGCGCAGAGCCTACGTGGGGATGCTTGGAGCTTGCAGCCCTATAGGGACCAACTGGATTAAATCATGAAGAGTGGCAGGTTTTCCTCCTCCTGTCCTGCTGTGGGTAGTAGCTGCTAGCTCAGGGACAGTAATAAGCGGTTGGAGAGAACAGACTTGCAAACTGGGAAGGGAAGATAGACAAAAGCTGAGCAAAGACATGAAGATCAGTGTTTTGGCCCAGGAGCAGCAGCCCTTCACCTGGAAGAGTGCTGTGCTGCAAGGGGGAAATAGCTCAGTCTCTGTGCTCTGCTCTTCATATGAATGCATAAGAGAGCGCTTACCACAGAGGGCAAGGCTCCCAGACAGATGCAAAAGGCTTGTGCAGGGGAGGTAAGGTCTGCTGCATCCTACCCTACTCCTTTTTCCCCTCTGTGGGCAGACAGGGTGGCTCGCAGTGTGACCAAGCGTAAATGGTGCGGCTCTCTGAATTGGCAGGGAGGGAATTTATTTTTATTTTTTTTTTTTTCAATTTTCTTTTTTTTTGGTCAGGATTGCACTTGCAGTTTACAGCAAGCTGGTTTCTGCTGAAAGGCGGATGTGACTTTGCTGTCCTGCGAAGCCAGCCCCCATCCCTCCTCCTTCAGCCCCGGTGGAGTCCTGAGGCGGGGAAGGCCGTGCGCAGCTCCGAAGGGCGCACGTTTCCTGTCTCTCTGCTCCTGGCAGGTTTTGTCTGCAGACGCTGTGGTCAGGATTGCACTTGCAGTTTACAGCAAGCTGGTTTCTGCTGAAAGGCGGATGTGACTTTGCTGTCCTGCGAAGCCAGCCCCCATCCCTCCTCCTTCAGCCCCGGTGGAGTCCTGAGGCGGGGAAGGCCGTGCGCAGCTCCGAAGGGCGCACGTTTCCTGTCTCTCTGCTCCTGGCAGGTTTTGTCTGCAGACGCTGGCTTGAGTACCCCGTAATTACCTTTTCGCATTTTTTAATATAGTAACACATGGCTGGGCTTGTGGTAGAGAGCCAAGTGATGTCTTTGGGCCATGAGGGCTATAAATAACCAAAGGGATCATTTTATTTGGTTATGGAAGGAAGAAGGTCTTTCTTCAGCAGTTACTGTACAAACACAGCTTTGGAGCAAATAAAGAAGGGTTCTTTTTTCTATATGTTAGGGAGATACCCACGGATTCAGCAGAACCCCTCAAAAGACAAAAATTCTTTGAATTACATTTCTCTGTAGAAGGCCTTCACACACTGTCAAGCTGTCCAAATTATAGCTTTGTTTTCATTTTAGTTGTGGCAATTATTGTGCTTTTGTTAAAAATACCATTCTGTGTCAATTCTAAGCTCTCGGTAGCAAGGACTGTCTTAAAATAAATGTCTGTACAGTGCCAGGCACAATAGGCCTCATCTGTGCCCGAGACCTTGAGGCACAACTGCCATATATACAGCAAATAGCTGGTTTGTGTAACAAGATGCAACTTTTCAGGTCTGTAACTTGGCGGTATGAATCTTGAAATCCATGATTCCTCCTTTCCCTCCACGGTGTGCTCCTTGGCACGCGGGCGTAAGCTGTGTCAGATTGTACTCTGCTGTCAAGCAGCCTCCCCCACTTGCTCCCCAGCACACATTTCCCCCGCTGGGGTGATGCCCCTTGCCCTGCGTGGCACCCCGCTTTCCACACCCAGGCGGCCCCCGGATCTGTGTGTTGCTCCTGGAAATGCTGAGCAGCAGGCAGGACCAAGGCTGGGCTGCTGCCCTGCCGCCGAGGGAATTCCCCACCAGCACCAGCCTGATTCTTCAGCATTTCTTGGTGAAACGGTGGCCTTGTGTCACGCAGTGCTGGGACGCGCGCTGCTCTGAGGCCTCAGCGCAGGAGCGTGTATATCATGCTAGCGAGCAGCCAGCCATCCCCACCGTATGGCTCGCTGATAATCTAACACGTCGTGATTCCTCTAACTTGAGGAGTTTGCTTAGCGTGAACAGCTACACACGAGGCTCGGGGCAGGAACATTTAGGCCGGTTATGTATAGCTTTAGTTCTGCTATGGAATAAGGCTCCCAGGACCTCGTGCTGGATCTGCCATAAACAGTTTGTAGAACTTGAACACAAGCTTCTAACGGAAAAGAGAGATATTTGGAGGGATTACAAAGGTGTATTGTGCATCTGCAGAGGTTACAAACCAGAGAGACCTTTCTGTGCACCATGGACCAGGATGCCTGGTGCATCTACATATTTGTTAATATATGTGACAAAAATATAACCAGATATAATGGGGCCATTTCTATCCCATTTTGTGGATACAAAATGTGATCAAAGTGTACTCTGACTCTGATAACCAAGCAGGTGAAGAGTATTTACCGCAGCCTTTCTCATTTCCTTTTGGGGAATGTTTTCTCCTGCACACGATCCAACACTTAGCATAGATGAGTGCCAGACTAGATGAGTGCCAGAGGTTTCATTCCTAGCGTGTGTGCGAACTGCTGCATTTCCAGAGGGAAGGCGCTGTTCATACAATTGCATCGTTACAAAGAGGCTATAGTTGCATGATTGTCCTCAATTAGTGGTGCTGCCAGATCATTCCTAATATTTTTTTAGATAGGCACAGCGGTGCAATGAATCTGATAGTGTGTGTGTTTTGATGTGGTGCACTGACAGCAGCGGTGTCTATCGAGATGAACAACAGCGACAGATTAAATAGCAGGGTGCTCCCTCTATCATGACGGGGCAGTTACGGGGGGAAAAAGCTCCCATTGTTTCCACGGCCATATCGACCGAGGCCTACACAAGGCCCTCTTGATTAAACGAACTGGCAGCAGAACAGCAAGTTCTTGTTAACCATACATGCCAAAAGGCCCTAACACAAACAATCCCCATTATAAATTAGGCCTTTTACAAACAATATTTCAAGAAACTACTTGTCCGTTTTCCATGCCATTATGCATTTTTAGGATGATTACATGTTTCTGCTGGATAATGGCCTTTTGCCAAGGGCAAAATGGAGTTTCAATAGGACTCATTATGAAGTGAAAAGTTTTTCTATTCCTACCCCCTGGAAGGAAAAAGCCACTCACAGATAAAGCTTGTGATATAATTACGTTGCTTTAGATAACTATTACTTCCCAAATGATAAGTACTTGTTTTTATCCTTTCTTAATCTCACAGGCCTCTTGTAGTCTTTTAATAGGAAGTGGTGGCAGCTGTGAAGGCCACTTGATCATTTGGGTCCCAGCAGAGTGCAAGGCTGCCCTGCTGATAAAAGTCAAGACAGCTCCAGCCATCAGGATCGCTATTAGAGGAGGAAGTGCTGTCTGCAAGGGCAGACCATGCCAGGCAACTTTTCAATGCGCTGCTAAATAATTATGTTCCATTATAAACCTTTCCCTTCCCCCTGTTCGTTTTACAGAGCCTGATCTTCCCTTGAATTAAGACACGTTGTTCCTATCTGCAAGGGAACGTGAAATGCTGAGCTTTCAGAATGGGGATGGCAGGGTTTGATCCTGCAAGGGGCTGAATGACCACGGTAGGGGCCGAACCCTTGGATCCTGGTGCTGTGCACAGGAGTTCAGCGGTGCTCAGTATCGCAGAGGAGTTTAGGCAGCAGCTTTGTGACTGGGATCCTGACAAAGGCAGAGGTTGCCTTGGGGATTGAAAAAAAAAAAAGGGGGCTTGTAGTTCAAGCCCTGATCCGGGTCTCAGGAAACCTGGCTCAGTTTCCAGTCCTCCCTCAGAGTCCCCGGTTTTGATCAGTTGCTCACTGCCCTCGTTTCCCATTTGTTAAATGTGAATGGAAATGATTTCTCCTTTCGGCCAACTCTTAGGATTATAGGATCTTAAGGTAAAGACTCTGTCATCTGTACAGAATATCAAGATCAACAGACTTTTGCCTGTCTTAGTTGAGATATTGAGATGTTACTGTACCAGAAATCCCATTTCTCTGATCTACGGCTCATGTGACCAGCTTTGTTTATAATGATGCCCATCATTCGCCGTTACACGCTTCCCCCATCATTATTGCAGGAATTTCATCAGGAGGGCAAAAAACAGCTTGGTGACCATGAGAACAAAAGCCCCGATTCATGAAAATTCATTTTGAGGTGGCAAAAGCAATTTATTATACCCATATAGCAATTATTGTCAAGTTACTGATTCCAGGATTTCATTACTGTTATTATGAAGACAAACCATTTACACTTTTATAGTCTGAGGTCTTTAGGAACACTAATTAGAGGTTTTCAGCACTCCTGGAAGGAAGGAAGATTTTATTGTGCAGGATCAGCTCACATTCACTAGGAGGGGAGTAGGGAGTTAAGTCGCTCGCCTGTGTGACAGTGAGAAGTCTGTCCTGACAGCTAAGGAGTTAGGGGACTCCCCCTTGGCTTTGTTGCCTGATTCATCTCCCTTGGCTTATCCAAGGAGCCAGTCTCTAGGCTCCCTTGGAAGAGCAGAGAAAAAGGCACCTCCAGGTGGCAACTCGACCTGCTGAACATCCACACTTCCACTCACTAAAATCAGTTTTCCAGGACCCTAACCGACGTGCTGCTGGCAAGTTACTGAAGTTAGATGAGGTGAAGCTGACCTGAGGCCACCTCACCCTAATTCTGCTTCCCTAGCTGTGAGGAGCCGGGAGAGCTGAGAGGAGGAGTCACTCTGGGGAAGGTATGTACTATCCAAACCGAGGGTGGGTGTGGGAGTTTGAGTGAGACACGGAGGAGTGGGAAAGGAAAAGGTGGTCCTGGGATTTCGATAGTGAGATGCACCTCTCATGCTGCCACAGGGGTCTTGTATGAGGTGAGATGCTTTTATCGCCCTTTTGGCTGGAAGCCCTAAAGGCATGTTCTTCTGTTTCTGGGTACTCATCTGAGCTCCATCTGAACTGCAGGTGAGCTTAGTGCTCCAAACTCTGTACATGAAAAATGCTGTAAAATGCAAAGTACTTTCAAATATCCTGCTGTGGACATGCGATATTTTTGACCTGTGGTGATGTCGTCCTCTCCTTTCCCTGCTCAAGAGGAGAATAATTCTATCTGCTTACACCACAGAGGAGACAGAGCCATAAAAAGCTCATGTGGAATTAGGGTGATGGGTCAGAGAAAAAGAAGACGATGAGAGTTTGACAGGTGGGTGTTTGATGGGCATATAAGGAAGTAGGCAACCTAAGCAATTCTTGTGCTCTGTGCATTACGGGAGAAAAGAGAATGGGTAGTTACGGACTGTTCACACAAACAGACAGGGGAGTTGAAAGCTGGTTGTGGGAAGTTAGTTTCTCGTCTTTTTTACAACATAGGTGTGTTTTATATAATATGTATATTATATAAATATGTGTATATTGACAGTATATACTTATGCTTATTTAGGAAAATAAAAGAGGTAAAAACATAAATATGTATAAAGAAACGTATGCCTGGTGGGGTATGCCCCTTGGAGTATGAAATGTAGTGCTCTCATCCTGTAGGCAGGCAGTCACTACAAGGTCTGGGTCACAGAGGCGGCTGCCCGGGCGCGCTGTGGAGGGAGTGCAAACAGGGGCAGACGTACCCAGGCATTACCAGCTCCTGCCACCTCTTGTCGGCAGATTGAAGCACCAAGTGGCGGCAGGTCACAGTCAAGGACCTGTAAGCTGCCAAGGGAGTGCCAGAAGATACTCGGGGAGGGTGTCCCTTGTGGTAAGTGTTACCACAGCCTTGTGCAGCCAAGTCACATAATCCTGCTCCTAGATTTGCCAAGCTCCACCTGAAAGTGCCGTAGTGATCAGAGAGGAAGGAGTCTGCAGGCCTGACTGAGTGCTGTCCTGCACGGGTTGGCAGACCACGCTTTTAGACAGCCCTGATAAAAGCAGCCGTGCTGCAGGTGCAGTGCTGTACTCCCCGAAAGGCCGTTAAATACATTAGTCATTAGGCATTTAATTACCTCTTTTCACCTAGGACTCAGCTGACCTCTCATGACCAATATCTGTGTTCAGAAGAACAGGGATGAATTGAAACAAGCACTGAGAAAGTCTAATGGCAAGTGACTTCTTGCCTAAGGTCATGCAGGAAGCCTGTGGCAGAACCCTCCTCTGCCGTAAACCCAAAGCCATTCCTTTGCTGCTGGAGTCACGCTTCAGCCCGAGGGATTGTGCTCCGTGTACCAGGCTGCGTTCATGAGGACAAGTGAAAAGGAGGAAATCCTTTCACGGCCCTGGGAACTGGGGGCTCCATCCCCTGCCCCTGGAGATGGTGGAAAGACTCATTGTCTTCTGCGAACTTGGCATGGAGCCGTCGCGAGGCTCTCCTGCAGAGCACGTGGGGAAACTGCAGGCCAGAGGGAGGGCCCGTGGCTGGAAAATTTCCTGAGATAATGGGAAGAAGAAGAGAGGAGAAGCACTGCTGCCTGGGTGGAGAAGAGCCCTTTCTGTTCTTCTAACAGCTGCCTTTGGGGCATCACAGCTACACACTTCTGACGCGGGGCTCTGTCCTGCTCCACAGAACGAAGTGAACCACATAGAAACCCTGACCCAGAACTTGTGCGTGGAGACCCTTTTGGCATGGGAAAAATGAAAAGTGTCCAAGAGGACACTCCAGAAATTCAGGTATATAGATATTACACTGAAAAGACCAGGGTACTCTCTCCCAATTAGTCGCCTGAGCCAGATGGTAGAAAGAAGAAGGAAATTATTAGAAAAATAAGCTTTACCCGGGGGGGGGGGCAGGAAAAACTGAATAGAAAACAGATTGCTTCATGGCACTTGAATTCTCTGCCCATTTTTGGTGTCAAAATTACGTAAAAGATGTTGACAAACTAAGAAAAGCTTAGGAAACCAAACAAATAATAAACCCTGATAACCAGCAAGCTCCCCAAAGACCCTGCATGCCTCAGGAAGGGGAATTCCAGTGAAAATCACCACATTTCCAAACTGCTGGTTTTAGTGTTAATCTTCTGGAGCTGTTTTTAAACAAGGTCTGCAGCAGCTTATGTAGCCAGCTGAGCAGATGATGTGAATAAAAGAAATGAGCCACAGATCAAAAAAGTCTACGTGGTTCGGCTTTTAATTTTACCTCTTTGTCTTTTACCCAGATGTGGTTGTGGGTAGGTATCAGCCAAGAAATTGCAGGTGGCATGGTTATCTTGCTATTTACTGTGCGATGATGCTGCTACCAGCTATTCAATAATAGGAAATGACTAATGATGTGGTGGAAATTATGAACCAGGATTAATAAAACTTGAAAAGGAACAGTCTGGTCTGTTTGATCCTCTGAAGAGGAAGTCTGTCTGTGTACAAGTCTTTTCCCTGAGGTGATGTTCTTATTAGTCTGATCTGAGTAGGGAGCAGAGGGAACCGAGTTTGGAAGTGGCTTAAAAAGAAGACAGTAAAAGAGGACGTGAAGTATTGTCGAAAAACATCCCTGGGTGACAGGCTCCTTTCTAATGCTGCCTTGCAGGAGGGTGGTGGTAAGTCACAGGAAGGCAGTTCCAGTCTGTGTGTCGCTTGCAAGTGAAAAGGCATTTCTTGGAGAGCTGCATTTGACTCAGGTCTGATTTTGCTGCTCTTTCTCCTGCCAAATCCTCCTTGAGTCATTTTGCTTGATGAGGGCCTACAGTGCTGGGCTACTTCCAGTGCTGCTCAGCCTTGTGAACAGGAGGTGCCATCTTCTGAGTGCCATAGCAGTGACGTGAGTAATTTCTTGGTGGAGAGCTGGAGGCAGACTGCCTTTCATAGGGCTGTTGCAGGTGCCATGATTTGAAAGCAAAAAAGTGCCCTTAAAAATCAGGCCCAAGGAAGGGAAGTGGAGGGCCTGAACGGAGTGAAATCCTGAACTGAGCCTAATGGAAGAGGTTTCTGATTCTGGATCCTAAAATGAGTGCGTAAGTCTTGGAGAACTGGAGTTTTCCCGGGTAAAACCACCACCATCCGAGATGGCACCAAGACAGAATTACGTTTGATGTGGCAAGGCTGACAGCTAGGACACATGGTGCATTCCAGGTTGTTACCACAAACCAACAGTCCTTTCCCCCCCTGTCTAATAGCTGTGTAGCAGAGGTGCTAGATCTATCTGCAGGTCTGTAACTGACAGGGCAATATGGCATGGTAGGAGAACAGCAGGGCCATACGGGTCATGGTAGTGAGGATATAAGGGAGCTCTTGAATAGAGGCTGGGGAAGCTGGCCTCTGCTAAGTCCCCTTCCATTTCCCAGAGAGGAGACTTGGGGTTTCTTTTTTTTTTTGTGGGAGATTATCTATTTCCTAGGTTTCTTGATGTAACAAATTCCCATGACTGCATTGGTGAGCCACTGGTGATCTCTTCTGCTCTTCTTGAGGCAGGTCAGAGTTGTAGCTATTGCTTTTTTCCCAGAGGACTGAAGTTGGTTCGGTAGGGTACCGAGTAATGATGTTGAGTGCCCTGTGATGTTTGATGATGTGCAAAGGAAATGCTCTCCTGAAATAGGTGGTGCTGTGTGGTTGGCTGAGATTGCAGAGACGTGAGTACGGTGTGATCCTGTCTAGTCCAATATTTCTACCAAAAACGGTGACAGAATTTGACGATCGTGAGTGCTCGTGTCCAACGGTAGTTCTTTGCTTTATCTCTCCTTGACTTTGCCACCGTTTGAACCTGTTTGTTTGGTGTAAGAGAAACATGGTAAAAAGGCCTCTAGCCTGGCAAGTGAAAACACGGTCAAAGCTGATGGCTTTCACTTAAACCCGCTGATCTCAGGATTGTACTGGATTGAATTGGAGAGAGGAGCTCAGGGGAGGCAGGAGGAGTGAGAGCACAAGGGAAGGGAAGAATTGGAAGGGAAGAATTGACTGCTGTCCCCTTGTCCCCAGGGGAGCTCTTGTTTTGGTACACACTGGTGCTGAAGCATGGCCCACAGCCCAGACCCAATCCACTAATCTTCTGGTATGGGGCTCGCTCCCTGCTCTCCTTTTTCCAAGGTTAGTTTGGGGCAGAAAGTGAGTTTCAGACTCTTATCTGTCATTATAGTGGTTCATTGCTTGCTGGCATTTTCTGTGTAGTCCCTGAAGTCTCTCCCTTGGCAAGTATCAGGCACAAAATACGGCCCATCACGTAACCAAAACTCAGGCCGTTTAAAGAGAACATGTCCAATCGCAGGAGAGGATTGTGCACGCTCCGAGTCACAGGATGGCAGCTGCGTGCTCATCCTACCCCGCGATTTACTCATTGCCTGATAGGAAACATCTTTCTGCTGGTGACATGGCAGGAGCATGTCATGGTGGCCATGAACATTGGAGAGGTGGGGCCATGCAGCTACTGAGTGTGTCCGTAGGGCACTAATGCAGCCTGCATTGGCAAAAGACAACAGTGATTTTTTGAGTGGCACTGCGAGCGCTCAGAGCTTTACCTTCATGATAGTCTTCAAGTTCGCCAAGTTCATTAAGTTAGTGTAAATCAGTTGGATATGCTCTAGTTCCATTTATAGCAGCTGAGGGCCTGGCTTCACTCTCATCTGGTTCATCAATCCAGACAGAGCGGTCATTACCTGGTATTCGCAGCTCGGGCCTTTTAAAGGAACGAACATTTGGTTGCATTTCAGCGTGTGTGTGGAGGACAAATCACCCCTCAGATTTCGGTGTTCAGAGTTTGCTGCTGAGGCCAACGGACAAGCAGCCACTAATGTCAGTGTGTGAGTTTGAGCCCCAGAGGAGTGTAGGTAGCCCCTAGATAGTGGGGTAGTTTGTGAGAGGCTATACGCATCTCCTCTCCCATCTCTTGTGTTGCCTCCTAGTTCTTTCCTCTATGCCAGCTTTCTTTTTCTCACTCCTCCTCTGGCTTCCTCTTATTCTTTCAAATAATTTATGTTTTAAAGTGAAACTCAGCTATGCAACTGGTTTTATATTTATAAATTGTATTGGGCTGACCCTCTCCTTACCTCTGAGCTGGTATTTTTAAAAGCCCCATTGTTTCCCCGCTGCTTCAGAAGGTTAAAAGTCCAATCTCATTACAAATGCTGTGCATATGTTGTTGTTTAGTATTATATCAGTGCGTTACCTAAAACTACACGGCCAATCATAACTCCGATGGACTGTGTCTCATGTCATCATACGGGTGGGATGGAGGCACTGACGTTTTTTAAAGACATTAAATCCTGGTCCCTGCTTTGTAATATCTGAGGATCTTCCTTTTGTCCTTTTGGTATCATAAAGCATTTTCACTCTCTGCTTGGGCAATACAAAGAAACATTCAGGGCTTGAAATCCCATAATCAGCTTTGATCATGCTGCTTTTGGGAAAGTAAGGACAGATGACTTTGTCTTGGTGGAATGTTCCTCCCTGCGAATGCTTTTGAAGTTCTTTTTCTTATTATTTCCCTCTTGATTTAAACCAACCTACTAGATTTTTGTTGCTGTTGTCTTATTCATAAGCTATGCACCAAGTTGCGCTTTTTCTTAGTTCTTTTGCCCAAAGAAGGTTTTCTTGACGCCAAGTTCTTTATCTACTAAGGTGAACAGAAACCCGCCTAATACTTTGATCAAATTAAATTTACAGTGTCACCTGTACCTTTTTCTAATTCATCAATAGGAGTTCTCAGTACTGAATCTTTAGTATCAAAAGACTTTGCTTGTGTTTAGAACGGACCTGGTCCTGTCATGCTTAAGTAACAATTGTGTCTAGGCCAGCATATTCGAAATATACTGTGACTGGTCCCCAGCAAGAAATTAAATGATCAGTCCTTGATTGTGGGGAGCATATTGCGGCTTAGGATAAGCCAGAAGGAACGAATATAATGCCCTGACCCCACTGCCGTTGATACTTGGCTACAGGAGATTCAAGCCCAAAGACTGTCTACATTGGGTGAATCTTACCCCGAAAGGTAATGATAAAGGTGAGGCTCTCACTTACAGCCTTGGCATCGATTTTGTATGTGGTAATAATAGTAATAACACCTTTGTGTTCCTGCTTCATCCACAAAAGCAGCCTAGGCTCAGCAGTGGTTCCCCCTCTTTGTTCTTTCCGTAGGACAGAAGAAGTGTTTGCAGAACAGTGTCCACTCTTTGCAGGAACAGATGCTCAAGCTATTTGTTTTTCTTCTTTTTGCTCTAAGCTAGATGAATATAATGTTCTCCTGAGTTGTAAAAGACTGTTTTTGTATCTCACAGTCACGTTTCAGTATCAGCAAATATTTTAGATATGAGTTAAGAGAGGTACCCCACTGACAGAAGGCGGCTGGCGGAGCTTGTAGTATCACATCGTAAATTCCCTCTTCTGCTATGAAAATGTAATAAAATATGTGGCACGGCAGATTTACAATGACAATGCTGCTGCTGTGTTAAGGCAACTATTTTATCTCTTTGTTTTAAAACACAGTTTTTACTGTACTACACACAATGAGTACTTCCTCCAAGAAACAATGCCTACAAGCTTCACATTAAGTCAAATATGATCTCATAGCGACTCTTCATCAACTTGTTACACCATTATCTCTCTGCTGCTAATAAATTTTAGGGGCGAAAATTTATATGCAAATGTTTTATTTCAGCTATCATTATACTTAGCTTATCGTGAGCCTGGTAGTGCCCCCACCCAGTTACATCATCCTTGGAAAAATTTAGTTCAGTATGTCTTTTATGGTCTTACTGCAATGTTATATTTGCAAGCCTGACCACACACATGTAATGGGCTTCCCAGCGAGCGACAGCCTGATCCCATCGGGTGATGCAGGTAGGCAGGGTCTTGCTTGCCCGGGGAGCTGTATTAACTCAGGTTGATTGTGTATAGGATGGTGGTAGCGTGGGACAGGGATACGCAGGGCTGTGAGTAAAGCGGTCCATGTCCCCAGGTAAATCACTTCACTCCTCATCTGTTCTGTCTCTAGATAGGTGTCTCTGGCTGTCTGTTTGCTGAGTGCCTTGTCCAGGCGTATCAGTGCTTTCCTTCTCGCTGCCTTTTTTCTTGTTGGGTGCTGACTTGAAAAAGGAAAGTTGAGATGACAACCTTTTATTAAACTTTAAGGCTTCTTCCGTCTCCCACTGTTAGATTGTCATAGAGGTGTCAGAGCTTGTCTGATGGTGCTGCCCGTCCTGATTCAGCAAAGCATTTAAGCATGTGTTTATGTCTATTACAGTCCTGTGAGCGTTCATCCTACAAACTGCAGTCGGGAGGGAGAAGGAAAGAAGAGAGGTACTCATGGTTTTGCACGTGTAATATTGAACAAATAAAACTACGTGGCTTCCAGGCTGCTCACTGAAATATTCCTGTAGGTCATATGCTTTCAGAGGGATGGGGGGGGGCAGGAGCTGTCACCTTCTTTATGTATATTACTTTGACACTTGAGAGCCCTTGCTGTGGTTCCATAAGCCAGGTAGATAAATAGATACTGTTGCATCTAGCTAGATCCTAGATGCTGTTTGGTTTGTTCTGTGTTGGTATTGTGATTAGAGCATTGTGACTTTTAATGAGAAATTTGATGGGAAATTCTACGTGCGATGATAGTAAGCAATAACACAAGTAGGTAGGTGAGAATTTCAAGACACTGAACCTGGGAGCAGGAAGGTTTAGTTATGATGCTGTTGGTGTTTTCGTACTTAGGGAATGTGAATAAATTTTATCCAGATCATTTTTCCAGTGGACTAAAAAGGTCTGTGATTTTTTTGTAGCATGCTCACTGGATACATGAAAGTTGATTTATTTAAAATTTTCTGATCTTTTGTTGTTAAGATAATAAAATTAATCTCCTTTTAAGGAAATTGCTCTAATTATTAAGGAGATATCCCATGATTGTTATGATTGACTTTGTTAATTTGTGTTTACGTGAATGCCTCAGTATAATGGCAATGATAAAATTTAGGAGGCTTATGCCTCCATGCTTCCCAAAGACACAGGGGAATAAGCTGATCTCATGAGTCTTGTTTTTAAGTGCTCGTCGGGTATTTTTGCTTCATTGACCAAATTGTATTTATAAAATTGTACGACCGCTTCCTCTCCTTGTTTGCAGCTCTATGAGAGGCTGTACTGTCAACACCTAGATAACTCCCAAAGACTAGAAGATTGCTAAAGCCAAACAAACCTTACCTTACTACTTTTCTACTCTGTCAGTGAACAGGCTGAAGACGACCTTTTGAAAGAACAGCAAAGGAGTCTGTAGGTACTAACCTCAGAGGCTGCGATCACTGTAATTCTTAGATAAAAAAATACCACGTGTGGTCATGGGAAAAGAACGGGAGAGGAAGCAGCAATTGGAAGAGTGAGTAAACATTAGCTACACAGATCGGCATTTTCAAAAATTCCTCTCAGATTAGAAATATGTGCTACGTTGACAGACTTATGATCCTTCATCATTCATACATGTTTGGGAACCTCACCACAAGGGGTGAAGGGGATCACCTTGGAACGGTGGAAGAAGAACACAGAATCTGACATCAAAAGCACTTGTCTAGTAAGGAGAGCTTTCTACCCAGCAACACAGATGAGGCCTTGAGTCATGAAAAGCACATCTCTTTCAGAATTGCATCAAAATAGCTGTTCCAGCTTGCATTTCGTTATTTACAAATTGAATTTTTCTCATTTTGATGTAAAATAAAGTTGGTATTTTCATTTCTTCAGTGGTTGCAGCACATTGCTGTGTCGCTGAACCCATCTGCTGCACAACTGTCAAGATTGTGGCACTTCAAACACACAGGGGCTGAAATACCATTCATTTGACAAATACTTGCTCAGCAGATCAAAGGTCACGTAAGCAGAAGGCATCAGTAACCAGGAGCCCTGGGCCTATAGTGTACAAAGATATTGCAACTACAACTGCTTCTAAATCTTAGCTGTTTTTTTCCTAATGCTTAAGAGACCAGTGAAAAGTAGTAGCTGCAACGATGTGTCCGCAGGTTAGCAAAAGCCTGGCTCTATGTTTGAAGCAGTTAGAGCATGCCGTAGAAGAACGCCAATGAAAATCAAAGGAAGAGTCGAAATGGCTTCCACTGTTACTCCAGGTCACCAGGGGAGGCTCAACCAACCAGTGATTTAAGATTAACACATGCATCAACACATACGGACAATTCCAGTCAAGACAGGAGCTGTTTTTCCTATGGCCATGAGGAAAGTTAACTATTGTATCTTAAGTCATCTGACGTTTTTTCCCAAATAGCAGAATTTCCTTTCTTCTTCTGGAGAACTTTGCATTTTGCAAGGGAGTGTGTTTACGATAGATTCCCACATCAGAAGTGGTGACATCAGTGATTCCTCTTGCAATTTCCCATCAGTACCCCAGGGACAGGGCTGGCCTTCCTTTGGTAGCACGCGCTGAGATCTGAGGATAGCAGGTGCTGTAATACACCGGAGTGCTAGTGCTCTCACCAGGCATTAAAGCCAGTGAAAGCTGCAGGAGTTACCACAGTGCGTAGCCTATATCGGGGTCTGATTGCTCTTTATTTCATGGAGGTCAGTGACAATGAACATGTTGTTGCCCAGCAGTGACAGAAAGCAGCGGCTGTGTTGCAGTAGCCATTGTAATGGAAGGGATCTTGATGTTCGATTCCAAACTAAGCAGGAACGAAGGTATTTTTAAGTGCGCAGCCTGCAGTTTATTTGTGTGGATTATCTCCAGATGTGGGTAATGTGAAGGGCAGGCAAGCGTGGATTCATGGGGTAGGGTGCAAATTAGCTCATCCCTCATTTGCCGCTGCTCCTTCTTTCTCTTCAGGTTCTGGGGGCAAGCTAAGGCTGCCTGAGCCAGAGCATTAGATTATCCCCCTCCTAGACTTTGGTCTCTGCAGCCCCAGGAGAAGGTCTAATCCAGTCCCTTCTCTCCCTTGAGGCAGGAGGTGGAGGGAATCCGTGTTGTCCCAAGAGGATCTGCATGTGTTTCCCGTGCTGGAAGCTCTGCATATTCCCCCTACTCCTGTATAACTCCCCATGCTGATGAGCCTACTACAGGTGGTCTGGGGATGTGGGTAATCTGTAGTTTTATTTCTAAGGGGGTGAGCTGTCTGGCAAGTGAAAAATAGGCTTTTCACTGAGTTACACTAAATATGACTTTTCTCTTTTTTTTTTTTTTTGCATTCCTGCATATTCTGGGAATGTCCCTCTCAGGATACACAGTGAAATGCTTTAATACACACTTCACATGACTCCTGGAGATTTAAAAGCACTGTGAAAAGAGATTGGGCTTGTTTAGGATTTAAGAAACAACTTGTTGAGGTCATTTGAGTACCCATGATTTAGCAAACTGCTAAGTGGTTAAGGATAATTTTCCAGTTAGTTTGCTGCTGCTTTTAGGCATCTGATGAACATCAGCAGCTGAGCTGATTGATAACTAATCATCTAATTTGGCTGCTCATTGCTTATTTGGCCATCCAGTTACCTGTTTGTTAGATTTTCAGGTGGTCATCAGAAGCAATCAGTCTTCTGACCACTCAGTCATGACTTGGATGTACAGTGAGATGAATCCGTTGTTAGTAGCATGTTTTCAAACCCAATCTGTAGAAAGTAGTTTACGTTCCCAAGCAAGGACTAGGACTCTAATGAATTTTAGACTATTATATGACTTTCCCAAGGAGACACCCCTCACCAGAGGGACTTTAAAGGTTTGTTACAAAGATGGTTGGAGCTAATCCGACTGAGGTTGCTGGGTGGAAAGCATGTGTGTGTGTATTTATGTATCCCCACATACCATGTGTTTCTCTTCTGTGTAGTCAGGAAGCAGATTCGTCCTCCTGCCATGTATATTCATCAGGTGTTATCTGACCTCAGGTCCTACTTAAGGAAACATCTAACTGAGGCTGATGGAAGATTTGCCCAAGTAATGGCATCATTAACAGCGCTTGTGATAAAAGTGGAGTGTCACCCGCAGTGATTGTATGGAGCATTGCACGATAGCTGGGATGTCTGTAAAATCTGTACAAAATTAACTACAGCTGCACAATAAGTGATTAAACTAGGTTTCTCATGCTGTAACTCAGTCCTCTTTAAGACTCATTTAAGAATTCTTTCTCTTTTATAGGACTGTAATATGCATGAGCCCATTCCTTTCCACCCTTCCTATTACTCTACAGCAATGCCTGATTTAATACCCTACTTTTATTTTTATTGCTTCTTGCAGTCAATCTCCTCTCCTCAGCCTCTGTCCTGGGAAGCTTAGCTAAGCAACGGGGAACTTCTTGGTGGGGAAAGTGATGGAAAAGGAACAGAACCACACCAAATTTGTTATGCTAGTCCCACAGCAGAAGTAGCTTTCCCAGAGAAAGATTGGCACAGGGCAGATTTCCCTCCTTCTGTTTCTGCCTTCACACCTCTGAACCTGCCTATGTGGAGTCCGTGTGGGACAAGATTATGTCACTTACTCAGTCTCCTCAGGTCCTTTTGTGGGATAAGAGGAAATTCCTACCAAGCCTCTGTGGAGCTGGTCTGTAACCTCTGTAAAACCTGGGAAAACTGAGGGATGAGGCTTTCTTGCAAACATGCTTGGATCTGGTAACCGCTTCAGGAGCTCTTCCTGAAGGAGAGGAGAAATTGCTAGATCTACTTTTGGTAAAATCCTGATGTGGTTCATCTCAAGTCAACATCTCAACTCAACTGGCTATGCTGGCTGACAGCTGAGGATCTATTTCCTATAAAGTGAGAAATGGCCTGTAAAAAGGGGCCATAAACAAAGCAAGTTTTCAAAGAAATTAAGCGCAGTGTATCAACATTGCCAGTGTATAACATTCAAAGCTCGTGAATTTGTCACCACAAGCACAGAACCAGAGCGCTTTGGGTTCCCTTCCCATCAGTTAATAGTCTGAGGTCCCCAGGAGTGGTTGTGCTTCTCTAATCTGATCAGAGAAATACGAGCCAGAGAATTTCACTGTGTGATTCCTGGGTAGAGTTCAAAAGCTCGTGTGTCAGACTGACTGCTGCCTACAAGGGGAAGTGTTATGCCATCTTGACTTAAAGACTTCAAATGAGAAAGAACTTAACATATCCTAAAGTTAATTGTTCCAATGGTTAACTGTCCTCACTGCTAAAATACACCTTTTCCTTTTTAACCTTTGGGATTAATCTTTTAAGATTTTCTTTACAACTGTGAGGATTTGAGACCTGTTTTAATTTTCAATGAGCCTGAAATTCTTATATGATAACAAGCTGCTGGGACACGGGGCTTTGAACAAAATACTTGATAATACAAGACCAGCAATAAACTGGATAGAGCTGGAAGGACTGATACTGCCAAATTACCTAGTCTTTCCAGTAGCAGAAGGTAATTGCTGAGTTGTATTGTTTTTACTAGCAGATGACTGAAGACATTTTTCTGGAAAATGAATGCAGCCTGATCAGTGACTCCTATCTAGTGAAATGAAACAGATTTAAAATATATTTATCCATGAAAATGTTGTGCTAAGCTTCTCTTGGTCCCTACTGGGCAGAAGACACCTATCCCATTCACCTCTGATCTGAGAAGCTCATTGCCTCTACCAGACCTCTTTGCAGCGAGACGCTTGCGGGAGACGAAACCTTGGCATGGGAGGTTGCTTGTCTCCGAGGGCTGTTGGAAGGGGAGCAGAATTCCTTGTCTGCCTCGGTCCACCCACGCAAACAGGAAAGGGGCCGTGCCAGATGGTAAGTCCAACTTACCATCCAGGGTAACTAGATGCCAGAGAGGATTGTTTTCATTTCCACGGGATTTCTAATTAAGGGACATGCTTTAACTGTGTTTTCAATGGCTGAACATCCAAATGACAGTTTGATATGAGCAATTTGTCTGGCAGGCTAGATAAATTCATACCAAAGCTAAAGGATTTTCCGTTTAAAATGGGTGCACATCCTTAGCTGCGAATCGGATCAAACATTCCCGTAACTAAAGAATCCCCTTTATGTAACAACTTCTTTTTAACCTTCATTCTTTGCAGTTTTAATGATCAAAGTCTCTCTTTCTCCTGATTTGTCCCCAGTCATTGACTCTGCCAAGTGCTTGTTTTTTTCTGAACTCTCAGTCTTGTTCCAGTTTGATGAATGAAGGGAAATGTCTATTCCCATTTCTGCTGTCCCACCCAGCCCTAATGAGCAGTAGCATTGTCTGACTGACTCCTGGGGGAATTTGCTACCTGCATAGCTGTTGGGCTGGGCTGTTGCAGCTGGGTTTCTTTTGGTGCTTTGTTTTGTGGAGATGTGATCCACGGTCTTGAGAACAGGTAGAGAGGAAAGGTGCTGCTGTCTTTCTGTCAAGGGGAAGCTAGGTGCAACGTGATGAGGCTATTAGCTGCTGTTTGTTTCTGGAATATTGGAAATCCATCCAGTCATGAAAGATGTTGCTTTGGTTGAGGACATACTGCCTTTTATCGCATTCACAGAAATAGATCAAAGCCACGTTCATGATATACGTGGCCAGCAGAGGTGGTGTGGGCAAACGTTAAGTGGGTTTGTTCCTGTAGGAGTCCTAGTATGAAACTCTCCTGATAACTTTGCCAGGTTCAGCTAGAAAGACTTTGACATTTAGTGTAGGTTAATGAGAACTGTGGGCTTTGAAGGTTACACGATTGCATGTCCTCCCTTCCCCCCCATCATCACAGACACCATTCAAAATATGTCTGAGTGGAGAATAGTTACACGATCATGTCCTCCCTTCCCCCCATCATCACATGACACCATTCAAAATATGTCTGAGTGGAGAATACAGTTATTTTTGGTACTGGCCCAGAAACTTATCAGGTGAAGTGCAATTAATGAATCAAGTGCCTTAAAAATATCTGCCCAGAAGCAGCAGGTACTCTTTTGGTGACTGAGTACAAGAATTTCATTCAGAAGAATGGCATGGAAAAAGCTTTTCTTACATCATTTCTTCACAATGTATTTGTCCTGCTGCTTCCAGGGATGTTATATTTTTGCTATACCAATAAAAACCTGCCTGCACCTTGGCAAATCACGAGACTGAAAAATCTCAGTTTGTATGTGCTCAGCGGAGATTTAGCTGAAATCCTTAAGGGGTTTGCCTGCCCTAAACGTTACTGCCGCCCAGACAGCTGAGACAGTCTCCCCACATGGTGCTGGAAGGGGTCTGAACATGACTGTGGAGGTGGCTGCTCTGGGAGGGAGATGCAGGTTGGCTTTACAGCTTGTTCCGCCTGTGCTCTTTGTTCCTGGGTCATCAAATGCCAGAAAACGTAGAGGAGGAATCTATGACTTAAATTCAGAGAGGACCAGGACTACGGCAAGGATGGGGGAAGGGGAAGATGGGAGCAAGGAGTACATAACTTTCAACAGTACTTTGGACATAACTTCCAAAGTTATGTCTGGAGAAGAGGCGTGAGGAAACTGAACAGGACTTGCAAAGAGATGGATGCTAATAAGCCAAGGGAAGCTGAGAGTGGGTACGAGTAACGGGATAGAGTCAGTTGGCTGGGAAAGAACACAAAGAGCTGGAGAAAGGGAATTGCGTGGGGATAATAAAATCAGGACTGCATGGGCCAGAAACAGTGGTCTGTGATAAAGAAGGGGAGGAAGAAGCAGGGACACAGAAGCAATGTGTGTGGAGGAGATACATAAATAGGACAGAGAGTGGGGACTAGCTGACCAGGCAAAAGGAGACAAAGTGTTAGAAGGAGGAGAACTGACACTGAGTGTGAAATTTGGAACTCAAGTGAGTTGGCTCTGAGAGGAGACCAGTGCTGGCACGAAAGCTACAGGTGGTTCTCAAACAAGATCAGTTTGAAAGGAGTCAGACTTTGGGACAACGGTGGACAGATCCATGTCCATCTGTCTCCGGGCTGGCATGAGACCTGGAGCCAGGGGCACACCATCCACCATATCTGAATTCCTCTCCACCTCTGCTATCCAAAGTAGAGCATGCCTGAGGCCAGTGAAGACAAATAATGGGTTCAGCATAGAAAAAAGGCGTGTACATCATTGCCTGCACTCCAAGGACTTAAGGCACGGGCAGTCTTGACCTGCGCATTTTCTAAGTGTGGAATGATTGAATCTGCAACTGTACTAACATCCTCTGAACGTAGTCTCGTTGAATAGTACAGAGCAATGGGTTAAGGAGACAGGGAAGGTTTGCGCTGTTCAGAAGGGAACAACTTTAGCAGATTAGAGATAACAAAGGTGGAGAGCACAGGGCTGGTACATCATGGCTGAAATACCCATGTTTATTAGTAAAGCCAAGAGGGAAGGACTGTCTCTGTGTTCTTATTTTCTATAATACAAATGTTTGATAGTCCCAAAAGAGGTCAAGGCTCCGGTGCTGGGCACTCAACGCTGTTACAGGAAGGTGGTATTTGCATTAAGGAGCCTACAGTTCAAATAGACAAGGCAGAGACAGAGTGGGAGAGGAGCAGGAGCACTGAGAGGTAAAGCAGGTGGCAATGGTTAGCAGCAGAGCTGATTGCTGAACTTCTGAATCCCAGTGCACTGATGTGTCTGTTAAATTGTACTGCTGTTTGCACTCGTACTGAAGCCAAAAGGAGGTCTGAGTAAATGCTCAAGGCTAAAAGCACTATGGGATTTCTGCCCTAGAAACCAGAATCCAAAATGGGTTGATTTTATTTTTAAAGGAAAAAGCAAATGGATCGGTTCCTATTCTGAACAGTCCTGCTGCCACCATCTCACACAGTGAGCGCTCTGTTACGAGAGGAGAAATCCCATTAAAATGAGTAGGACTACAGCCCTGAGACCTGGTGGGAGATGCAGGCAGACTGAAAGCTGTTTACATTGGCTAGGAAATACACAGGTTAGTAGTAGTTTTAGCGTTTACGCAGGACCTAGAAACGTCCTCAACGCTTTGCACAACAAATAAAATAAGTTGTTAATTACTTCTCCTGAAGATTTATATAATGCAAGGTTAGTCCTACACAAGCAAAGTGAAGGCAGCAAGAACAGAAGCTTTGATTGCAGAGCACATGAAGGCAGTTATACCAGGGAACACATCACCTTTGTGTTCTCCCTACCCAGAGCAGCCCCTTGCTCCTAGGGCATTGATTTACCCAATGTTTGTGCAGTCAAATTCCATACTAGGCTTAGCAGGAATTTATAGGAGTCTTTTTGTGTACAAATCTCAACTCCTCTTCCCTCCCATCAAAAAAAGCTGAAAGTGCCAATACATTACAAGATTTGTTTCTAGGATTTTGCTGGCCATTTTAAAAAATCCAACTTTTAAAATTAATTTAAGTGCTTAGTTGCCTTTCCATACAGTGATGTTTGACTAACAGCAATAAAGCCATCAGAAGAAACGAATCTGGAGTTATGTCACAACTGAAAAAGAGTACGACAGCATATGTTTTAGTTGAGTTTATTTAGGACATCCTGCTGCTAAAATCAGCCTACAGAATGGTCAAATTTCATAAAAGTAACATTCAGACTATTTGTACTCAATTATACGTTTATTTAAAATTTCCTCTTGGTTTACTGATGTAAATGTATTGTTCATTTTTCACATACCAAGCACTGTTGTTTAGTCTCAAGGGAATTATTGTTACAAATTTAACAACTGTGACATATTAAAAAGCACATTTAAGGAAGAAATTAAGGGTTGAGAGGATGTGACCAAATGTTTCCGTGGTGTTTTGCCAAAATGTCACTTAAATGCCAGCGCGATTTTAATAGGAGTTGCTCTTTCAGAACTCATCTTGCCCACCAAAAAAATAAAATAAATCTCGTCCACATCGGTAGCAGGCATACTTTCATGGCACTTGCCAGAAAATAATTTCCTAAGTTTTATTTTCATTTTGGAAAATAAATAACTCGTTTAACTACGGGGGTGATTAACATGTTAGCTCTCTGCGTTCTACCTTTAACTACGGGGTGATTAACATGTTAGCTCTCTGCGTTATGCAGCTGATTAGCAAGGAGGAAGTCGATAGCTCAGAGTCTGTAAGCAAAAATGTTCAAATTAGATGCCTCGTGTAGGCACCTGCATCCCTAATTAACAGCTAGCCGATAATGTCAGGAACTGATTTTCAGGAAGTTCTTTGTTCTTTGAAAGTCAGGCCCCAAACTAGGCAATGAAAAATAGAAACCTGAAACATCGATGATTACTTCTGAGAAACTCGAGCCTAATGTCAAAGCAAATTGTGAATGGTGCATGTGCAAGTCTGGGAAACCCTGTCTGTGCTTACTTTTCCATAATTTTGATTGCCTTTCTAAAATTATCGAAGTGAGATTGTTGCAAGAAGCAGTTTCTCGTGTATGATTTTCTACGAGCAGAGAGTTTTCTGGGGAAAGTTGGAGTAGTGATAGAAGGCACTCAAGGGAGATACGTCCCCCAAACTAATCTGTCTTTTAAGCTGAGTGTTTTAACCTAGAGCAAGTTTTCTAGAGCTGTTTTTCTACATGTATGGAAAATGCCATGGTCTAAAAGCTCCATATGCGATTTTCTCCTCCCTGAGACCTAGCGCTCTACAAAGGTGGGATGAACCGTGTTGCCATCTGAGCACTGTCTTCTCATCACCTTCTTCCAGCTGCCTGCTACAAGTGTCAGGACTGCTCTGGTGCTCGGGTCAGTGGCATGAACAAACAATCTAGGCTATTTTCTGGTTAGGATGGCTCAAACCCCGCAGACTTAGCTCAGGCTGGGACGGATGGCCTTGGGCTGAGCTCCTGAGCCCGCGGGCAGGGGTGTGGAAGGGAGCCTAGTCAGGGCCGTTAAGGCCCATTAGTGCCCTCAGGGCCCTGAGACAGAGGATGGGTCCCGATGCTGATGCAAGATCTAGTGGGCAATTTGAGAAACAAAGCGGTGTTTTCTGTGTGTTTTGAACCTTACACAGGATGGTTTGCTTTGAGATGGTTGAGGTGGCTTATGGTGGCCGTACTGAAGTGCAGAACAGTAGCACTAAGGCGGCAGACCTCAGTGACATTTTCCTCTCCCGCAAGCAGGACTGGGTGCTCTCCCTTCTACAGCAACGGGCGGTAGATCTGGTTTATTTAATTCTCCTGCGAGGCTGCGATAGCGTATGTCCAGGAAAATAGAATTTCTTTCCTTTTTGTCTTGAAGCCATTAATTATTTTCAGTTGTATTAAAAAAACAAAGCGTAGGAAAAGCATGTCTAAGAATTACAACTGCCAGAGCCTCTAGGTTTTTCTGAGTTTTCTCCTGCGAAAAGCTTGGTCCTGCCACTTGCTGGAAGGTGTTTATCAAATGCTAGATGTGTATGGATCGGTTGTGGGGGCACGTGCAGAGGACTGGTATGCCTGCAGGAGGGATGGTGAGGCAGCAGCTCCTTCGGACAGTTCAAGGGCACGCTTGTGATTTGGATGCGCTTAGCTAGCTGTACATCATTACGGAGACATTAGGGCCCGTGGCTTGGCAGCAGCTGTGACATTAAAATGTATAAGATGTTACCAAAGGAAGCACTTGGCAAAACTTTTTCGGCCTCCCCAGACATAAACAACAAATTTTCTCAACAATGGTAGGTTATGACTGGGGGTGAGTCACTAATGTATTTGGAAGGACGTCCTCTCCCTGCATGGAGGAGACCACAATTGGCTAAATTAAGCCAAGACAGGGTAACCCTCGTGGTTGGGGGGCACGGTGGAGAATTCCCAGATGGCTTTCTGAAATCTGTGTATTATGCATCACTGCTGTGCTGCGTGAGAGCTCTGCAGGAGCTCTCTGAATCTGTGCAGCCACTGCTCTGCAGGAGCTCTCTGAATCTGTGCAGGACAGATTCTCCAGTGCTAGAAATCGATGTGGCCCTTTGGTGTCTGTGCAGATAATCTGATTTATACCAGCTGAAAGGTCCTCTTTAGGAGTAGACCCTTGTTTCAGCTCCTAGCGAGAAGCTGACTTGGTCATTTCTGGTATTTCTGGTAGTTTAAGGGAGGTACCTGCCATGGAATTCAAAGGGGACTTTGAGCACCCTGTGGTTATCTGGAGATAAAATTTAGTCTTTGTATCTGATAAGCTATTTATGAAACTTTGATTTCCACTTTTGAATTAACTTAGCGCTCAGGAGCTTTTATATATGGCCCAAGCTATAGAATAAGTTCTTTACGTTACACCTTACTTTCAAAGACAAAGTGTGGTGAAGATGTAGTGTTATGATCGGTTCAGAAAAATCCACAGAAAAGATCTGCAACTTGGAGAAGTCTGTCTTCATTCCTGGATGATGTAATAACAGTTTAGCTTGTACAGCTGATTTTACAAAAATATTTATTTCAGTGAAATTAATTCCAGCTCGCTTTTAGTTTCTTCTTTTAGTATTTTTCCTTCTTCCTTCATTTGGCTCTTGATGAGGTGAGAGTTGCAGCGATAGCATGTAGAAACCCTTGTTTGCAATAACATCACTCCAGCAATGCAGTCTGATGAGGAGCACCAGAAGGCTCCGTGCAGCCGTGCGCACTGGCGCACCGACACCCCGGTGTCGAAATTCAAGTGGGAAGGACTTCACATCTGCCTGGTAATACAACAAAGCAATATTAACATTTTCATAAAACGTTCTGAGATCAGTTTGGTTTGGCTCGCCGTTCAGATACTCAAGCCAAAGAGGCTGTCCTGAGAGTGGTGTAAGCAGCGAAGCGATACATAGTAGTAAGTGAGGTTGCAGGATCTGAAGTGCCATTTTAATAAGGCAGTTAAAGTGGCAGAGCTTTGTAAAATCCCTTGGTTTTCTGCCTGTCCCTCCATACTTGAAAAGAGGTAAGAAAACCCCGCGCACACCACTGTAGTTTTCATCCTGATGCTCCCTAAGAAATCCATAGGAAGTTCAACCTTTATTTGATATTTTTTCTGAAGCTCACCTCAGCTACCCAAAGTTTAGAAAAAGGTGCGGGTCGAGTATTGTGAGACAGTCACGGTAAGTGTTGAAAGAGGAAATGAAGAGTGTTCTTGATTGCAGTCTGTCCATCACGAAAAGATATCGGCAGTGATTTTTAATCTAGCAGCGAAAGAAATAACGTGAACTGACAGGTGGGAACCTGAGGATGAACATTTCTGAACAGGAAAATGTAAGCAAATAGCAACACTGAGGAATTAAACATTGCTGCATTTTACTGAGGGATGCCTTGAGTGCTTCATCACTGAAAGCCTTAATAGCCTTGCAGGGAGGATACTCGAATTCAGCCACAGTTGAGTGGAGTCAGTGCAGGAATTAGAGGTTGAAATCCCGTTGCCATTGGGACAGAAGTTGAATTAGAGTGGCTGTAACAATCCCTTCAACCCTTGATACTTTTTACTCCAGCTGGGCTTGCCAGACCGAGTCTGTTGAGGTCCTTGATAACTCTCTGCCTGTGTATGCCTGGACAGATTTTTATTTGCATGCTAGTTTGGGAATTGGTTGTTCTTTGTATGTGTACTTGTATTTACATGTGAACAAGAATATTTGTTCTTCATCAGCCTTTGTTCTCCTATTTTTAAAAGGCTTACTCATCCCCTCAAAGATTAGAATCAGCTCCATCTGATTTAGGTGACAGTTCTCACCCCATGAGCAGCAAGAAATTGAAATGAACTGTTTCTGGAATGAGCCATTGTTGATCCAAGCTGTCCAACAAGTACTTGAATAACAAATATCTCTTACCAAACCAATGTTGGTTCATGAACAGAGAAAAAGAATGAAGTTCACTGGATTGCTTGTTTGCAAAACACAGTTCAGCCCTTTCTTTGCCAAAGTCGAGCTGTCAGGAACTAGATCCTTAACTGCTATAAACCAACTCAACTCATTAACTTCAGTGCGGAGGTGACAATTTACATTAAGTGATCATCCAGCCTCGAAAGTGCAGCAAAACAGCAGTGCGAAAAAAACAAATGATGGGGAATGGTAGCAAAACATTTCAGAATAGCCAGAGAGATTTCTGGGATAAATTGCAGTTATGGTCTGGTTTTTTGCAAAAAACAGGTTTTTTTGGCCTCTTATCTCCTATTTCGCTTGCAAAGTGGTTGCAAAGACCAAATGTGAAGCAAAACTTTAAAGAATGTTAGCAAAAGTGATGCGGCTGGGGGGAATGGACAACTTTAGGAACAAAAGCTCTTCCTCTTGACAATTTTACCCTTCTTTGTGTCAGTTGGTTCAGTGAAGAGTGTTACTTCCAGCTAGAAAAATCACTGTGCTCATGTTGCTGGCTCATCACCATTACAGGAACACCATCTGATCAAATACATCAGATTTTCCACTGAAGTTGTGCAACTGGCTTGACTATAAAAATCCTAGCAATTTCAAACGTTTGAAATGGAATCATTTGCTTGATCTTGTCTTCTCTGGTTTGGTCATGAGACAGTTGTATAAAGAGGCATCACGCCCAAAGTGGGAACACTGTGAAACAGTAAATTCTTCAGACCAAGTGAGCATTGTGTAGTATTCTGCACCTGTACAGTTGTTGTTGTTGCTTTTTAAGTTGTCATGTTTGTCTTCAGATAAACCTTATGGGGAAATTGTGCCTCCTTGAACTCAAAGCAGATTTGAAATGAGCCAAGCTCAGGGGTTGGCTGCTGTGTATCCTGATGGGTATAGAGTTAGTGCTAAGTCAAGCAAATGTATAAGGAAGAGTCAGTCATCCAAATGAAACAAACCTGAGGAATGGGTATATAGTGCTAAATAAGGAAGAGTCAGTCATCCAAATGAAACAAACCTGAGGAGTAAAGCAACTAAAATGTTATTGCCTTACGTTGAAAAGGGGTCTCTGGGTGTGTGGAGGTGTGAGGGTCTAAAAAGTGAATGGGTGACCTGTGGATTCAATTGGGCCGGAGAGGAATCTTAATGGAGAAGTTCCCCTCCTGTCAGAATGGCAAAAAACATCCTTCAGCAGTAAGCAACTTTTATTAACATTTTTAAAGCGAATTTGCTATCATTTAGCATGTTATATTCATGGCACTTGGTAACAGGGATTAAATAAGGCACATAATTAAGGGTTCTTAGCATTATTTACTACCAGTCTTCTTGTAATGTTTAGAGGCACTTCTTGGTTGCTTTTTGCTATAGCTTACACAAATGCATAAGAAGAGGCGGTTCTCCTCAAAAATATTTCCATTTAAGAACACTGTTAGCATTAACAGAAATATCCCCCCCAAAAGTAAAGCGAGATCTCTTTTCTGATGAACAGATATTAGCAGCTACTCAGGATATGCCAGCGACTTAACTTTTTGCTCACTTGCCACTCATGTTTCATGGATGAAAAAAATGTTGGTATGAGATTTCTAAATTATTTCTGCAGCAAGTAATGCCAGCAGAAATGTTTTGAAAGAATTAATCTGTAAAATCGTGTAAATGCCAGGGCATATATTGCATACTTTAATAGTTAATGGGTTGGTGAATCCTGTAGCTGTTATCTTGTTCCAACTACAGGAGGCATTTCTAACAAACTTTTGTGGAAGATAGGAAAATCTGGAAATTAGCCGTAGAGATTTAAACCGTCTTAAAACGAGAACATTAGTGAATAGCTTCTCTAGCATCCTGTTAAATTTCAGGAGTCCTTCAACGTCTCTAATTGGGAATAGCCTGACTCACTCCAACAAAGCCATAGCAGCTGAAGATTTGGCCCAGGAGATGTATCCAAAATACTGCAAATTCCTACAAAAAGGAATTCTTTGTCTCCATTAGCATTTCAACACACACTCACTACAGAGATCTCACTGGGGGTAAAGCATTAAAACCCTTTCAAAAGTGGTTTAGTTGGCTAATTAGACAATAAGCATAAACCTGATGCATCCAGCTGTACAAATAAAACGTGACTTTAAAGTTTAATGTCCTGCGCGCACAGAGTAGTCGTGAACTTGGAGCCAAGACGGGCTGAGAGGAAGGTGGCTGGCTTACAGCTCGGTAGTGGTGTGTCTGAAGGCTGAAACCTTTGGAGAACTAAAAGGGAGTTTATTTTAAGTATAACTAAAAGGAACTAAGTACCAGTTACCACAAATAAGGTGATCTTTATCTTCCTTTGTTGGCTTGTGCGCAGGGAAAAGAATCTTAAAAGACTTGCGCAGCCGCAGGCTTCACAAAGAGGATATTTCCCTCACGTTGCTGCCATGTCTCTCATTTTTGGGGCGCTACCTTACCGTTGAAGGAAATTAACAGGTCATTTTAGTGCCCTCTTACGCCCTTGGCTCCTGGGTAGGTGTGATCAAGTAGCTAAACGCTTACATAACTGACATTTCTCCCCTCCATCCTAATGCATCCATCCTGCAATTGTTTAAGGAAAATTAAGCCCCTCTTGTGCAGTTTTCCACTTTGGCTATCTCGGAGCGGCACCTGTAAGCGCTCACTTTGAGAGATTGCTAATGTGCTAATTACCCAGGACCCAAAAATGCAAGCTGTAAACAAATGAGGACTGTATTTATAATCAATCAATTTTATGACCTTCTGATGGTGATGATATCAGTGGAGTTTACATTGGGAGCCCTTGTACTCCTCCAGGGCAGCTGTGCCCTTATGTTTTAGTTACAGCTCGAAGAAGATTTTGCTAATTTACTTTATAGTAGGCGTACTTAAGAAAAATATTACCTTCCCTAAACAGCTGAGCCCGTTACCAAGTCTCATTTTTAAATAATGAAAACATATGGACTGTCAGTACCTTCAGGGTGTATTGTCAGGTGACGAGCTGTTTTCAAAACATCCATGGCAGAAAGTAATGACTTCAGAGCAAAATATTGTTCTCATTGGTATAAGTTGCCGTGAGACAAATCCCACACCCTCTGATGTCAATGGAAAGACTCTGTTTGACTTCAAAGAGGACTGGATCAGGCCCTAAAAGAAATGTTGCCATCATAAAACACCACAAATGCTTTATGGTTCATACATTCAAAAAATGCTCTGCTCGCTGGTAATCTTCTGTGCAGTTTACCTGGCTACATGTAACTTGTAATTTTTGTGTTTGCTTTGCGATGGATTTATGATAGAAGAATGCCCATAAAGACTGATTTGTGAAGTGTTAAAATGATGTCCTGGAAAGCCACACAATGCCAAGGTATACAAGATGCCCTGTAATACCTCAGCTCGAGGAAGGCTATCCAACTTTCCTGATGTTACTAAGTTCTCACAAAGAAAAATAATGTTGTTTAACCATAGACAGATGTGTTAAAAATAATAGCTCGATTTTGTGCCCTTGTTCTTTTATTGGAATCGTTAGCTTTGTAATCTAAATTCAGGTTAGATTTCGAGGACAGAACTTTTCCCTACATTTCCCAAAGCTTTGCTCGGGCGGTTGCTGATTTGAGCAACCTTTAAAAACGGGACAGGCTGGGGGCCCTCCGTGTCTGTGGTTATGAGCCCCTCAAGCTGGAAGCCCAGAGATAAGCTCCAAACCAGCAGCAGATGCAAGCTATTCAGCATAATTCCTTTTTCTCAACATTGTACCCTGATTTAAGCGTGGGTTATATATGAGATTTGTTCCTTAGGGTTGTTAAGGATGCGGCTCTGCAGAGAGGATCAGAGCTCCGTTTCGTCCTGCACCATATCTCCTGTGGTCAGATGCCTGAGAGGACCACGCTGGAGCCCTGATGCTGGACGATCGATGAAATTCGTCATCCAAAAGGTGCTGCTTGTGAGCTTCTCTGAATTAGTGCTTTGCTTACGCTGCGGAGCTTGCTGAAAGCCTTTGCCTCCCTGAGATCTCTGCTGGGTGGGGATGAGAGCTGCTCCTGCCTGTGGGCTGGCATTGCCAACCGGAGGGACAGGACCCCGCTGTCCCCTGGGGACGTCCCGCTTCCCTGGGCTGCAGGGAGGCAGCGGGCGAGTGGCAGTGCGGAATAGAGGGCTCAGGGAGCCCCTGGGAGAGTGCTGCCCTCATCACAGAAAGCTGAGCTTTCGTGGTCCTGTTTGCAGGGCAGGCAGCCGGCCAGACAGCTGGATTGCCATGGCAAAAGACAGTGTCTGGCCTTTTTAAAAGAGAAACTTGCTAGATTTATGTGCGGGAATGGATGTAGTCCTTCTGGAGTTGACGCGGTCTAATGAATGAGATGGGGAGTAAAATACTTTATACTTGCTATCAGGGGTTAACGACTCCTGCCCTCTCCGTTTTCCCCTGCTCATGTTTTCCCTCTCTCCCCCTCCTCCACTCCCAGTCCCCCCCCCCTGCTGCGCGTCTGTATTTTCCGAGCAGTGGCACCACCTGGTTTGTTTTCTGTGTCAGGTATATTACAGACTGTCTGTCAGTTTTTTTTTTGTGTGTGTACATACCGTTTTGCTTCCAGGGATCTCCCCCGCCCCAGCCGGTTCAGCCTTTTTGTACCTGGTCTAAACTCCCTCCCTGCCTGGATGCCTCTTGTTATGTTTCATGTTTCGCTCTTATTGTACCTGGTCTAAACTCCCTCCCTGCCTGGATGCCTCTTGTTATGTTTCCCAGAATGTAACTGTACCTGGAGAAAGCAGCTTTTTTGGTCCTTTTTAGTTTTTCAGTGGTTAACAGGATGGCGAGGTTGGTGTCTCTGCCTGCTCGTGGTCTTGGGAACCCACTCTGTGTGCCTCCATCGCTCTGCCTTGTGTGCTAGAGCCTGAAAGATCTTACAGCACCGAAGTGCGCTTAAGTTACACATCAGAGACTATGTTTGCCTTTTCTGCTCTCAAAGAAAACACTGATGTGAATTTTCCTCTGTTGATGCCGACTCTGGCTGTGTCCCCAGCCCATATCAAAGAGGTCAATAACCCTCCCCAGCTGCCTACATGGAAGGGAAACTTCAGCTTGCAGCTCAGATGGGAGCTCTGGGATGGTGCTTGGCCTTAACCCTGAAAGAAGCAGGGCCTTCTGTTCTGGGCCAAGAGTGTATCTGGGCCCTAGAGAAGGTACAGAAAGTCCTGGCTTCTTTCGGGGTTGAGGCCAAGCAAAGAGGGCAGTAGGAGGAGATTCGATACAACTGTTCGAAGGGCAGCTACGAAGGTGATGGGGTCAAACTCTTCTTGGTAGTGACAGGTGATACAATAAGGGGCAGTGGCCACAGGTTGCCGTGTGGGAGGTTCACGTTGGACATCAGGGAAAACTTTTTTCCTGGGAGGGGAGCGCAGCACTGGAACAGGCTGCTAGCGGAGGGGGAAAGGAGGGAAATCTTCATCCCTGGAAGTTTTTAAGACTCAGCTAGACATATATCAGCTCACACATGGCTTTTCCTCAATAGGCACTGGCACAAGCCCAGGTACACAGTTGCTCAACGGCCTCAGCACTGTGTCTCCCTTAACAGCCTCATAAACTACACACAAACCCATCCCCTCAGGACAATTGAGCACATTTTACTGCAGATCTGAAGGGCCAACCCAAAACTTTCCTTGTATCAACTCTCCAGACTGTGAAGGAAATACCAGCATAAAGCTGCCCTTGATGCAACCCCCCTGTACATCTGCAATGGGATGGAGACCTTTCGTTGTATCTCCACAAGCTATTTTGCTGTTGGACCACTGCCTTGTTTTGTAAATGGGAGAAATGTCTGTGTGAACAATTCCCGTTCTCCTAGTAATGTGGTTATTGTCTGCGAGATTCCTTTCTCTGCTGGTGCAGCAGCTGGGAATTGTGTGATGAATGACGGACTGGATGGTCCCAAAATTACGGTGTTGTAATGCTGCCGGGGAAAATGGGGCTTCTGTGTTCCTAGGTGGGGCCATCCCTTAACGGGACGTTTCCTGGGGGTCACTGTTCGTATGCTGCTCACCTTCTGCGTCCCTGACTTATGATCCGACAAATTTGATATGCAGAAGCACAAAGGACCACCGGCAGCCACTTTATTCAACAAGAGCAGTATGTTGAATGCATAAAGTAGTATATAATGCTAAGTACCGTGAATAATCATGTCCGAGGCATATCGAATTGGACTCTGAAAATTAATGGGCACTTTTGACCTCCTTTCTGTGCCTCAGCTCCTTGCCTATAAAATGGGAAGTGTACCACTTTCCCATTTTGCAGAGTGAACAGTAATTGATTAATATTGGGCAAGCACTCATATATTACATTGAAATGCTCTTTAGAAAAACCTAGAGAGAAATTATTAATCCTGCCTTTGGAGCAGGGTTTGGGTTGCAAAAGAAGGCATAGAGAGACATAGTGCATAGTGAGGGGGGAGCAAAATATTGAATAGCTGCTCATTCATTCAGCACTGTTCACTGTGTGTGAAAAAGATATGTAAAAATGGTCTGAAATGATGCTGTAATTAAGGACCCCATCATGAGACGTAAGCACAAGAGAGCGGTAGTGAGATATCTGCTTTCCTTAATTGGCAGTGCTTGATTTTGAAGCCTAAATGCAGATTTTTTAAAATGTCATTTTAAATATGGTTCCTCAGAACAGAAAGCTTATGTTCAAACAAAGGTCTTTAATTTCATTAGCCAGGAATTGCATCCCTTTTTGCTTCTCAGTCTTTCAAATGAATGAATTCTTAGAAGACAGTGCCCAGAAAAGAAATGCTTACCAATAGGGATACTAATGTGACTTCAGAGAAAGAATCAAATTGTAGGAGGTTTGGAAAGAGCCTTCTATTTCTACAGCTTCAGTCACTGAATCAGAGACAGGAGGAGTAGGAGAAGGCAACAGGAGGCAACAGCAGGAGTAGTATAAGAAGGCAACAGGAGGCAAGAGGAGGAGGAAGAGTAGGAGGAGGAGTTTGAAGAAAAGGGGAACTGGATGAGGAGACGGGAAAAGAGGAACAGGGAGAAGAACACGGGAAGGTGAAAGATAAGAAAAAGAACGAAGATGAACAAAATCAGGAGGAAATGTTTAGCAAAAGAATAGAAGAAATAAGAGCTAGAAGAAAAAGTGGAAGAGGAGGAGGAAAAGGGGAAAAAGTAGGAAAAGAAGGAACAGGAGGAAGAAGAAGAGGAAGACTGGGAGAAGTGGTTGGACTTGATGATCTTAAGGGCCTTTTCCAACCTAAATGATTCAATGATTCTACATCAGGTGACTCAAAGCACACAGCAAATACAAATATCTGGATTAATAGATACAGGGATCAGCTAAAATCAAATCTATAATTCAAGTGTATTTATGCAATACACTGGAATATTTCAATAAACAGCAAAATCTCAGTGCAAGGTATTGAGATTAAGGTTACTTTTTTTTCCAAGTGATTCAAGATGAATAGAGGATCTTAAATACAATGGATTAATTGTTAAATACTAGAGTTAAGTTTCCTCCCTGGAGCAGTAGGCAAAAGGATGGAGGTTTGTGATGCAGAACAACACAGATGAAATATGAATCAGAAACAGTTATTAGCTCAAAAGTATCAGCAGGACTATAGTTGGTAATAATAAACAATACTGTTGTTGACATGCATTTCACAAAGGTTAGGGTTGATTTTCGTCGCCAGAAATATTTTTCCTTGGCCCTGCATTTGCTGCATTTTTTCCAAGTATTTTGCGTTGCCTGTTAGCCTGTGGAACACTAGAGCATCTCTAGCATCACTGAGTGTCTCTTTGCCAAGTTCCAGGAATAGAAGAACAGCTACCAAGAAAGGTCGTTTTTTCTGGTATTCCAACTTGCACAGTGAAATGCAAAGTATTTGAAAAATAAGTCTGGGAACTTGGCTGGTGCTCCTTGGGGATTACCCATCCATTACCCATTCCCTCTTTTACAGACCAAATGGCAGAACTCAAATGGGGAGGTTTCATGAGAAGAACAAGTTCCCTGGCTGGTTTCATACTTCTCCGTCGAGGAAGAGTAACATCTCACTCAAACGGTGCATGATATCAGATTGTCCTCTGCCATCTTCCTCCCAGGCATATGGCTAACAGATACTAACTTACGCGCACATGCAGAGGAGACTGTTTTCCATCTCGTGGTATTGTGGTGCCGTCAGCCCCCTCAGACCAAAGCAAGATACTGCTTAGCAAGACACATTGGGACGCCTGAGCTGCTGCTGTCTCGACCATGCTGGGATGCTAAAGGGCATAACATGAGACCATCCTTCAGGTCTAATTGCTACCCAGAGAACAAGGAGTGCAGTCTTACATTTGCTGGGGCACCAGCCTTTGGCAGAAGTAGCAGCAGTTTCTGGGGTAGGATACTTTCGCCCTGCATTTTGGTGTGCTGTTGTAGCTTAGAAGGGGAAGAGCCGTACCCTTTACAGTAGGTTCATTTTATCCTTCTGACTTTAATCCCTTCTGCCTTTCTTTTGTACTTAGGAGTGCTTGGCGGGCTGGGAGCTTCAAATTTGTCTTGACAATTTTGCAACCAAGTTTATCACTGTGGGCTAAACACAATACCAGCCTGGGCAAAGATGTGAGCCGAGGTGGTGGGTTAGCTCTAGCTGTTTTTTCTCTGTTTTACTTAGACCCCTGTGGATGGATTGAGATTATTCTTTGCATCACAGGCTATGCAGAAGTGCCTTCAGCCTGGATGGGAAGACAGCATGTACTATAAAGGGGGAAAACAAATCGGTGAGGTGAAGACAGTCCGTTCAAAGCACTGCTCTCTGTGTTCTCAGAGGGATATTTCTGGGGCATTCAGTATGCACAATATGGGCAAGAAAAATCCCTTTTTCATATTATTTCTTGCTAACCTGTTCCAGAGTCCTCCCAGGGAAAGACTCTGATTTGCCTCAGTGGTCCTTGTGCCCTTTCAACTTGAATAACACTGCAGGCTTTTCCAGACACCCTTAAATAACATGAAGGTGACCCATGAACTGAACTAATAAACATAACCAGTCAAGCTCCTTCGGATCAGACTTCATTGTCTCAGTTTCACCATCAGTTTTGGTTACTCCAGGCACTCAGAATCAGGGTCCTGAATTTTTCTCCCTTACTGTTACTTCTCTGCTATGTTTAACCAGCCTCTCATTAGGCTTCAATTGATACTCATTTTTCATGGGAGCTAATTTTTTTGACCCATGCAAACAATTAATGGTTATTCTTAGAGCTAGAGTGTAATGTCTTGCATGCAGCTGCCTTTGATTACCATGTTTCTGAGGCCCCCCTATTATTTTGCCTCCTCAGTAAAGCCTTATATGATGTTATAGTCACAGATAGCACAGCAAAAACTTTGCAAGCCTGAAAGAACAGAGTGGAAATAGTCGTCAGGAGCTGGAGGCTTCAGTCCTGTTGCATGGTTGCTGCCTGCTGGCCCCTGACTCCTGTAGAGCAGGAACTGGTGTTCAGTGGCAGTGAAGTGGTGAGGGACTTTCTGCTGATGAATCTGGAGTCCTGGTGGCCACCAACATTACCCCTGAGTGTAAATCATTCAGCTTTTCCTTTTTCCACATTTACCAGAGATGATTGGGTGGGGTTGTGGGTCTAACATGTCAAGCTGAGTGGCTGGGGAAGGGCAGAGCTCTTCTGGGATGGGTTTGATGCCTGTGAGATCGGGGCGTTATTTTGGAGCAAGCGTTTGGGCTTTCTCCTTCATAAGTCTGGAGGAGCCTTGCTGACTTGCAAAGTTGCCGTGAAACTCATTTGCTTGAATTTTTCTCTTTTGGTTTGTTCATTTGTTTTTCCTTAAAGCTCCTCATCTTTAGTAAACCCTTCCACCTAACAAGGAATAACTGGGACCTTACTAGAGCCTAAGGCGACGCTCTTAAATTGTCCTAAACTCCTTATTCTTCAAGTGAAGAAACAGAAATAAGTAGGAAAATGGGCCTGCATTTCTTGGGGTGAAGGAAGGAGTAGCTAACACTGCCTGGAGCGACGTCTGTCTTGGGTCAAGTGGTGCACAGCTACAAATTGTGTGTAGTGTCTACCAGTAATCCCACAGCTGCATCCTTCTCTATATAAAGCAACTTACTGAGAAGTTAAAATAAGTCCATTTCGTTACTAAAGCAAGGTTTTAAAGTTTGCTTCAGATATGTTACATATAGTTTTTTTAAGTACAGCATTTCAGACCTAGTTCTGCAAAGAGGCTTACCTTTGTGGGTTGCATTAAAATAAGCAAGTACTCAAATCTTCGCAGAATTGATGCTCTCAGTAGAGCTGGCCGGATAATTTTCTGTTGCAACAGTTTTCAAATGGTTCAATGGCTGCCAAAACCCAACAAAAACAGTTTAAGAAAAGACACTTTTTCATTTTAAAACAAAAAGTAGGAAAACGTTGAGGAAAAGGATTTTTTTTTTCATTTTCCTCTAAATTTTTCATAGGAAAACAAATCATTTCCTGAGTAGTTCCAGCTTTAAATAGTTCCTTTAACTGTCTTGGTTTGTTGAGTCAAGAATATAGCAAGCTAAGGTTTTTGGTTTGTTTTTTCTTTCAAGCAGGCACATGTTCACAGAGATTAGCTATGGATAGAGATATGGATAGAGATACTCTGATACATGCACAGATTTGGCAGATACGACTTTAGCCACTAAAGAGCTTAAAACTACAGCTCTGTCAACTATAGAAAGCCAAACGTATTTTTTAAAAATCAGATATTTTAAGTGTATGTAAGCCAGCACACAGCTGTTGATTTTAACTCCAAGGGTGTAGCCTAGCTTTTAAAATGGTCATGTTAGAGTCCCCAGTCTGCGAGCAGTTGCACATACGAGCAGCTTTGCCTGTTGCAGTCTCGTTGGTAATATCTATCCAGTGCCGAAAGCGCAACCTTCGGTTTTGCTCTGTCCCCTGCCTGCTTTCCACCCACATGGCTGCACATACAGGGCACATCATGGAGGGAGCAGGAGGGCCACCTGCAGTGTGTCCCTCTCTGATGTGCTTTCTGGAAATACTTGCGTGTTTTGAGTCACCCTGCTCAGGGGTTTGAATCTTTTCACTCTACCTATACCGTCTTTTATGTGTTTCAGAACAGGGGCAATTTCTGACTCTGCAGCAGGCTCAGCATTGCAGATCTTACCGGGGGCCTCTAGGTGCTACCAAACTGCAGATATTAAGAACAGTTTGTAGGCCTGGGCACCAAAGTTTGTTACAACACTTATTTATTACCAGTCTCATATAACTCATTCATGGTAAACAATGCAGGTTTTATTATGTGTAAGTAATAGGAGACCTTTGCTTTTTCCACTAACAAACATGCCATGGGTAATTATTCCTGTATTAAAACGACATGTGGACATATTTGCGACATGCAACAGTTCCATTTCTTTGAAGAGAAGTATTATTCTAAACAAGGTTAGCCACCATTTATTTTGAGGGGCTCTTGCATTTCTGTGTTCGAAGTGCTTTGCGGCTTTCCTTGTCTATTTGATAATCATTAACATGTTCCGTCGTTAACCTTCAAGCAGCTTTGCTTGAAACTTTATATGCAACTTCTCAAACATTTGTCTTGCATTGCAGACTGTGGTTTGCTGGGGCTGTTTTTATGATCACTAGTGGTAAAATCAGGAAGATGAAAAATGGGTGTGTATTGAAGAGCAGCGTATCCAGCATTCTAGGTCTTAAATTAGAGTGATGAGCATAAACATTGCAAACAGAGCTTTTTCAACTCGATTGCAATTATATTTGAAATTACCTACAATTACCAGTAACCATCTCAAAGCTAGAAATTAACTTTGTAGGCTCTCCTCCAGACGGATCAGCTGTTAAACGTGCTGTCTCGTGCAGCTGAATGGAGGGGAGGAAAAAGGGTGAGGAGGTGCCTGAATGGCAACTGTGCTGTCTTCTAGCTGAAGCAGAGCTTGTGCTGCCTGTCATAAATGTGCACGCTTTCACTTTGAAATAAACCCCTGCCGCTTTTTGAGACATAGTTTGGGAAACTGTGGCTTTGCTGACCTCAGCGGACTCTAACCCTGGAAGCCAGCGCAGAAAGTGACCCTTTATTTTTGCTGTGAAAACTGGCGGAGGGACTGCTTCCCCTTTACTGCGTAAGGCTGCGTGGGGAGGCTGGGGAGGAGTCAGGCCCTGGCTGCTCCCCCGGCCCCGCTCCCCGCCAATCCTGCCGTTAAAAGGCAGAAGCGAAGCTCCTCTGCGGCACTCAGGGTTGCTGGGGGGACGACCCTATCTTTCCAAATGGGAACCCCGTCCCTCCGTACCCCCCCTGTACTGGATGCCGTGCAGTTCGCAGAATCCAACATCCAGAAGTGAATTAATGTGAGCAGGAAAATGTCCCTGAGCAGCTACCAGAGAAATGAGCACACCGCGCTGGCTCTCACGGTAGCGCTTGGGTCTAGCAGAGTGCCCTTCCCTTCCTACGTGGAGCTTGGTGAGCTGTGCTGGTGGAGAGCAGGCTGTCCGTGTCTCCTTCCCCTGAGTCAAGTCATGAGCAAAAGGTTACATTTATGGCAGATCCACTTAACTGCCTGACCAGCTAGAAAGTAATATTTTCTAATTCCAGCTCCGCTTGATGATTTCCTGCTGTTATTTCTTCAACTGATCTTCATAACTCATTTGGCTAAGTCTATACCAATTTCTTCCACAGCCACTGTGGCCAGAGGAGTTCAGACTTGTCTCCCTCTTCTTCCAGCATCAATCAGTACACAAGGATGTTGCCGTGGCTCCGTGGCTGCAGTGGACTTCACTGAGTTTCAGCTGGTGGAGCTGAGGGAGGTATTTTGCCCAAAGCATCTCAGAAATGCTTGTGATTTCAGTTTCCAACATGACTCTGAGCTGGGGAATGAGAACGTGCCAGGAGTGTCAGTGACAGCTTTAGAAATGGATTGTTTGCATAAACTTGAAAACAGTACAAGCATAAATGTATTTCCTTTGTTTAACTTTTCACTCTTGTTTACTCGTCTCTGCTTCTAAAAGGCTTTGCAAGTAAACTCTGCAAATCTTTAAGTTTCACAGGCATTAATGGGGGCTGGGAGTTCTGGGATCGCTCCTTGGCCCTGCCGCCTGGGAGCTGAGGCGCGGGGTAGGGCTGTAAGGCTCTGATCCACAAGCCGTCAGAACCAGCAGGAAGATTTTTACTTACTTTGCCTTGGAAACCCCCTGTGCCCTTGGGTTTCGTTGGCTCCCCAAGGACAGAACCCATCCCCTTGAGGCTGTGAAGTGATGTCTGTAAAGCTTTCTGAGTCTCAGCCCTTTTTTCCGTGCGCTTCAGGGGTGTGTGGGCAATGCAGAAAAGGGACCTGGAAAACCAGACGGGCTCAGGGTTTCCTCAGTACAGCTGAGGAAAATAGAGGCTTTTATGGACTGTAGTGTTTGTTCTCCGCTAGAGAGAAGCTACTTAGGCTGTGAGTTTTTGAGGGAAATAACTGGTTTTCAGTCCTGTGTTTCACAGCACCAGTGCGGTGGAGTCCTGGTCTGTGCACGCTGGGGAGGAGGGAGAGGAGCTCCAACTACACAACAAATGAAAAACCAGGGCTCCTGTTGCCTTTCATAATAATTCCACCTCCCCTGCATTTGTCTAGTCAATCACCTTATTAAACCTGTGCATATACCTCTGTTTGGGCTGTCCTTGTTCTGCATGGATTTAAACTGGATGCAGGCGTTGGTGGATGACATTTTAAATGGCTACTAAAACTACCAGCTTTCTCCTTGCCTCTTATGGCAGCTATAGGGGACTACAAACCCTTTGGCTTAGCACCGCAAAGAAAGGGAGGACCAGGACAGCGTGCAAGCCTCTTGTTTTGGAGCTCCCCGTTAGATGGGAAAGGCCTGACTTCCCCATCCCATAGTTACACACGTCACCGGTCCTGGGGAATTTCTTTCCTGTGAGTGCCGCTCATCTCTGGGAGGAAGGCTCCAAAATCACTTCAGGCAGAAGTTTTTGGGCCCGGTGCCTGCCAGGCACGTCGAGCAGCCTGCATGTCTTGTGCAGCTTTCAACACCGGGGCAGACCAGAGGCAGCTGTAAATGGGCTCTGGAGCATAGAGAACAGTGCTTTGTAAGTGGTGGCTCTTTTGGGACTCGCAGACTGCTCCTGCGGGGTCTCTAAAAGTTAACAGAGAAAATGGTCAGAAGGCTCAGATTTGCTCTGCAGGAGTCCACACTAGCACTCGAGTGTTCATAGGATTTCTGCAGTTCTGGTATGCTGGACATGACTTGCTCGGAAAAAAGATCTGCTTTTGCAGTTAAGGCTCTGAACCGACACGTGCAAGACCTGGGTTCTCTCAGATTTACAGAACAACACTGGACAAGTTCCTCAAGCCCAAATCTGCAAAGAATACTTTGTAGCTTGATTCCTGTTGAAATAAATAGGAATGAAGTGTATGAACATCTGTGTGGATCTGAACCCTTACCTGTTCTGAAATGAAAATGCCATCAACTTTCTGCCTGTCTAGTTTATTTAGACTAAAAATTTGTGAACATAAGAACTGTTTTCTCGGTGCATACGAATGGAGCCTGGCGTGAACTTTGTCGCAGCCAAGTCCTCCAAGCACCACCATGTCAGATATGTCACAGAGTCTTGTGTTAAACGAGCAAGAGTCTGCAATGTGACGAGTGTTACACCTGCATTTTTGGTCATTGTTTTTAGCCTGATTTCCTAAGAGGAAAGAAAGATTTATGCAGTCATGCTCTGTGTGACTGCTTGGGCGTGTGGGTCCCTGTCCCTGCTTTTTGCCCCCATCACTCTCTCCCTGCAGGCCAATTCCACCCAAATCTGAGAGAGTCTCAAAAATATTCAGTTTTAACAAGCTTTATGCAAATATATGGCCAGGCGTTGGAGAGAGACCTAATTACTCCTCCTAGCGCAGGGAAAGCTAAGCTCAACCCTTATTAGACATCAGAAGATGGAAGGGAGCAGGAAAGCAGGAAGAGGTTAGAACACGGTGTAATGTGAGTACCAGAGAATCCACCCTTCAATTAAAGAGATAATTTTATGTGGATCTTCTAGTGTTCAGCATGATGCACAGTGGATGATGATTTTCTTTCAGCTGGAGCACCCCTCTCCCTCCCATGAGGATTCTCTGGCGTCTTATGCAGGGGAAGCTCACATTGCAAGCACAATTCAGTTCAACAGTCAGTCACCCACAAAGCATAAATCTAAAGGGACCCAAGCTTCATGAGGCCCAGAGCTCGCATAGCTCCTCTTTCTCTTAGGTGCCCACCTCAGTGAAGAGGGGCAGCTTACAGACTCTGAGGGTCAGGCTGGGGATCTCCAGACACATCAGGTCAAGCCATTTCTGGCGTAAGTGACCCCAGCAAGGTCAGGCTAATGACAAGTCTGTGGGACTGCTCGTGCCAGTAGTCACCCACCGTTGTGCAAACTCTTGTCCTCAGCAAATGAATACTCCTACCTGCCTCATGTCCTATCTGAGGAGCTGCGACTAATCACAATTGCTGAATCTTGCAGGAAATCGGTATCTGCTGTCAACATTTTATTTCTCTGAAATTGTCACTCACATCAAAAAAAGCCCTGCAGTCTTCTGACTGACACAGGTTTCACTTGATACCACACACCTTACATACCACCACGCAACAATATATGGTTATTACTTTTCCTTTCTCTTTTAAAGATTGCAGAGGTGCCAACAGTCCCTTTTCCGGACACAATCCTTGGAGTAGGATATTAACACAGGGCATTCACTAAGCAAGGAGGATTTTACACATCTGTAATGTATGTGGTCACCCTGGATCTTTTCCTTGTCTCCCAAACTAAATAGCTGGGGTAGGTGGGATGCTAAGCAATATTCAGACTTTGGTGAGCCTCTAACCTTGTCAGATGTGTATTAACACTGTCAGGTGCATAAAATTATTTGGCGTAACAGGGGGGTGGTTGTAGCTTTGCCTAATCCTGCCTCCTTTACCTTTCTGTACGTCAAGTACCGCCATCTGCTCTGAAAGCTGTGCACCAGCCTCACTTGTCCCCTCCAACACTGGATGAAGCCTTTCCAGGACTCCATGCTGGATCATCTAGTGGTCGTATGGGGCAGCCTAAGAAGCAAGGAAAGCCCTTCTTACTCTCCAAGGTTGCTGTCTTCTCTGCTAGATGACAGCTGCAAAGAGAAAAGCTGCTTCTAAGCTTGGATTGTGCATATAATGGTAAAAAGCTCGGTTGCTATCATTGCTCATGAAGGATGACTAATGTGAAAGTACTTTTCTTGAGCTGCCTGGTAGGTCCACATTTCGGCTTTGTTCAGTAAAGCACTTAAGCATGTGCTTAAAATTAAGCGTGCTGCTGACTGGAGGCCTTGGACAATAAATATGCTACTGGAAAAGTATCTGGACCATACATTTATTAGTCTATCTAAAAGCCCTGTTATTTATTCTTCAGTTCTGAAGTAAATCACGTCTTTCAAAAGCCACAGTTGTGGGTAAATGTCTGATTTTGATAGGCGTTGCATATTGCAGCTATTGCTGATTTTAAATAAACTTATAGATGCTCAGTACATCTGCAAATGAGACACAGCTTGGCTCCTTTCAGTGGTTTGGTTTTCTGAGAAATCTCTCTTTGAACTACCCATCTGCAGGCTTTTTCTTTTTACTGTCTGTGTGGCCATCCTGCAATTACCTGTGGGTTTATGATCCTTCTCTAGAGAGCAAGTTGGTTGGACAGTCTGACGATAAAGAAAGATGGGGGTGATAAAATGGGGCAGAGTATGATATCAGTTACAAGTGTCACATGAGTGTCCCTCCAGATTTACACTGCTGCAACTTTGCGCTGGATCTGGCTCCAAGATTTGCCATAAACGACCATTTCAATAATTTTGGAGTTTAGTCTGTTGAATAAAAATGTACCATCAAGGGTTGGGGGCCTTTGTGACTGCAGTGAAGACAGACCGGAGTGAGCAACGCATTGGCAAAGTAAATGGAAGGTAAATCTGTGGGAATGGGAGGCAGAAACTAAAACATGGTTTTAAAGGGTTTATGGCTAGCAATTTATTTCCTTAACCCCTGGTTCAATGCTGGGCAACAGTAAACAATGAAGGAGCCATAGTTGCCTCTGAAATGAATTGACCATGCAAAGAAAGGCTGTAATTCCCCAAAGCGGCAAAAGATTTTGGGAACCTGCTTGAAATGCTCTGAAAGGGCTGGGGCAGTTCAGGTGAGTGCTTAAGCCCTCTTGGGAAACTGGATTTCTATGAGGTGGAGGGAGAGAAGATCTCCAGATCATTCTTTTCTTCTGAGGTGCTTGTTCATAAATACCATCTCTGATTATTCCCGTGCAAGGTCAAATGTTCAGTTCTGTGAAAACCCCTGAAAATAAACAAGTAGAGAGATGAATTCGGGAGCTGAAGTGAGCATGCACAAGTCAACGTGAATCAATGGCGTTGCCCAAATCTGAAGTCAGTGCAGAGCTGGGCCTTAAATCAGCTATTTTTAGCAGCCAGTAGTGCAAGAGAACAATCAGTCTATATTTATATCAGATAATATTTGTGTTTAGGATGTAATTACCATCGTCCCTGTTTACACATATAATTAACAGTTTGACATCGCATCCCGCTGGGTTGACATCTGCAGAATTCAAAAAGGGCTCAGGATCTCCAAAGAGTGTTTTTGTTTCAGGTTAGACGTGGTCTGATTGTCTAAATTAAAGACATGTCAAACCACATGAAAAGTTCAGGACAGAAGGTAACCACACAGGACGTGGCATGTGGGCCAGGTAATCACAGTGGTGGAAAGAACGGCCACACTTGTGAGGAGCCTACTCCTCTACAGGCTTTGGAAAAAAAATGCTCCTTTTTTGTTTTTAGTAGGAAATAAAAATTAGTAAATGCAACCCCTGGCTGCAAGGAAGCACAAATAAAGCAAAACAGATGTTCATTAGCTAATCATTTGCAATTTTTTCCCCTCTTGTTCTTCATGGAGGAAAAGAAAATTGAGCATGTGGGAACTTGCCTGTTGAGAAAACATTTGGATCTTCAGTCATTTATCTGTTTCACCTCTGACTTGGTTCAGGCCTCCGTTAAAAGGCAGGCAGGGTGCTATCAGAAAGAAAGGTCAGCGGGGATCACTGCAGATGCTTTTCAGCTGGGGCAACCCTTGAGGCTATCCTTGCTTTTGTGGGCATGGAGAGTCAGCTAAAAACAAAACAGAAAACCAAACAAAAATCCAGCGAGTGCAGCGGAGCTTTGAACTACATCCCTTGTGTTTGTCTTATTCCTAAATTACAGTGTCATTTTTGTACAGTGCTCGTTATAATCACATACATACATCAGGAAGTGTGTTTATTACAGCGAATACCAATGAATCCTGAATGGCAAGCTGCTTATTTCCCAGTGTTATCAAAGGAAAGTAACATAACCTTTATTCCCTTTGGATTGATGTCATTTTCTTTTCCTCCCTGCTTCAGATGAGAGAAAAACAGGCGCAAGTTTGTACTGCAGTCGGTGGATTTTATCAATAATCAAATGCTAGTACATAAAGCCGTCTACGTGCGTAAGCATCAAACCACATGCCTCTTCGTAACGGTGTTATTACATTAGGCAAAATTACAGTAACTCAGCCAACACCTCTTTCATTAGTGGTACTTGCTTCATGCTTTAACAACGTTAATTTAACAGTGTTAATTTTAAAGCACAATGGCATAACGATTCCTAGGAACCTGGCACTACACAATAGGTCGGGCAGGTGTAAGATCTCGCCTACCAGCAAGCGGAACCATCTTCATCATATCTTAGTTGTCATATGAAAACTGGCTCACTATGAGCTGGTTTGCTTGGGAGCGTTGGTCTGGGAGAGTTCAGACAGTCTTTCTCTGTAAGGGCGAGGCTTTATTCGGGTTTTATTTTCCTGTCATGCTGGTAGCACTGAGGTTCATGGTCATTCTGCTCCTACGGGAAATGAGCTCCGCAGCCATGGGCCAGCTGGCAAGAGGGAGCTTACATAGAGGGTCTCTGTTGAAGCTGGCAGACCTGTGGCTCCTGAGGGAAGTAGATGTCAAGAGAAGTCTCAGTCAGAAAGAGTGAGGTGGCATCCTCAATAATTTGTGTGAGTCCAGGGAGAAGTTATGCCAACCCTGGCAGCTTTCTTGGGTTAGATAGCTGGGCTTTCCAGGCAAGAGGAATGCAATGGATCTCACCTGTCTGGACATCAGCAAATCATTTGATGTTGTGCCATTTGCATGTTTATCACATAAATTGGAGATTAGAATGAGTACTGTTAAGACGCTTGAAGAACGGACTGAGTGACAACAACAAGTAGCGTTAAAAGGGAAAGTATCTGGCTGGGTATACGAGCGGAGTTCTTCAAGGATTCGTCTTGAGGACGGATCTCATTTAATATTTTCATGAATGACCTTGGCACAAAACATAGCATGTGGCTGAAGTCTGCTGATGACACAAACTTGGGAGGCGTGCCATACAGAAAGAACTGGATGACCTTGAAGACTGGAGTAATAGAAATGAGATGAAATCCAGTAGTGCAAAATGCAAAGTCATGAGTTTAGGGAGTAATAAGAATTTCCACTATAAACTGGAGACTCATCAGCTGTAGATGACAAAGGAGAAGAAACACGTGTGGATAGCTCAGTCACAGAGTGGGATCTGAAAAAGGTATGCACAACTTCCAATATATCGCAGGAGGTGTTTCTTCCTGGAGAAGGTAGGTATGCCACTTCCCAGGAACTGGTGAAGCCTCATGTGGCGTCCTATGGACAATTTTGGTCCCCATGTTCTTGAAGTGTGAGTTTGACCTGGGCTGCATACAGAAAAGGATGGTGAAGATGCTGGGAGGATGGAGAGCTTGTCCTTTGAGAGAAGAATGGAAGAGCTAAGTTTTTAACCTAGACAAATGAAAGCTGAGAAGAAGGGTGATGGCTATACGTCTATACATCAGGATGGTAAACATCAGAGAGGAAAATGAGCTATGTAAGTTAAAGAACACAAGGCTAAATGGGTACAAATCGGCCTGAGTACACTAGGCTCAAATCAGAGGAAGGTTTCTGACTACGCAGAGCAGGGAGGCTCTGAAACAGCCTTCCAGCAGGAGCTGGGGACAAATAATAACACCTTGTTACCAGAACAAGCTTGGCGTGTTTGTGGAAAGGATCGTAACACATGGGCTTAGAGGATATGGGCTTTGGAAGTTGTTTCCTGGGGAGTGCTGAGCCTTGAAGGACTTAGCTTTCAGTGTGATTTAGACCACTGGTCATATCAGAAGACTTTTCATGGCTAGTAATTTCCTTACCTGGACAGGACCTTGTTTTCAAGGGGGTAACATCATATTTGGTAGGAAGAGTAAGCTGGTCATGCCTCAGGGTGCTTTAGTATTTACTCAGGTTTGCATAGTTAGAGGTTGGTGGGAATCAGATGTTTTATGTTTGGACTCCCTTCGTGTGTATGTGATTAATCTGGTTCAGTTAATGGACGCTGCACTCGATCCTGTGGTTTCTGTGTGTTGATTCTGAGTGTGGTGTGTATCTTTTGGGTGTTTTAGTTGGTTTATGTTCCTGGGTGTCTACATGACCTGATTAATACTCCCAGGTTAATGCAAATGCAAACAGAGACCACAAAGGAAGGCCTGGCCAAAAATTGCATATTGCACAGCATATAACTGGCTATCACTGCGTTCATCAGATAAATAGGAAATGGAATATATTAACCTAGCAATGATCAGGGAGTACAGTTGTTAGTCTTGCCATTGGTGGCTAAAAATTAAGTATTTAGGTCTGGAGTAGCAGTAACAGATAAATATCAGTATTGTTATTTTCAACTGCTAGGCAAAAACAACTCCTTGTCTTTGTTGTATCCCTTGTTGTACCCCCTGAACAAGCTTTCCATGGGGCTCAAAGGGACCTTCCATCCTTGCCTTAAATGTAGCCATTTCTACTCCAGAGCTGGGAAACTCCAGCTTAAACAAACCTATCTATCCTCTAAACTGAATTTCCCAAGACAGGTCAAAAAACCCCATGGACTGTTAAAAAAACAAACTGAAAGAGAAACTGAGAGAGATGTCAGTGAAATCCAGGCTCTGGAAGAGCTAGCAGGAATGTCTCCAGCCACTCCTACAGGGCTAAATTTCACAGGTGCTTTTGAAAAGCTGGCTGTTGACTTCAAAAGAGAGGAAAATAAATTAGAAGTTAGAAATGGTTTCAGAATAGGAGATTTCTGTCCCTGCATGTAGCCTGATGCACTGACCTCAAGCATCCTGAGCAGGTGCTGGAAACAGAAACCTCCAACTGGGAAGGTGGGCTCATTTCACTGCTGTGACTCAGTCCTACAAAGCGCCGCACAAGCTTGTCTTGAATCAGCAGCCACTTGAATGTCCGTGAGACATGAGGGTGCTGATTGTTCCATTGATTTCAGTGGCGCTTTCAGGGTTAAAGTTAAGCGTGTGCTTAAGGGCATTGCTGGATCAGAGCCGCCCTAATCTACCTTGCTAGGTGCTGGCCCAAAGCAATTCCTGAAAACTCTTTTCTTTCCATCAGCCAACCCCTTGACTTGCAAACTATCAGCTACTTGGAGCTGCTTAGGCTGTATGTTATTTGCTGGTACCTTGCAGTTTCCTGCAACACTGTGATTAGGAACCCGCGTAGATTCTGTTCCAATATCTCACTTTTGGAGTCCTCCTACTGTGGACACTTCCATAGCATAGCCCAGCACATCTGGCCACTTTTAATAACCCTGGGGAAAGCATGTCAGTTTAACACTCAAGTCTTTCTTCCTTTGCTTTTCTAACCAAAGTGTTGAGCTCCACAAAAAGATCTGAAGGGATGGTTGATGCAAAGAGCAAAATCTGCATGATGTGAAGTAAGGAAGAAGCCAAAGAAAAGATAAAGGAGGCTTTTTAGCCTACAGCTTTCCTCTCGCTTGATCTGACCTAAAGTACAGTGAGTACTTAGCATTGCTGTGGAGGTGAGCAAACACTTTCTTCTGTAGATGACAATTGCTATGGTTCAATAGGTACTCACACTATGTTCTTTCAGTGTGTACAGAGTGGAGACTAAACAAAGTGGATGGGATAGACGTTTTCATTAGGCACAATTCATAGCAGAAGGACTGGGTGGAAGGAAGTAGCTGACAATAAACAATAAACCTGGATTTTTCAGTCATCTGGCATTGCCTTCCTTGCAGGGAAGTGAGCCCAACCTGCCTAGCCATAGGTGTCAGAGTGGAGAGTCAAAGTTTTTCAACCCTTCCCTTACAGTCCTTCATGAGTGAAGGTCCTGCATCATCGCTAGGTGCTCCAGGAGCTGCCATCTGAAAAATGCTGCTAATGAAGAAGATGACTGTGGGTCCCAGCTGAGGGAGAGCTCACAAAGACCTGTTGTCTCCGCAGGATCAGCTCCTTACAAAGGTGTGGCAGATCTAATCTGTAAAGACCCTTCATTGCTGAGAGGCCACCGCTTCCCTTCAAGAGGTGGCTGAAGTTACGGAGGGGAAGCCCTGACGAAGCCGTGGTGCTCTGATTCCCTGGCTGAAGAGGTATGTGAGGAGGGAGGCTTTTGCTGTGCTAAAGAGGCCAAAATTTACTGGGCTGCTGAAGCAGAGAGGGGCAGTATATCTACTGCTCCCTTTGCCCAGGGCATATTGGCTTTTTGTACAGGTTTTGATTGCACCCTTCATTAAAAGAGCCATTCCTCCCTCCTAATTTGGTGGAATCCAGCACTGAAAGAATCCAGCCCAAGTCCCAGTTTATTTCTCCATAAAACATCTGTATTGTTCTTCCAGGATGGCTCTGCCAAATGAGTCCTCAATAAACCCAAAACCTGGCAATAGACAAAACGCTAAAAAGCGCCTTTTTAATATGGAAAAGTATCCTGCAGTGTCGCAATCTTCCAGTGGAGACCACCCCCTACCCCTGAGAAATGCAGAATAGCACCAGGCCCACAATTTGCCTGGGGTAAAGCAACAGAGCTGGGCCTGTGCTGATTTACTCCAGCCAGAGGATCTGGCCTACAGTTTCCCGGGTTTTTTTTCCTTTTGTTTTTTCCTAAAGATCCTTAACTTCTTTTTCTTTTTTTTTTCTTTTTTTTTTTTTTTCCTGTGGATAGAAGCTTTGCAAGTTCCTTCTTTTATTGTTAGCTCATTTGGCAGGAGCAGCCAAGCAACAAAAGTGTTTTATTTGGAAATAGTTGAGGGGGAAGTCGACAACGTCTGAGCTCTATTCTGATTGCGTGAGCTCTGGGAGGTTTTCACCTCTGCTTCCAGGCTGCACCAGGCTGGGATTATCTCATTTGATTTCATTGGATCTGTGTGCAGTTAAGAAGTGGGGAAAATTAAAGGTTAGTGAAGTTTGCCTTTGTGTCACACTAGAAGCTTTTAGTTATTTAAGTGTAAAGTGCTCACTCTCTCTTCCTTCTCTGTGGACTGAAATACCATGCAATGTTCTACTTAGCTGATTTGAAAGCGAAATGTGACTTATACAGCTTATATTCCATTGCAGAAGAGATCCTGAGAAAGAAGCACAGGGGAGATGCCTATATTGGCTAAAGTGGGAAAAATGTAGTGTGTGAAAGGCACTGATAGCTGAATCTCCTCCATCTGAGTATCGCACTCAGAAATGCTCACTCTTTTATGGCCAGCAATAATACATGCTATTATTTTGATCTGTGATGTTGCCTATGTCTGTTGATTTCTTTCCAAATCTTTAAGACCCCCTTCACAAAAGCTCCACTCAGCAGAGATTAAAGGCTCCACTCAGCAAAGACTCAAAATAAACCAGAAACAGTGCATTAATGCAGGCGGATCTTTTCTCTTTTCTTCCACGCTTGAGGCTCCTGTGAATCGGTCGGGATCTGCCCCCTTTTGTGCAGTGCTAAGTGCACACATGAGCTGAGGTTTGTCTTTCCTGCTGTGCTCTGCAGGGCCAATCCAAAATAGCTCAGGGCCAGATTTCTAAGAATTCAGCACCCACAGTCAGGGCCAAGTAAGGACGTCAAGAGTGATCTTAATGCAATGAGTAGGTAACGGCTGGTGGCATGGGGAGGAGCTGTGTATCTGTGTATGTTTTATGTGGGTGTTAAATGATTCACCCAAGGACAAAGAGGCCCTCAGTGTCAGCACCCAGATGAGCCTTTCAGAGTGCGGTTTCAAGAGCCCAGCACTCTGGCCTGGGAGCAGCTTTTCAGCCCCTCATTTTCCACTGGGACAGTTGTGATGAGATTTTCAGAGCGTGGTGCACATGGGCACGCTGAGCTGCTTTTTGTGGTGTCTCGGTGGGAATGGGGTTACTCGGGGAAGCTTGCCCTCTGCCTAAGTGCTGAGCTCTTAAGAAGCCAGCCCTTGAGCTCTTAAGAAGCCAGCCTTGACCCTGATAGCCTCACTGGCCTGGGGTTGGGACGTGGAGCCTCTGTGCACCTTCAAAACTTCCCCAGCCACTGCCTGAAAAAATGTTTTTGACTTCACTGGCGAGTTAGTAGAGTTAATTAATTGATGCTTCTAAGACAATGTGATGATAGAAAATGCTGTTTACCAGATAAATATTACTAGCGCCCTGTGGGCATCTGCAATTCAAATGTGCTATTCCCTGCAGGGACTGACTCTGTGTCATTGCTACAGTGTCATTACTGTAGAGCTGGTTAGATGGCTGTCAAATGCTTTCCATCACCAAGAAACCAATATTTGTCATCAGAAAATGCACTTTCCCAATCAGTTGTTGGGTTCTCTATAGCCGGTCGCTCCCTAGATCACAAGTCGGGCCTCCAGAATTGCAAGAGTCTTTTAAAAATCATGAGATGGTTTTATTCTGTGAATGCTACTTTTAGCCTCTAGCATGTGTTCAGGCCATCTCCTGAAAAGTGTTTTCTTTAAGACCGTAAGGACCTCAGACTTTTTTCTTAAAGTGAAAGTGCTGGATAGAGCGGCACATCAGGCGCTTGCGTTTCACGTAACATCAGGGAAGATTTGCAGTAAAATCGCAAGAGTTGGCAACAGAAGGGTTTTCTTTCTGAAAGGGCCGGCACAGCTCGACACACAGACGTTCCAGCAAGCAGCTCCTTCGCTGGTGCTGCTCCAGCTCTGCCGATGCCAGGAGAGGGATGCAAATTTACAGTCGCTGAGGATCTGCCACCCTCAGGCTCATTGCCGGTCAGTCTCTTCTGCGTTTTAAGGACCACAGAGAAGCACTAGCTGATGTGGTGCCTTGCTAGAGACACATGCCAGTTAGCGAGCACAGCCATTAATCGTCTCCCCAGAGAGCTGCCCTCTGCATGATGGAGAGGAGGGCAAGCTGAACCCCCTTTCCTCCTGCTCTTCATTTTAGGGGTGGCTGGTGCACAAAGGGAAGTCTTAGGGCTTAAGACTGTTCGACACAACAGACCAAATAGGGAGGGAAAGATTTCAGCATAGAAAGCTTGTGCCTTTGCACCAGCTTTTGCATCCAAACAAGCACAGTCTGTGCCTGCTCTATTGAGTCAGGCTTTCAGGGCACCTGGAAAAGAAGGCTGGCTTTGGAGACAAAGATCCCGGCTTGCTTTTAGGAGTTGACCTTGAGAGCCTGGGCATGGGGGACTCTCTCTCTATCCTGGGGACAGGATGGCTGCTGTGCTGCAGGGACTGCCTTCTGAGCTTTCCCTGCTGAAATACCACATCGCAGTGCTTCCTGGGGTCAGCCCGACAGCATCCATCCAGCCGGCACACAGAAAGTGCAGCTTTTGGAAAAGCGAATATAATTTTAAAGTTGGCCTGAGAAGCCTCCATCTAGTTTTCAGGGTTCCAGAATGTTGTTTTATTAGGATTACAGTCTTGTTCTTCTTAGGTTTCAGCAGGCGTTTATGACTGTTACAACAGGAATGAAAAGCTGGGGCTGGAATCGGCATCGCTTTCTCCTGCCAGGCGCAGGGTTCACGGTGGAGGCCAGACATATGTCTTTCTCCCACAGATGCTACTTTTTTTCTGGATGGGGAGGTGAGCTCTATCCTCTCCCTGGAAGAGAGGGCTGGCAGCAGTTCTGAGCTGAGACGTGGGGGCTGCACGGGGGGCCCATCTGCTGAAGGTAATTGCCCTGTTGGTTCCCATCATTCCCCTCTGCCCTTTGCAAAGAGGAGAGACCAGGTCCTGGCGGGTCTGCAGGGAAGGTCATGTTTGTGTAGGATGCTGTAGCCTTGTGTTGTTCCTGTCTCCTTTCTCCCATGCCCCGTGGACACATTTCCTTGGAGGCTCCGAGGTTAGCAGAGGGGGTTGGTGAGCGAGAGAGCACTTCAGGGCCAAAACCATCTGTGCCTACAGGCTTTTCCCCCTCTTTTTTTTCCAGCGTGCATTATTCCAGACCTGGCACCATTCATCTATCCATATTTCTCTCCATGCAGGTCAAAACCTCTCCTCGAGGGCTCCTGAGCCAGAGAGGGGTTCTCTGCCTCTGCAGAGCCCATGCTATCTACACGTGAGAGGCACAGGCAGGAAGGTAAGTGTAAAAGCAGCCCTCACCGGCCACCGCAAGTCTCCTGCTATCCTTCTAGGTCTTGTGGCTGCCCTGGTTTGGGGAGCTAAATCCTCCACGTTTTCCCCAGAGCCGAAGGAGTTCAGCCTGCCCAAACAGCCCAGCTTGGGGGGAAGAACTCAGCCCTCTTCTTGGGTAATTTCTGGCTGCAGGATAGTTGGTCCCTCTGCACGGTAATAATTAGCAGACAGATCCTGCTGACTTGGGAAACTCATCTGAGGGTTTGTTTGTGTGTTTGTTGTTTTTATGAGAAGGTCCATATGCCTTTCAGATTTTGTTATTTTCAGAGAGTTGATGATCTGAGGAACAGAATGAAGAGTTGACATCGTTGGTTGTTTTCTTGGCCTGCTTTAAATAGCAGATGTAGGTTGTAGAAAGGCTGCAGCTCGTTGCTTTATTTGGTGGAATTTGATGAGTTTTATTGCAAAGACATTAGGGCAGCTCATGACAGCACTCAACCCAGGGAGAAAAGAGAAGGCTTTGTACCTGGTGGGTACTGATCATCCGCCAGTGCGCCCCTTCATGTGTTGGATCATATCCAAGAGGCAATATGGGAATTTCTGCGTGTAGTTAAAGTTTATGAGACTGCCTGCCTGAATGCGTGCGTGCGTGTGTGCATGTGTGTAGTGGAATGAGGTTCTCTAGCACAATACTTCATCTCTAGCACAATACTTCGTCAAAATCTGGTTTCACCAGTGGGATAAGACAGGTCAAGCACCAACTGAATGTGATCCTCAGGGTCTGCCCCTACAGCTTAGACATTGTGTTTATGGTATACACAGTAACTGCCGATGCACATGGTATATGATTTACTCTGAAACCCTGAATCTTACCTGGATTTTCCAAATCAGAACCTTGTTTTAAATCTTAAGATAACAGCGCCTAGTAATTCATGCATTTGCTGATCTCTGGGGCAGTTCTAGTTCAATGCTGGATTCTTTCTAGGGGATGGAATTCCTATCTAACATGTAGTGCCTTTTGCATCTGATTGTTACTCTGAAATGCGTGCTCACTCAAGGTGTTTAAGAAATGGGCAATAGAGTTTAAGCCACGACTTTATCAGCAGAAAGCACAGATATTCAGCTCTAAGTGCTTGCTAAGTCGTGTTCCTTCTTTCAGCACTCTCCTCCTCCTGCTGAATAACCCATATTTAGTGTTGTTTTTATCAGGTTTTTGAGATTAAGTCTCTCTCCCTTTTGCTGGCGGAGCTCCCCATAAATGAGAGCAAGCAGCCTCATTTTATAACTGTTTCTAACCCAATCAGGGTGCAGCTTCAGACTTTTGGTGCTGCTCTTGGGGTCCTGTTTGTGAACCCCGCTACCATGATCCTTAGAAATCTTCCCCTCCTTATTCCTGGCCACACTTGCCAGCATTGATATTTCATTTATTCCATCCCTCTACTGTCATGATGTTGTCCCCAGAGGTGACTCCTCCAAGTCTTTGATCCACTCGATTTCACCAAGCTAGGCTGCTGTAGCTGGCCTTTGCCTAGTTAGTCCTCCTGTATCCTGACCAGCCTTTTCACCTGTTTTCCACTCTTATCCCAGTTTGAATTAATCTTACTCAAATACGGATGAGCAGAGAAGTCTTGAGGAAGAATCACCAGTGCCCTATACAACGTCAATGACGGTAGTAGCATGTTGTATTAGCCCCCGAGTGATCTTGTGGTTCGTATATCATTTCCTCAGGTATGATATTCTGATCTTCCTGGTATTGATGATATCTTTTAACTCTGTGCCTCAGCATATTTGGTTAGAAATACTTCCATATTTTGCAGCAGCACTGGTAGAGGCAGTGTTAAATGCAATCATCCCACGGCTGATATTGAGAATTCCTCCAGTAACCTCCCTTCAGTTCAGTTGTTCTGTCAGTACAACTTGCTGTCATCTCCACTGTAGCCAATTTATTATCCTCCTAACAACACTTGTCTTATCCCTATCATCTTCTCCAGTTTAACTAGTAATTTTGTGTGGCAACATATCAAAGGTTTACCAAATATTTGGGTACAAAAGCCTGCCATTGTTATGCCCAGACTCAAGTTTGTCCCCCATGTCACGTTTTGCCACGGCTTTCTTTGTCCTTTACCCAATGTTTCTTCTGAAGCATGTATTAATATTGATACTGGTGTTATAAGCCTATGAGTGATCAAGTTGTTTTTGTCTCCTTAAGTAAAGGCACTGCATTTTCTTTTCTCTAAGGTATCAGTTTCAATATAATAAATCTTATCGCCAGATTTGCAATTCCATATGCTGCTACTTTCAGTATTCAGAGCTGGATTGACATTGCTTCCTCCCAACTCAAGCACATTCAGCATTTAAGTTTTACTTGGGTGAGTGACTTCTATATTTCTCCTTGAGGGACCGCTGCGTACTCTGTGTTCTGGGATGTACCAAATGCAGCTAAAAAGATGGAACTTTAACTTTGTGCACACGCAGCATTTGACTTCTATCTTGACTGTGCAGGCATGCCTTAGATACGGGGTTTTCTGCAGTCGGGTAACATCTCAGCATGTCCGCTGTCACTAAGCTTGTGCGTGGCGTTTTTGCTGGAACAGGCTCCAGGCTCAAAGGTAACGTCTCCTCAGCATGTCCGCTGTCACTAAGCTTGTGCGTGGCGTTTTTGCTGGAACAGGCTCAGATATACAGAAAATGGACATAACATTCTTCTGTTTGCTCCACGTTTAGAGAAGGAAGCCTTTCACCTGCCTGCTAAAGAGGGCTTTTAACATCTGGGGTTTTCATATATTTCAAGTCAAGTATATGAAAAGTCTGTTACCTTTCCAGGATACGCTGCGTAAGGAAGACAAACTGATGTTAATTTGAAAGTGTGGCTGAAATAAGCCTACATCCTTATCAGACCTCTCCAGATGATAAGGTGGGATTTGTTGTGAAAGGAGGGACTCTTTGTCACGAGCTGGCAGACAGAATGGCTGAGATCCAGGGCAACCCTTCCGCAGACACGCAGAGGAGTCTGTACCCAGTATGAATATACTGGAGTTATCACAGAAGTGCAGGGATGTTATCCCTAATTGTTGTAACTTTGTATGTTGGTTTAGGTTTTTTCAGCAGAGGACAGCTCAAGAAACTAGATCTGAAGGAGATAACCTTCTCAGCTGAAGGAATGATGACTTTCTAGAAAGGATGAAAGATGTCTAAACTTTTGCCAGGTTATTAGCATCTTCCAAGCTAATTTCACGTGGCAGTGTGGCAGAGTGGCAGGCTCCGAGCGTGTCACAGGCACCAGGATTGGAGTCTCACGTGATGCTTTCAGGTCATCAGCGTCACACAAACCCTGCACCTCTGCCAGCAATGGCCCCGAACGAACAAAACCAGCGTGTCCTCAGCTTTTGTGGGTGCTTTCTGTGAGGATGTGGTTTTCCTCACTGTAAATTTTTTTCCAAACAATGCTAAAAAGGGGAATCCTCTAAGCATGGAAGATAGCCTCAGATTGGAAGTGAAATTCAAATTTTGCTACCCACTTTTTTAGCTCTCTCTTTCTCTTCTAGAGTTGCTCTTTGCAAGTCTTCTCCCTGCCTGGGAAGTGGTGCTGTAGACCCCTGGCTCCGTGCAGTCACACCATTCAATTTGTACATAAGTGCAAACAGCAGTTTTACAAACACTTGTAATTTGGTTGCATTTGGGGACATTTTCACGTGACAAGTGAAAGGTCTATTCTTTATCCAGAGGCTCCCTCGCTAGCAATTTTTAAGCCCTTGTTGCAAAGAATTAGGACACTAGAACATTTCAAACCGAAGGGCTCGGGGGTTGTCTGAGAAAACCCTTGAGCGGTGCTTGTTCCCCAGACCTCCTTCTCTGAAACAGGTGAGTCGTTCCGGCTGATATTAAAAAATTAAAAAAAATCCTCCCCACACACAAACCAACCCTGAGGCCTATGATTAGCATGAGTTATTTCACCCGTACGGCTGGAGTAGGGCAACACTTTAAGCCACTAAAGCAATATTCTTCAAATGGGAAATATTTAATAATCTTTATAATAGGCAGTAGTGCTATCTCTACCTTTAACAAAGCTTTTGTTCTGCTAAAGCTTATTCACAGGCTTCATTCTGAGAATATATGTAAGTGTTGGCAGGACCGGTGACCCATGTAACTGTAATGCAGTGGGTTGCTATAAAACAAGTGAGGGAAATCTAAGGTTTTATTCTGGCAGTCTTAGTGGGGGTGAAATCAGTGAGTCTGCTAGCTGGAGCTATGGGGGTTGTGTAGGAAAAAATCCCCACTTGTAATTTTCCCATTAGGAAATTTGCTGTAGGAAAAGTGATTTTTAAAAGATCTAGAGGAAACCTCTACTTTTTTTTTCCCAATTTGTTAAGGTTTTTCCACTTCTTCTGCTTGATTAAAAAAGAGAAAAAAGAAAAAATAGTTATTTAATATATCTCTTTTTGACTTCCTTTTTTTTCTGCAAAAAATTTAGTAAGGTATTATTTACACTACTTTCTTAGAGAGGGCCAGGGTTAACAACTGAAAGTTTTATTTTTAAATATGAAAAGCAAAACTTTTAAAAGCAAGATTAAAGCACGTTAAAAAGTTTAAGAATTTTAAAAAATCCCATTTGGCTGAAAAAACTGACTTTCAGATAAAATAGTTGCCTTCAATAAATCCCAGATTTTCAATGAAGAAACCTCGAAGTCTGCTTAGTTTAACTATTCAGGTGTAAAATACAGTGTAGTGAAATTGAGGGTGGCAAAAGTTGACCTTAAAAATTTGCTAGAATCTCTAGCCGTACGACTTTTCCTTCTGGGCTATTTAAACACATAGCTAAAATACGAAAGCAGAAGGGTTTTTCTGTGCTCAGAGAAATGTGAATGGTGACAGCGAGTGATTTTATAGGAGGTGCTGAACCTGCTTAATCTGTCTTTTGTTCAGATTTTAACAGGCTTCATGAAGTTTCATTTATGTCTTTGCCGGTTGTTCTCCATCATTGCTTCAAAGGCAAACCAATGAGACCGAGAGAGATTGAGGTGGCCTAAATCGGCTGAGGCAGATGTTGGCTTATCAACGAGATGACTTTGCAATACGATGCTATCTCTGCCAACAACGTCCAACGTCCCTCATCCCTCGCCATGGTCCGGGTGAATGGGGGTTGCGTTCTGGGCCCAGAGCCTTGAAGGTGAATGTCCCTTTTGCATATCCCATTTGTGTGCTAAATGGCCGTGGTATCTTAAATAGGGCTACAGTGGCAATTAAAATAATGAGATACATAAAAGACACCTGCTTTAAATAAATACAGTAATCTGCCCAAAGCTCCCTGAATGGACTGGTATTCAGTGAGAGCCCTGAACCTGCATACATACCTATGCTTAACAACATAATCATTAAAGAACAGAAACCTTTCCTTCTAATCCCCCTCATACAGGACAACATGTGGATGTTAGCATATTTGGACTGCTTTGCATTCCTTCTTGCCTGCTTTTGAGAACATACTACATTTTAAAACTTGTTGGGTTCTTTCATGTTTTATTTGACCCTATGTAATTGCATTCCTGAAGGAATAACAGGCTCCCACAGTGATTTATACCCTGTATTAAATGTCAGTTTTGAAGAGACACAGTTAGCAGTTTGGTTTAACCTCCTGCCTTCCTATGTAAGTTCAAAACTGAAGTGGAGCTCGGGATCCGAGGGGAAAAGTAAAAAGATGAAAATGGACTTAGAGGCAGCATGGAATGAGATGTATGTGTTCCTGGCCCCGCACCTTTAGAAGCCACCGGAATGAGATTCCATAAAGCCATCTCTATTTTTAACCGTAATTTGTGTACTTCACTGCTGCCCTTGACCAGTCGAGAAGGCTGTAAATTAGCACTGCGAAATGCTCTGCTTTCTCCGGGCAGACAACTGCAGCGTCTCCAACAATGGGCCAGAACATTTTTGCTGCAAAATCAACCAAATCAACCAACAAACCAACCCCCAGTGGGTTTGGCATGTGTCCCAATAAGAAGGTCAGCAAAATAAATTGTCCTTGTAATTAAGAGTTGCTCCTTTGTTTTTATGTGTTTAACTGTGCATAAATAGCAAAGCAGGATAGGTATGTTATTACTGTTTTAAATATTTCATTCCCTTTGTAGATTTCCTTACGACACAGTTAACAACTGCTTAATCATATGTTATGAGCTAATTATGGGGGATTCAGTTAAATAAATCTTGATGTAATAGTATATTCTTGATGTAATGGTACTCTGATGGCTGCTTTTATGTGCAAGCGTGCATTTAAATGTAAAAGTAAATGCAGTCTACGTTAGGATCCGACACATGACTTAAATGGTCATCATCTTTAGAATCACTGGTGAAACAAGTTACAAGGCGACTTCTTTTAAGCAAGAATACTGTACCTAAAAACCTATTTCCTATACCCAGGAAATGAACATCCTAGTGATCGCTTTCTTTAACGTGCAACCGTAATGTTTCATTTCCCAGAAAGGAGATTTAGCTGGAGCTGCTCCAAGGAGGATTCTGTTTTCACACTGAGAGCAATAGATTTGACCCATCAAAGTTTTGCTCAGATTAGTTTTCCCTAAATATCTTGGGGAAAGGTATTTAAATCAATGCAAAACTTTTGTAGGATCAGGCCAGGCGACCATTGGTAGTTGTTCTGACATAGGCAAATGACTATAGTTTTTCAGCTGAAGTAATTCAGGGCATTTCCATTGCCTTCTCCAGAGCCTCACTCGTCCATCAGATGAATGATGAGTACGGATCTGGTCTGCTGTTTGCCAGGTGGGAAGGCTGACAGTGATCTTTTATTTTGAAGTGAAAAATGTAGGTGATAACGTTCTCTTAGGGTTGGTTTTATCTTGCCAAAGACAGGTGTCTTAAAGTCATGGAATAAGTTGCCCTCTGGAAACGCGTATCTCTGTTGACTATTCAGGGAGCTAATATGACTAGCTTAGACCTGATGCTTTCCTTTCAGGTAGATAGAGTTAGGTAAGATGAATCCTACCATGTGATGTATACACGGTATTGTGTATCAGCTTCCTGACTTCTAGATGTGCTGCCAGATCACTGTAAATGTTTGTGCCTTGATGTGAGAGGCTCTGGGATAGGTCACTCACCAGCTAAATACAGCTGGAAGACAAGAATTTCACGGTAATCTGAGGGTACAAGCCCATGGGGTGCAATTAATGTCTCAGGAATATAGGATGAATTTGCCTTTCGTAGCTTTAGACAGCAGAATGAGGGGTATCCATCCCTCCACTTGTCACACTTTGACATCAGTGGAGGGAAGTAGTCCTGTCTAATGGGATTATTCCTGACAGCGTTAGCAGTCCAAAGTCAAAGGAGCAGGTCTCGAACTTGAATGCCCGTGCTTCATGGCTATGAGACTTGGTTCCCCTACATTCACGAGGGTCACCTGCAGTAGCTGTCCAACTTCAGGATCGTGAATATCCTGTCCTAAACTGATTAGCATCTCCTCTCTGGTCTTTACTTTGCGCTACCAAGCCGGGACTGCAGGCTCCACGGGCAGAGCATTATCCGTTCATGCATAAACTGAGAGCAGAGTTCAGCTCTGCCAGTTACAGAGTGGGAAAACTTGAAGATGAACTTGAGTTAAGGCCCTCGTTCAATGGGCTCTGGTTTTAGCAGACCTGCGCACATGCACGCTGTGGCATGGCTGTTGTTTGATTATTACGTGACTTGGGTGGTGACGACGGAGAGGTTATGCCCTGGTATAAATCTGTTAGCCTCCCTGGTAGGTTTGATTCAAGAAGGGGGTTAACCAATAGCAGAAAAAGAATCTTAAAACAGTGTGCGTAGAGAAAAATCACTTCCTAATCAGCATCAATGTATCAACATGATTTTACTTAATGGCACCCAGCCCTACACCCAGTACCTGGTCTCAGTAATAATAATTAGGAATTAGAGAACTGAGTGAGGAGTATCTCCTGGATTTCTCAAATCTTTTAGAAAATATTAGTATTTTCCAGCCATTCAAGACACTAAAAGCTAAAACAACACCAGCAGAGGGAGACAAACCCTGTTATCAGACCAGCCCAGTCTAGCAAGACCTGTAGGATTCACTGCTTTTTTATAGGAAGCTGAACTGGAAACCTGAAGGAAAAACACCTTTTGTGAGACGTGTGCCATTAATGTCTGCGCATGTTTAAACAGCGTGAACTTAGGGATAAAAGAAGTTCTCTTAAAAAAAAAAATCTCTTGGTACCATACTAAATGTTTCGTTGGCCTGAAATAAAATGTTTCATTTATTTTTGGTGGGTTGCATATGTATGTGCATGTGTGCATGCATAAAATACATTAAAAATGCAGTTATGCTAACAGTTTCAAAAATCCATTTCAGATGAAAAATCAGAACATTTAAAAAAGATTCACCCAAATATTCTTGCCTTTTTCTGATGTTTTTTTCCTTTTTAGAGAGGGTAAACTGTCACTGGACTTGACGCAAGTATACCTTTAGGCTTTACCACTCTAAAACTGTGTTTTCTGGTGAATGGGATAGCTATTTGAAACATTTTAATCAGACCAAATTGTGATGGTTGTCCTCAAGTAAGAAAGCAACCCAGACTTCCACAGGTAAGTTAATTTTAATGCCATTTGAAAATAATTTAAAATAATGAAGAAACTGAATCACAAAAGCTTTCTTAAGGTGTAAATGGCAGAAGATATTGCCTCAGGTTGGCTAATTTTGCTCTCCAGATGACGCAAAAAAGTCACAAGTGGCTCCAGAACCATTTTGCTTCCGTAAAGTTTAGTGTCAAAAGAAAATGTTTCCTTTGCTGTGCGTAGCCTCAGCCCCTGTCTCTGAAAGAGTGGAAATGGAGGAAAGATGGGAAGAAAGATCTGAAAATGAATGAGTGTCTTCTGCTTTGTAGCATAATTTTTAACCTTTTCATGTTCTGTTAGGTTGCGAAGCAATCTTGGTTTGCTTGAGGCCATAAGATGGAGATTTCTTTCACCGTTGAATGATTATATTTGTATTTTCTTCACTGGTCAGAGAGGTTTTTTTTTTACTCCTCTAGCTGTATGTCTAAGAGGCTGATTGTCTTGAACCAATGAATATGTGGAGAAGCATCCCCTTGTTTGTGTATATTGAATATCGCATGTGCTGATGAGGGGGCAAATGGCTTTTATGGCAAAGGACCGCTTGCAATGGCAGGAAGCTGTGATGCATTTTTTAAAAAGCAATTCCTTTGTCCTTTGCACTGGAGGTGAACTGGATGGCTTGACACAACTGGTACCAACAGAGATGGCGTTCAAAATCCAAGCCCTGCACATGTGTGGGATTAAATTGCCCACCTCAGGAGGAGGGGGACCTTGTCGGCCAAGGTTAGCCATCAGTACATGCTCTGTGAACATTGTAGTCCCATGTGTTTCCCGCAAAACTCTCATTTTGAGCAGGTCATGGGGGGGCGATGTGTGTAGTTGTGCCTATGATTCTATGATTCTATGAGACCCAAGGATCTGAGGTGGAGGAAGCCCCCTCAGTCAGATGATGTTCATGCTGGCTCGTAGTTGTGCCTATGATTCTATGAGACCCAAGGTGGAGGAAGCCCCTCAGTCAGATGATGTTCATGCTGGCTGGGTCTGCAGGTATCACTTCCAGATAGGACAGGATCGACGTGTCTGGGAGTTCCACATCTCTTATCTGGAGGAAAGCTTTTGAACGGGCTGCAGACGTGTCATTTTATAGCATGAACCATAAGAGAAAACATGTGCAGGGGATAGGTCTGTAAAAATCATCCTTTAATTAATTGTCTAAATAGAAATAAACGTGTATGCCTTCAAATGCACTGCCACTATAGATAAAACCAGCAGTAAAAATCTCTGGGAGTGTTCAAGAAAGATTTTCTCTTTGCCTACTATGGAAGAAAGATACTTTGACTGGTATAAATATATACTAGCAGGAAAAGGGGCAGAGGGGACCTTGGGAGATCAGCTGTCCCTCTACCACAAGGCAAGATTTGCCAGGTCTGAGCCATTCCTGGCAAATCTTTGCCTCAACAGTGACAGAGCGTCTGTAGCTCCTTGACTAATTTACTCCAGTGCTCACCTGTCCTTCCTCTTAGGAAACGTGTCTAATGTTTGACCTAAATCCTCCTTGCTGCAATTTAAACCCATTATTTCTTGTCTTATACCCAGTGGACATGGAGAACAATTTATTACCTTCCTATCTGCAACAACCTTTTACATAGTTGAAGGCTGTTATCATGTCTCCCCCTCAGTCTTTTCTTCTCTAGACTAAACAAACCCAATTCTTTCAATCTTTCCTCATAGGTCATGTTTTCTAGACCCCTGATCATTTTTGTTATGGAAATAAACATCCTTTAAATCAAGTTCTGTGAATCAATCTTGTGTAGAAAGGAAGGGAAACAGAGAGGTTAGAGTTAGCATTGGGAACAGGAATCTGGTGGTGAAAGAAGTGAATTTTCTGAGGTCTATTGAGAGTACAGCCTTCCATTCTTCTTTGGGTTTAGGAAGTAGATTGAACAAAATTTTCTTTCCCTAAATTTCCTTGGGAAACTCTTACGTGTCTGCTGCCAGAAGGAAGACAGTATTTAATTTCCACAGGTTGTTTGCAAAGTGGTCTCTGGAAAAGCATCGGGAAGGGTATCAGAGAGAGGTAATTTTTAATCTTATTGCATGTCCATCATGCAGGCTTTCTAAAATCCACTTGTCTGCAGTGATAGCAACCCTTGTTCTCCATCAAGTGATGTAGGTCATCCTCAGAAGATAGTTTAAAAGTGGATCATAACTCTTGGATATTTAATGCAGCCAGAGATTCAACAGAGAAGATGCTGATGAGTTATTTACCTTCTGTTTTGGTTATAATATTCTCCTTTATTACATGAGCTGCTCAGAGAGCGTTGGAAATACCAGTACAACTCTTTCAGCCACAAAACCACATACCATCCAAGGCTGTAGTCCATCTGAAAATCTATGTTGTAGAAAGGAATGCTCTAAGGATTGCCACCATTTGTCCCTGTAAGGGTGGTTTCTTTGACAAGAAGGAGGAGAAGATGACTCTTGCTGCTCCTGTGTTCAGCCATCTGTCAGCGCAGCCACCTACCAGAACCCAGAAGTCTAACCTTGCTCTGCTTCATCAGCTCCATAGAGTATTAGCCTCTGTATATCCCACTCATTACCAAATGGCTCAGACCATTCAGCCATCTGTCAGCGCAGCCACCTACCAGAACCCAGAAGTCTAACCTTGCTCTGCTTCATCAGCTCCATAGCGTATTAGCCTCTGTATAACATCCCACTCATTACCAAATGGCTCAGACCAGGTCATAGAATCATAGACTCATAGAATAGTTTGGGTTGGAAGGGACCTCTCAAGGCCATCTAGTCCAACCCCCCTGCCGTGGGCAGGGACATCTTCAACTAGATCAGGGTGCTCAGAGCCCCGTCCAGCCTGACCTTGAATGTTTCCAGGGATGGGGCAAGGACCTCTTAAAAGCTTAGTTCTCTACATCATCTTGACCACTGATTGGATCACGAACCTGAGGGAAGAGATAATAGCTATCCCAGACTAAGCATGCATGGTAGTGTTGGATCAAGATATTTGTCCAGCAGGTCCTGAGCAACCTGCTCTAGCTGACACTGCTTTGAGGAAGGGGTTGGACTAGATGACGTCCAGAGGTCCCCTCCAAACTCAGTAATTATGTGATTCTGTAATCAGGACGTTGTATTTGTGCAACAGCTGATTTAGGAGAGTGCCTCATAGTTTAGAGCCAATGGCTGAAAAGGGATTATCGTTAGATGGACATCCTGGGCCCTTTTGCTGTGGATCTACTATTTTGGGATTCAGAGAAGGTGGATCTAATGCTTCTTACAAAAGTTTCATCTCTTCTGTGGAGTCACTGTGAGCTGGGTCTTTGACACTGAAGAATCAAGGAGTTAAGGAGATTACCACTGTCGACTTAAAAACTGGGGGCTGCGGAAGGATCCAAGAGAAGTTTCCTGTGTTTATCCTCCTTTCCATCCTCAAAACAGCATGGGCTGGGCTGAAGCTATTTCAGGTTTTTTTCTAGATCCTGGATTGTGGAGGACTACACTGCTAATGCTTCTAGGCAAGCGAAGTCTGCAGCATCCTTTTGTTCTTGGTGGTTCAGATGGGCGATGCATTGACTCGCAACTTCCCTGTTACTCAAAGGTAAGTGTGAAGCTGTGCTAAATCTAGTTTCAGATCAAAGACACTGCAGCCACATGATGTAAAGCATTCAAACAATCACTTTTCTTTTAAAAAATATTCTGAAGGCTTTATGCTGGGTTCAGATATCACCTGTCTTTCCACAGCCTGTATAAATAGCAAAGCCAGCAGGAGCACCAGACGCCGTGCTTTGGCTAACTTGAGAGAAATGTTGTGTGCTAACATCTGATCCAGATGCCTCATTAATGGACACAGAAACATGGCCTCATTGTTCAGCCTGCAGAACAATGAACCTATAAACATGGGACAGCATAAAATTTTATAGAGAGAGCTGAAGGGCTAAGAGCATCTTGAAACGGAGTGCACTGATGCACCTTGAAAAAGGAGTTCAGGAAGATACGTTAAAAGAAAAAGAGATGGAGTGTAGAAGCCACGGAAGGACGAGTTTCAGCCCTTGCACAGGAGATGCTGAAAAGGCGAGAGGTTTCATGTTAGCTGGCGTGTGGTACCTATGTGAATGCGAAGTAACCGGTAGAAAGTGCAAGTAGTTCTCAGACAGGCAAAACCCTATTGAAAGGACTGTTTTGCAAAGAAACTTCCCAAATGTTCTCTCACCAGAGGCAACACTGATTTGACCTGTCAGACGTGTTAAATTTCAGGCCTTGTCTGTGATCGAGATAGCTGAGAGTTCTAAGACTCTTTAGCAGAGGTCCAAAATAAACAAGGTGTGGTGAAGAAAAATGCTTTTTGCTCTGTGCAGATTACTGGGAATGGTCTTCCTTTTGCTGTCTGACTCAATGGTGAAGGCTGGCTTATCTTCCAAGAGCCAGACTCTAGAGGATGCACGAGTGCTTCCTCTAAGCAAAGTGAAGGAGGCCAGGGACAATATTTTGGCTGAAGTGAGACACATTTGCTCTTGAGATGCCAGTAAGCACATGCATTCCAAAAAGCAGTTTTGCTTTGATGAGTTCGGTCGTCATGATGGGATTGTGTTGTAGTAATAGCCAAGAAAAGGCTCTGGTTTTAGATATTCTTATTTTTACAAATATCTAAGAAACTCTACTTCCCTTAACTAGTTGTAAATGGTATTGTAATAGAATCGGTCTTATAGCCATTAAAGACAGGCTTCCAACATTAGATACAATACTAAAAGTTGCACTTTTGAGATGGTCTCCATATAATTTCTCCCATATGGACCCTAAAACCCCAGATGCTCTAAGATGTGTTTAGGGCCCTGTAAGACACAGGGCCATCACTAATTAGGAAAGACCCTGTGCACATGTTTAATTTTAAGCATGTGTTTTTCTTTCCCAGGAGTCCATAGGACTTAAGGACTTTAAGTGAATGGGTTTAGGGATATGCTTAAAGATAAGCATGTGTTTAGTTGCTTTCTTGTACTGTGGCTTTATTTATTTTTACAGGAATAAGAGAAATGGAAGATATTATTACAGATCAAACACAAATAAATGTCCAAAACACAGCAGGGAGGCTTTACGTCTTGATTCAGAGCCCAATGAAGTCAATGGAAAAAAAACCCAACACCTCAGTGGACTTTGCAGCAAAGTCCTCAGAGGACTGATGGTGAACCCACTGCAGAAACTTGTTGAATACCTCATGTTTCTTTGCAAGGTTCCCTTATCTTGTATCCAGATATTGCTAACAAGGATTTTTATTAGCTGCTGAGAAGTACGAGTGCGGCAGTTTTTCAACTCTTAAAATACATGCATATCTAGATGAGGTAGAAATAGTTTGCTCTGCAGTAGCAGTTATGGTCTGTGGAGCTGTGAGTGTATTTCAAAAGTTTCCCGGTTCTTATCAGTACAACCATTTCTTGGTCCCACTGATCTTAAAGTGTTTGCTCTCTTTCCTTCATGAAGTGCAGCGAGGCAAGCGTGACACAGTTCCTAGGGTAAATGTGGCCTCTTTGTAGAGGGAAAGGTTTACACAACAGGAACAGCAGGTTCCTTTGAATAGCATTCATCTTTTCTGCCTTTAGATCTCTACAGTATATACAGCAACACCTGAGTTACTCATTTAGATTCTCTTTTTAGGCGTGCGGGGAAATAGCCACCGTTTGAGAGCAATTTGACCTATTTTTGATGTTCATTTCAGGATGAGACGATGCTGGAGATTTCTCCATTTGATCAGCTGAATTTCCACCCATACAGCTGGATTTTGATCCTGTGGTTCAGGCTGAAGCTTTCCTTGCTTCTGCGGAGACTGCCTTAACCAACATCAGCAGAACCGCCTGAGCCATCAGCCATCACCCAGCAGGGAAAATGATCATGCGCCGTCTTGTCAGGCTTGTCATGAAGGTAGGTGTCATTAGAATGTATATGTTTCTGCCTCCTCCTCGGAAGTCATTTGGGTCGCAGTACCAGAGCCATGGACAAGCTTTGTCCGAGAAGCAGAGTGCCCATCTAGCGTCTCCGGAGAACCGGTAAGCAGTTAACGCTTGCTAAGCTGATATTGCTTCCTCTTCTGTTATTACTGGTGTTTACTAGGTCGAAATGACATTGGTCTGCAAGGATGTGCTATGGCCACATCAGAGTACCCATCCAGAGTCTCTGGAGAATTGTTAAGCTGTTAGTACGTGCTAAACCCATGTCGCTGCAGTGTCTATTATTGCCAATGTTTGCTAGGTCAAAGTGACACTGATCTACAAAGATGAGCTATGGTCACACCTTCATTTTGCTCTGGAGAATTATCCTCTGTCACTCCGGGCCTTACTTCCCCGTCAATGGAAAACTTCTGGTGGTATCCACTGACTCTGGAGAATTGTCCTCTGTCACTCACTGACAGACACACTCTGTCACTTCCCCATCAATGGAAAACTTCTGGTGGTATCCACTGACAGTAGCTCTGGGATTTGGCATGCTGGGAAAGGGTCCTGTACCAACTGCTTAGCACAACGGAGTTGTACCATTCTGATTTAAGCTTAATAGACTACAAGGTAATAAAGTGATGTTATTTGCAGCTTGGATGCTCACTGGGTGAGCCCCACAAAATTCCTTTGATGTTTTATTCCTATTTGATATCTTGATCTTTAACTGAGACCCCATTTTAAGGCTAGAGAAAAAATGCCAATATTCACCAAATGCTACAATGCGAAAACAAAACATTGGATGTGGTCTTTCTTTAACTTCATTGTTCAGAGATTGCAGGGAAAATTATTTGAACCATTTCCTTCTTCTAACACTATAACAGAGCCTGGATTTTAAATAAAGAGAGAAAAGTGTTTCTGTCGAGTGCTGAGAGCTGTCCTTTTCTTTCAAAGCATTTCACAGAACTGGAAGATACAAATCAATCGGTAAATGTGCAGTACTAGTACTGTAATTATTGTTTCTACTTTTGTTATGATTATGATGATAGGAAACATTTCTTACCTGTTCCCTGGAGGAGTTATTTCTTCTACCTAGTCCCTGTCTTAAATTTTTGCAGTCCTCTGAACAGAATCTGCGGTCCTTAGTCACATTAAAAAAAATCCCATTGGCTTGAAAGGAAAATGTTAACTCCTTCAATGAGTGGAAAAATACTTCTGTTGCTTAAACGTAGGTAATTAGACTGAGGACTTTCTCCAAAGTAAACCCTGACAATCTAACAATCATCTTTGGCTTTTGCACTGCATGGAGTTTCTTTTACATTGTTAAATGCATTCCATGTTTCAGTAAATGACACCAGGCTCACCAGCAGTGACTGAGTGATTAGTTTATCATCCTCTTAGTGCAGCCATCTAGATCTTTAACTCTTTAAGCAGTGGCATTTAAGTCTTGAGAACACCCAGGATCATGCCTGAGGCTTTAGACATTCTCAATTCAAGCAAATCTTGGATATCAAGTGAAAATGAAGAAAAGAAAGTAGGTGGATGCATTCTGATAACACTTTAAACAAGTCAGGTAAGCTAAATTGCAAATAAACACCAGGCTTTTTGCAGCGGAAGCTGATTCCCCTTTCCTGGGATCACTTAGGTCATTAGGTGTCTGAGCAGCATAAAATTACTGAGAAAATCTAACCGCCTGCAAAGAGAGTGAAGGGCGACAAATCTACATTTCCTAAGACCCGGGGATGTGGGGCAGGTTTTTTTGGCTGGATTTACTATTCACCTCTCATGGGGCAGTAAAATGAACAGGTTTACAAAACAATTGATTATAAAAAAATTATGTGAGCTGAAACATACTGTGCCAATGCCCTTGTGCTAAAATCTTGCTCATGCAGGGATGTGTAAGCGCATAAAGCTTGGTCGCAACAAAAGTCTTTGGAGAATGAAGGGCCTTTACTTGGAAAAGAAAGGCGCAGGAGGATTTTCAGACAGAAGGGAAAGACTTTGACCTGTGAGCTCCTGACCAGCTGCACCTGCTGCTCAGCATCATGGATCTTCACCTATCATCTGATCCTGCTCAGTAACGCAAGCCAGATCACTGTGTGTGCCCTCTGCCACAGGAGACGTGGAGCTGCTCACCCTGTAGAGACACAGTGCTTTGGGAGCTCTGTTGCCGGGAAGAGTCCGAAATGTATGAACACAGCATTTACATGCCTCAAGCAACAGAACAAAGCCCAGCCTTTATTTATTTTTTATTTAAAAAATGCCTTTCTTTCTACTGGCTGTGTTTTTTGGTTTTGTTTGGGTTTGGGTTTTTTTTTTTGCAGACTGGACTTTGAGTTTTGCTGATTTGGGTGAAAGGAGTTTTTGCCCAGCAGGGCAAGGGTGATCCTGCGTGGACAGGGAACGGATGATGCTAGGTGAGATAAATTCTCTGTATCCTGAAAAGGGTTGAGAGTGGATTGGGAGCTACCTCTGAGACAGCAGAGCTGTGCACCTCCTGCAAACATAGGCAGACTAGTTAGGTCTCCAATTTTCTGGTGACCGTTGCTTAGCCCCCAGCCCGTAGCCATTCTCAACCCTGTAGATACATTCAGGCACCTGCTTCAAGTACCTCTACCTAGCAGAAAACATGACGGAAGTGATCCAGTTGTGCCATCCATTTCAAGGCACCTCCTCTGTGGTGGTCTCATCTTGGGCTCTTGGTGGCTGACCAGCTGGGGAACCCCTGAAAAAGGAATGGTGACTGTGCTGGTGGCTGCCAGTCGTCCCAAGAGAGGGAAATGAACCACATGACAGCTTTGCAAGTCTAAGCTGTCCTCATGGCAGAGAGATTCTGTCAGGCTCACCTTGGATGGCTGCTATTTTGTGCTTTGGATCTGGGGTTTGTCTCCACTATCCTTGACTCAAGTCAACACTCATTGATTCTGAGTCCTCTTTGGCCTTCTCATTTTATCCTCCGCTCTCCAAACATCTGTCTTAACCCACTTCGTTTTCATCTTGCAGTCCCCCAAGCCCCAGCCCCACTCAGCCTCTCCTCTGTCCTTCCCGTGCTCAGCCTGGTCTGAAGTGGACAGGCAGCAGGATTTCCTGCCCCGCTTTGCCTCTGCGCCTAACTCTTACGTGGGGAAACGGTGATGGGAGGTGAAGCGACTTGCTGAGGGCCTCTGGAGGCAGGACAGGTGACCCTGTGCTTTTGGCAGCCATGGAGTTAGCTCAGTGTTGGGTCTTTGTGAAGAATGTTTATAAGCTGATGCCACTTTTATAAATGACATTGCACGTTTGCTATTTGCAATATTTCTTCGAATTGGGGTGTGGTGTCATTTGCATACAATACCTGGTTCTGAGTCTTGTTGCCTTATCAGGTATGTGTACAGAGGGTGGGAAAAGGCAGCAGAGTCAGCAGGACGGAGATGGAACAAGCAGGAATGCAGGGTGCGACCAGGGGAACAAAGAGGTCCTCAGGGAAATTGCTGCGACTTAGTTCTGCTTTCCGTGACTCAAATTGTAACACCAGTGTGCCCAGGGGGCTGGTACTGGGAGATACCAGTGTTTTGCTAACCCCAGATCCTGCACAAGTAGAAACTGCTGGTTCAGACCCTTCATCCTGAGCCTTTTGTTCAAAAATCTAGTTTTAAGCCTATTTCTCTTCACGTCTGGGTGATGCTGTGCACCTGCCAGTTGCGTCATTCCGGGTTGTCTTTGCAGACCAGTGCTAGCCTGTCGTGACACCTTGGTGCCTTTGGTTTCGGTCCCGTTTTCTAGAATTGCACTTGGCCTTGCCTTGGCCCTTTGCCCAGACTGAATTTGCCTTCTTGGTTTTCACTTCTTTCCCATATCAGTTTTCTCCCCTGTTCTGTCTTCCTGCTTATCCTCTGGGGTCTGGCTCTGTAAACCCTTCTGCCCAGGTGGACCTCTGTGTGGGTGACCAACCCCTCACTTCCAAGGTCCCTTCACACGTAAGAGAGAGCGAGATATGGGAGGTCTTCAGACTCGCTCCCTTTTTGCCATTTCATTTTTGTTCTTCTTCAAACTGATTTTTAGATACTCCTCTCCTAAAAGTCCCTCTTCTCCCTTTTTTTATGAGCCAGTTCCTCAGTTTTATTCCTCCGTAAGCTGTTTGGTGACTGGTATTTTAAAAAATAAACTACGTAGATCCTGCAAACGGCCTTTAATAGAAAGCCTAGTTTGCCTGTGGGATCAGACACGCACGGTACACACGTACAACGCTGGTTTGCCCACATCGTTTGGATAAGGTATCAGAGAGTACAGGCTGTCTTTGCATTGAAGCCTGCAGGTCAAGAAGTTGGCCTCCCTTCAGTTCACAGGCCGTGTGGCTGCCAGCCAGTAATCTAAAGCCCTGATGACTATTTCTGGAAAATGCTGGAAACCCACCGCTGACTACAATGTGTTTAATTCCTAGTTTCCAGGCATATTCAGTTTCGCTTCTTCCTTATGGAAGAGATTTTGCTTCTGTAGTTTTTGAAATGTCCCGCAGCAATGATTCCCTTCTGCTCTTCTCCTCAAGCGGGTGCAACAGACAGGAGAGTCAGCCCAGGTCTTCCTGCTGTAGATGAGACGTGAATCACTGGGTGTCTCTCCACGATGTATGGGGCAGTACAACTTTCGTTTCACGTGGTGTAAATGACAGATCATACAGGGTCTCCGTGTTAATGTTACTCTTCCAATATGCTCCCAGGGGCTGGAGCCCCACTGAAATGGTTTGAAAGCCTCTTGTTTGCTGGGTTGGAATTTGAGGACCTGTTTGGAACTAATGTTTATTTTTGCTTTATTTCTGAGAATGGTGCAAAATGCTCTTGCTCTTCCAGAAGGGAGGCTCTGACATGCCTTTAATTCTAATTGCCTCCTTTCCCCATTTTTTTAAATTACTCTTCGCTGTTAAGCGTATGCTTAGCCGCTTGGATAAAGTAGGTTCCTGGTGATTCAGCCAGCGTCACAGGAGCACAAAGCTGAACCTAGACCTTCTGAAGTCCAAATCAACTCCTTCATCATTAGGCCAACCTTCCTTTAGGCATCTCAGTACTTGCAGCACTGCACCAAACCTATCGCCTTTGAACTTCCCAGGTAGCTAAAGGCCTCCTTTAGGCTGCTGAGTCAGTGTCTGTGTATGACGGAAGCAGTGAAGGGGAAAACAGATAATTGCTTATGTAGAAAAGAGCCAAAAATGAAATCAGGTTTCACTGCTGTTGACACAAACACCGCCCCTGCTCAGGTGCTTTTGGGTAGTAGTTGTTTGGGAGAGAAGGTGGGCTTTGATTCTGCTTACAAGAGCTTTTTGTTGCCCGAGAACGGAGCAGAGCAGGTAACAGTAAGTAAGAGTGTCTCTACCTTGAAAATAAACCCAGCTAACACCTCACTCGTTAGCTTGCTTTATCAGTAATAAAACAGAGCCCTGCCGCACTGTAGTGAAGTAGATCCTGCTAAAAGGTTTGTCAGGAAGGACTGCAGGTTCTTTTAGCTCCTTCCTTCTGCTGTACAGGGCACTACCCCCTTCATAACGATTAAACCTGTAGGATATTTGCAGTGAACTGGGTTGTCCTGACAAAGCTCCTGCCCTAACATGGATTGTTTTGTACTAGAATAAGCCGTCAAGGTCCCGCCTTGGTTAGGATCCTGCTGCTCTTAGTATGTTTTAGCCGAATGTGATGGATACATGCGTGTGCCTGTGGGTTTGTGCGTACACACATTTATATACACATACATGTTTATAAAAGTACATATGACACTGAGTGAGAAGTAGGACAGTAGCTTGATGAGGAATGCCTACAAAGCCCATACAACCTGCAGCCTCGTATATATGTGTGTGGAGAAAGAGCCTTTCCCTCGGAAGCGCTCTCTTTCTTGTCGCGTGTCTGTGGGAAGCTCATGCTCTACACGTTCATTGTGTAAGGTTATTCAGCGAGCACTTTCTAAGAACGATCCTTGGTCTGACGATTATTTGTCACCAGGCAACTGGTACAAACGAGCCCCACCAGTTTATTATTGCTGGAGATGGAGGCCCCAGGGCAGGTCCGTGTTTCCCGACTGGGAATCCCTAGCAGGATCCTCCCTCTCTGCTTTCAGGTGAGGATGTTCACATTAATGAACTCAAAATTCAGCGATGTGCTGACATTTCCCAGCACTTGTGGTAACACCTACCAGTAAAGTCCTTTGCTATTGCTGAAAATCAGATAGAGCTGGTGTGAACTATTTTTGCAGCAGTTGTCCTGCTCTGCTTATTTACGCCTTGTACTAGTGTTTGAAATCATTAAAGCTTCTGACGATAGCAGATCTCAAGATACAATTAAAGGACAAAGACAAATGTCGGCACCCCGGAGGTGCCACGTGGTTGTGTGGAATGGTAGATTTGGCAGCGTTGCTAGACAGTGAGGAAGAGCAAAGCATTTGAAATATCAGAGTCGCAGCTGAACTCAGACAGAGCCGCGTATCAGTGCTAGAGACACACTGGAGTGGTATGTACGCTAAGGGAGCTGCCAACGCTTGCGGTATTCTCAAAAAGTATTCATGACTCAACAGATCCAAAATGAATCTGCTTATCTGAGATAGCCATATGGCCGTATGGCGTTCGTTAGAAGAACGATGGTCTTTATTAGTACCAGCTACAATTTCAGAGCAGGAGGAATGTGTTCTTCATCTTCTGGAGGTCCTTCTTGCTTCTCAGGGATGAGGCTTTGATTGAGTGGTGAGTAATACAGCGCGGAAGCAAACGTGTGCTAAAGGCGACGTTTCTTTCCAAAAGCTGCGTGAGGTCAGTGCATATTCTTCTTGTAACGTTGATCAAGGAAACCAATCGATGTGTAGATGATTTTACAACAGATGGCTTAAAGAGGTGTTTCTAACACAGTTCAGGAGAATTTTAATAACAGACCATTAAAATGGCTCTACCTTTATTTTACGAGTTGTGTTGCTGAAGCACTTCCCTAAGACCCAGGCCTCCTAGTTTTGATGCACTGCGCAAGCGTCTCTTAAGGAACAATATTTAGCAGCAGAGACCTTACACTCTCACAGTAGAAGACGGACAATGTAGGTATGAAAAGCAAGGGGTGACACTTCTAGGCTTGCTCAGTCTTCGGGATCTTCGAAAAGTGACAAAGTGAACGAATCAAGTAAAAGCAACTAAAGATTCTCCCTGTGTGGGACAGTCAATCTTTTAATAGCATTTGCAAAACAATAAAAATCATCCTTAAAAACATAAAGATAGAAAAGAGCAGACAATCCTACTGTTTCAACTGCTGTGTATCTGATTACCAAAGATTGCCTTTTTATAACTGCATTTTTTTAATGTTCCCACACAGTGTTTTTGTACGTATTTGTAAAAAAAAACTGTTTGGAATAAAACAGCAATCCTGAACCTGATTCTCTTCTTAGCTCAGGAGTGGTTCTAGACGTGGTCCTGACACCTCAGCAGAGGCACTTTAATGTCAAGCAGAAATGAAGTCCAAGCTGGGCCCAGTCCTCTGCTTCAGAAGGATGAATTTCTTTATTCAAGAGAAGGTAGGAAATTCTGGTAGAACAGGCCAGCTCTGAAGCGTTCAGAGAAATCGCAAAAATCTCAGAGTGGTTGTAAAAAATGTTCCTTTCGCCATTCAAGCAGCTGCACTTGTTTTCAGCGGCTGTAGTCCGGCTGTTTAGTGAAGAGCTACTTTGGAAAATGTAATCCCTTGGAGTTGTTTGCTCAGTTCTCTTTGTTTTAATTGATAAGCTTAGGCAGTTGAAAGGAAAGGGTGGGAGGGAATTGATCTTAGCACACTTACGGGCATCTCCTCCTGTAATTCATGTAATTAAAACGTCTCTGACATGACTTTATTTATTTATTTATGGTTTTAGGCTTGTTTCTGCTCAAGCACAAATCTGGTGAGATGAGTTTCCTAGGGCAGGTTGTTTGCAAACTTTGGAGCCCAAAATGTGCAGCTGCTCTAAAAATAACAGAAGATGCAAGAACTGGTTTGGGAAGGTCTCTCTCTGCCAGAGTCCAGAGGCATCTCCTGAAATGCTGCCATTAAGGGGAAAGTTTGCCTTGTAAACAGAACTGGCCTAATTTCTAGAGGTGCTGAACATCGAGCTGCAGGGCCCGCTGGTAGGTCCTGAGCACACGAAACCTGGAAACGGGTCAAAAGTTAGGCGCTGGGATTTTATCAGGAACTCATCTGGGCAAATCCACGATTACTGGGTTGAAAGAAAAGAGAGCAAATAATTGCCCCTTGGCTAGTGACCTCTGCAAGCAGAGCTGGGTACCCGGACTCTAGGAGGCCTGCCAGCTCCTGGGCTTCTCGCTGCCACCGACAAAACAAGTCTTCTGTCACAGTCAAGATCTGCACAGACATGAATCGCCTCTTTGTCTGGCCATTCTTTGCAGGGTGACGTCCCCAGTGACCTGGTGCTTAGCTTCCAGAGGAGGCCAGTGGTCTTGCTGTCCAGGTGCAGAGATCCCCAGGTGGTTTTTCACGGAAGTCAGAGGGGAAAAAACCTGGCAGCAGAACCCCAAATACGGCTGGGACCGGATCACAGGCAAGAACCAGCCCCCTCTCACCCACGCGAGATGTGATGCAGGGGGAGGTGCGTCTTGCGTTGAGCATAGACATAATGTTCTCTATTTTTGATGTGCTGGATCTTTAAAACGCACGATGTTGTATCTGCCGCTGAATTAAGCAGTGTTTGCTTTTCAGACCTTCCACATTTGTATTTTTAGCTCCATTTTGGCATTCACTTTTTTGGTTGGAATATATAACACACTCGGTTGTTTAGCGTGCCTGGACCAAATTCAGCCTGTGTGTAACTGCACAGGCTTGAGCAGAAGCTACGTTCAAGGTGAATTACTCTCCGTGGGGCTAAGGAAATACAGCTTCTGTAGACATGCATTTCAGCTCCCTCAGTAAATGCTACACTATTTCCATCCATGGTTATTCCTTTGTGGTTTGGGTTATGTATTTACATTTTACGGAATAAATACTACAGCTTTCCCCATGACTAACACTTCTTAGTAACCCCTAAGCTACTCAAATACACTGTTGCCTCCTACAAGAGCCTAAACCACACTGCTCTCCACTGGCTTTCTGTCCCCAGCTGGCCACCTCCTTGCACAGAGGCATGGTTAACCAGCATTGCATAAGCAACTTTTTGGATCTCGGTTTAACGGGACGGCTTACAAGAGCAGGCGCTGGATGCCGTGGGACCGAATTCCTCAGTGACAAACATTTCAAACACGGCCGCTCTCTGATCCTAACAAAACCCCAGTGAGGTCTTCAGACAAAGAGCGTAACCTATCGCTGCTGCTCCCACAAAGAGGGAGCGAGTTGCTTTTCCAAATCCAGAGGTCTGTTTTAAGAGCAGTGCTATACAGGCCCTTGCATAAACTTTGTTTATAGACTGGAGTATTTTCAATGAAAATGTTATTTAACTTTAAAAAGTTGCACAGCAGCTACTCCAAAAATTGTTTTTCCTTGTTAAGAATAACACACAGTGTGATACATTTGAAATGGCGATAGCAATATTTCACAAATTTTGATGGATTCATAGTCCAAATACCTTGCTAACAGATGTTTCTTTTAAACTCAGAGTGGTATAGGAATAACTCAGAGATATTACAGTGTCAGCACTGCCTTTTATCTGTGCGTGTCCTTTCAGTGACATCCCTGGGCTTTTCTAATGCATGGGTCAGGGCTGAGCTAAAAAAAAGTGAAATATTAAAAGAAGTCCTATCTGACTGTGTGAGTTTCGGGGCAGTGCTGTGAGGAAGCCGCCGCGCGCTGCCGCGAGCTTGCTGTCCACTTGGGCACAGTGGCCTGGTGGTTTGTGGGAACGTGCTGGTTTGCAGTCATCGTTTCTGAGCTGGCTTTTGGTTGTGGTTAATTGATGAACTTAGGAGTTCCCATGGCCACTCCATGACCACGTCTTTTGGTCTCATAAATTAACTAAGTTTTCTCTCCATGGATGACAGTTTGCCCAACACAAAGGGATACCCCAGCAGGGCAAAGGGACAGTATTTTAACGCCCTGGTGGAGTTCTCTTTATTTGTCGTGGGGTCGTTCAGTCTACTCTGTCTCTCCGAAGTATGCGGCATCCATCGCTCCTCATTAGGGGGTCTTTCCCAGGAGCTGCCTTCTCCACACCTTGTTCGTACATCATCCCCAGTGTGTCCAGTTGACGTGTGCTAGTGGCAGACCAGTCTGTTCCCAAACCCCACCTGGGAACAGCCTCAAGCCTTGGGAAGCCTGGCTTTTAGTCTCTGCCCCAAAAACTGGCCCAGGGCAATGCTGGGGTTGAACTGCAGGGCAGGGAGCATCCTTCCTCCAGGAGACCCATGTTCGTACCCCTCCGGAGCAGCCCGTGCTGGCTTGGGAAGGCGCCTGCTTCACATCCAGGTGGGGGTCCGGGAACCTGGCCTGGCGGGAAGGGGGGAGAGAGTTATTCTGGCAGCCAGGGAGGGAAGGGGGAGGAGAAGGGTGAGAAAAATCCGGAGGGTGGGTGGGAACGCAGGGCAGGGAGCAGGGATAATCCGCGGGCCTGGCAGCGGGCTCCCAGCCCCCGGGAGCGCGTAGGGGTCCCCAGCAGCGCGGCCCC
>NW_008794444.1:2162737-2165113 GCF_000699145.1 Aptenodytes forsteri
GCCGGGGCGCGCCTGCTGCCGCTCGGGGGCTTCTAATGTCGTTTTGCCATTTATTATTATTATTTTTAAGTTTATTCGGAAGAGGAGGAGGAGGAGGGGGGGGGGTTGCTTCTCATCCTGACTTGCCTTGTTGTTTGTTGTTGCGTTTTTTACACCCCAGAGACACCATGATTCCTGGTAACCGAATGCTGATGGTCATCCTACTATGCCAAGTCCTGCTAGGAGGTACTAACCATGCTAGCCTGATACCCGAGACCGGCAGGAAGAAAGTCGCAGAGCTTCAGGGACAAGCCGGATCCGGACGCCGCTCTGCCCAAAGCCATGAACTCTTGCGGGGTTTCGAAACAACTCTGCTGCAGATGTTTGGGCTGCGAAGGCGGCCTCAGCCCAGCAAGTCAGCCGTCATTCCTAGTTACATGCTGGATCTCTATCGGCTCCAGTCTGGAGAAGAGGAGGAAAGCCTCCAGGAAATTAGCCTGCAGTACCCGGAGCGATCGACCAGCCGGGCAAACACCGTGAGGAGTTTCCACCATGAAGGTCAGTGATGGGAGAAGGTAAATTCCCGGCCCCAGTAGCGATCGGGATTTCCTTGCCTTTGGAAGCTCACAAATGCATTTAGAAGCAGGATGTGCCCGGCCCTAAATTTATGGGAGGAAAACCGCCCCTCCAAGCCTGCTGCGTGTGGGTGACAGGCGTGCTGCTCTGTATTTTTTTCCAGCATCCTGTGCTTAACCCGAGCTTGGCCATATTTTGAGGTGCTTTCGCTTCTGTTGACAACAGCGAGTTTCCTTCGGTGCCTCTGCCTTGGGGTCACTCCTTGGGCTCGCGTGGATTTAATGGCTCTGGATCGGATGCAGGAGTAAAGTGAGGGCGGGATCTTGCCCCTGGTGTGTTTCTTTTGAACTATCAAAGCGATTGCTGCCTGGTTTTGCTCTTAAGGGGGAAAAAAAAAATTCCAAAAAAACCCCTACTCGAATTTAATGCTTACAGCTGTGTGTTTATAAGGTTTATTCAATAGGCCCTTGTAATCTGATCCAAATGTTTCCTAGCGGATGTTTCTTTTCCAAAGTAAATCTGAATTATTAATCCAGCCGCATCGTTACTGCGTTGGACTTTGCTTCTCTTTCTCCCCCTGCCCCCTGCGCCCCGTAACAAGGCACCTCTGTGCTCCGTGGCGCCGCACCTCGCCGGGGAGATGATTTTGGAGAGATTGGGAGGGGAAAGCGAAAGGGGAAGCGAGATGGGAAGGGGTGACCCGATCCGGGCACAGGCGTGTGGAGGGTGAGCGAGTGGTGCCGGGGCAGGAGCTGCTCCGGGTCCAGCCGGGAGGGATGCGCGGGGGAGCGGAGAGGTGCCGGCGGCTGCCAGGCAGGTGAAGCGTGGGTACGTGCGTGCTGTGGCTGCGCCGGGGACTGTGGCTGGGTGCCCCGAGGCTGACGTGCTCTTGTTTGCTTTTTGTACCGCTTCCCCCCCGTCCTGCTCCCCTCCAGAGCACCTGGAGAGCGTCCCGGGTCCCAGCGAGGCGCCCCGGATCCGCTTCGTCTTCAACCTCAGCAGCGTGCCGGAAAACGAGGTGATCTCCTCGGCGGAGCTGCGGCTGGGCCGGGAGCTGGTGGAGGAGCAGAGCGCGGCGTGGGAGAGGGGCTTCCACCGGATAAACATTTACGAAGTGATGAAGCCGCTGTCGGAGCGCGCTCAGGCCATTACGCGCCTGTTGGACACGCGTCTGGTGCACCACAACGTGACGCGCTGGGAGACCTTTGATGTGAGCCCGGCTGTGATCCGGTGGACCAAGGACAAGCAACCGAACCACGGGCTGGTGATCGAGGTGACCCACCTCCACCATGCACAGACTCATCAGGGCAAACACGTCAGGATTAGCCGATCTTTACCTCAAGGGCGCGGGGACTGGGCTCAGCTCAGGCCGCTCCTGGTCACTTTTGGGCACGACGGGCGAGGCCATGCGCTGACCCGTAGAGCCCGCCGGAGCCCCAAGCACCAGCGTTCCCGCAAGAACAAAAAAAACTGCCGCCGCCATGCCCTTTATGTGGATTTCAGCGACGTGGGCTGGAACGACTGGATCGTGGCACCCCCGGGGTACCAGGCGTTTTACTGCCACGGGGACTGCCCCTTCCCTCTGGCCGACCACCTCAACTCCACGAACCACGCCATCGTGCAGACGCTGGTGAACTCCGTGAACTCCAGCATCCCCAAGGCCTGCTGCGTGCCCACGGAGCTGAGCGCCATCTCCATGCTCTACCTGGATGAGTATGACAAGGTGGTCCTGAAAAACTACCAGGAGATGGTGGTGGAGGGGTGCGGGTGCCGCTGACCCCCTTCCCCGCCGCCCCCTCCCCCCCTTCTCTCTCCCTCCCC
>NW_008794444.1:2165783-2208293 GCF_000699145.1 Aptenodytes forsteri
AAAAAAAAAAAAAAAAGATATCTGGAGCAGTTAAATATGTGTTAGCTAATAGCTACCTGTGCTGTGTCCTTTCCAAATTGCTTCCGAGCAGGAAGGTGATCAGAGCGGAGCAGGTACAGTTGGAGGTGTCTAGGGCCTGAAACCTGCTCAAACGCGTCGGACGGACTGTGTTTGGCTTGGAAAATAGGGAGCTGTGCCGTGGCGTGCGTGCGTGCGCGCGTGGGGCTCGTGTCCTCGGTGATCGCGGGAGTGGGAAGGGAGGGGAGCAGGGCGAGGGTGCATGATGCATTTTTTTTTTTTCTTTTTTTCTTTTCCTTTAATGATTGAAGCTTTCCAACCCTCCGAAAGGGGCAGCTTAGTTGAAACCAATAAAAACTGGAGTGGAAAGCTTGCCAGAAGCCTTGGCTCCCTGAAGAGTGCAGGTGGAGAGAGGAGATGGGAGCTGCGGGGGGAGGCAAGCATGGCCCTGCGTTTCTCTTGGAAACGAAAAAAAAAAACAACCACCACCCAAACCAGCCCTCAACCTCTTCTGTGCCAGCGAGGCTTTTCCACCCCTCCATCCCACTGGGTGCTGGCGCACAGGAGCAGACCACAGGGTCCCCTCCTCTGCCAGAGAGCTTTGGGTGTCTCTGTGCCTCCCCAGCCGGGTGCTGCGGGGTCCCCGCAGCCTCCCGGCACCCCACGAGGCAGCGATGGGTGCTTGCTAACGGGGACCGAGCGTCCCCGGCACGGCAGGGCTCTGCGTGGGCGCTTGCAGGGGTGCAGAGCGCCTACAGGGCTACGGCAGACCGGGGGGATCTCCCCACTTCTGGGGAGCCCGGGCACACGTGTAGGGGGCTGGGGTTATTGCTGCCGTGTCTCCGGGGCCCCCTCGGCCCCGAGCTGACACTCTCATTCCTGCCTTTAGAAGGGAAATGTGTGGCCCGGGGCATCGGCGACCTGCTGCCTCCCCTTTGATGCCTGCATATCAGACATAGCCATGCCAAAGAAAGAATTTCATTTTGAAGTGGCATCAGCTAAAGGCGAGCGCCTTTCAGCTGCCTGACAGGGCAATTACACACATCTCCGCCGATCTGCCCCGCCGCCGATAACCCCGGCCGCTGCGGGGCCGCTGGGGTCGGACGGGGAAAGGGGGTCTCTGGCTCTCGGGGCCGTGGGGAGGGCACTGCGGGAGGGTGCCTTGGTTAAAAAAAAAAAAAATCACTGTGCTTTTTTTTTTTAAAGAAAAAAAAAACACCAGTTAAAGAAAGAGGCTTCTCCCAGGTTTGCTTCCCTGCTCGTCGGTGCATCCCGGGTTGTCCTGGAGGCTGAAGGCCGTGAGGGTGTCGCAAAGCTAAGCAGCATGCGCGCAGACGGCTCTTGGATTTAGATCATTCTCGTTGTACAAGTCTCCAACTGCTTTGCTGCGTTCCTGCTGCTTTATGGATCTGTTTATTTTGGTGCTTATTTCCGCATCGTGTTCAAATGATGAAATCAAAGCTTCAGCCCCGTGGAGGCAGAGGCACCTGCTTTTCCGTAGGTGCTGCGAGGGGAGAGGTTGTCCTGACGTGTACGCGGCCTTTGGCAGATTTTCCTTTGCTTTGGTTTTCCCGCCCTGGCACTGGGCTGTGGGTTGGTGAGATCCTACGTGGGGTGTTCTGCTCAGAAAGCGTAGGAAAAAAAAAACCAACTGTTTTTTAAAAAAAAAAAAAAGTAGTATTTCAATTTTGTAAATTTTATAAGAATCTAAACTGTGGATATAAACCAGCTGACAGTAAAAATGATGTATATAACAAAATATTCATGGATGCATTAAGCAGTTTACTGGAGCACATCTAAACTTGTGCATTTAACACAAACTGAACGCAGGGGCTGAGGGTTTCCCTCCCCGTGTGCTTACGTCGCTCTGTCCCATGCAGGTGCCAGGCTGCTGTGTGCCCTCGTGCGATCAGAGAGGCGTTTAGCAAAATTCTCAATCCGATAAATTGTTTAAAAATAGGAAAATACAACAAAACTGTCAGGGAAACCAGAATCGGGTCCCTTTCTAGTTTCCAGCTGGTAACCAGTGGCGTTTTTTTTTCCCCCACCACTTCAATTCGCTCTGGCTTTTGCTGGTGATAATCAGAGCTCTCTTCACTGCCCTGGCAAGGGGGAGAGGGGTTGCTTTTGGGAAGCTGCAAGTTAAGCGCCGGTACAGAGAGACCCAGGAATTCCACGCAGCATTTCTGGCCGTTGTTTTGTGCATTTGTTGCAGCAGTTGTGCGGTTTAATCCTGCGCTCTGGAATTAGCGTGATGACCGGTCCCGTCCGTTTCCTGAGCGCTGCTTGCCATAGACGTGCCGATTTGGTTTCTTGCTGGCTTATCTGTATCAGAAACTACCTTGCTCACGCAGCAGAGAAGAGCTGGAGCGTTGGTTTAGTCTCAGATAGCCAGTGTTTAGCTTTGCTTAAAAGTATGACAAATATACCTGCTTTATAAGTGCAATAATTCCTCTGACTGTGGAACGTATTATTTGCAAATGTTACTTATTTCAGAGCGAGCGAGCGCTTTGTTTGTGGCGGCTGGCACAGAAATCCCTGGAAGGTCTGAGATAAGGCGTATCAGTTTTAATCCCCCTCTTACTCAGTCCAAGCTGTGAACGAAAGGGGAACGGGTTGAAGGTGAGTGTGCAGCCACTTCCCCACCATCTGGGTGTCCTCCTGGCAGCTGTGGCCCACAGTCCAGCATCCCAAGAAGCGTGGACGGTAGATGCTCCGCGGCTCACCGTGATGCGACTTCGCCTTTGTGCCTACCGCAGGAAGGCTGTGACTTTTGATACCTAAAAAGTACTGTCACGCTGAAGTCTGTGCGGCTTATGGATGTAGGAAATGAGGAGAGTATCTCGGCAGGGTTTAGTAACCTCCTGTGGCTCCAAGTGAATTGCTCACAGTGGTTGCTGGTGAGGGCCGCTGGGCGTTGTGCAGTAACATGATTGCTGGAGCGTCGGTGAGGGCGCGGGGTAAGGTGTGCTGGAAAACAGGGTCCCAGGCTGTGCCATGTGTCAGGAGCTCCCCCCGGAGACCTGTGGTTACCCTGATCCCATCCCCAACCCCTCCTCTCTTGGCTTGTGGGATCCCAAGAGTCTTCTGGCAGGACTTTCTTCTCCCAGGCGAAAATTTGCCCGCAAGTCAAAGCTTACAGCATCATTTTGAGAAAAGCTGCTGTCCTGGAGATGCCGTAATTGAGGAGTGCCGCTCAGACAGCCAGGCTTTGCTTGTAGCCACAGGGTCCGAGGCTTTGCAAATTAGTTTCTAAAAATGCAAATTGGTTTGGAAGAGAAGCACCGAGGTTTGTACATTGCTATTCTGGGATGAACACAGAGGCTTTGCTACGGAGCCAGCAGAGGAAGACGGAGGCCCTTCTCGTTTTGACTGCAGTGCTTGGACACCTCTGGCAAACTTCTCGCCTATTACGGTAACGATTAGCACAGTCGAGCTGTGACGGCTTGAAAAACTGTTGAATCTTGGCATCGAGAGATGCTTTGTTCTCTTTATTCTGGGGTTTCATAGCACGATAGCAGGTCTGAAGGTCCTCTGCTGTGCATGGTCCCTATCTGAAATCACAGGACCTAAACAGGTATGAGGAGATACTACTGCCCTCCTATAGATAAGGATCTTGGGCACAGAGAGATGAAGAGGCTTGGGCACCAACACGTGTGGAGAGCAGGCAGAGCCAGAAGAGGTGTCTGACCACCTCAGTCCCTGTCCTGTGATCTAGACACAAAACTCTTCTCTGGTCTTGAGTCTGTCCTTCTGAAGATCTATCACTTAACCTCAAACCTCAAAATCCACCTCAAAAAGTGGTGGATTCCTGCATAATATACTCAAAGAGGAGGCTACAACGTCCATGTCATTCTCTAGGCAGGCACGATAATGACAAGGGAGTATCAGAAATGTCCCAGACACTGGATATTTCCTTCCCTTCATGGATCCTGCATTCAAGTTTGGAAGTGTAAAATAGTTTTTTTTAATACATTATTTTCACCTGGCTTCTTAAAGAAGCACCTCACACTTGCTCCTTATTTGACAGCAGAGCATCCACCCAGACACAAGCAGTGAAGGGAAAAATCCATCAATCAGTGCTTGCACCTTAGCAGAGCCCAAGGAGGGCTGAGGCTGCAGTGAACTCTGGCTCTGTTGGATCAGCTGTGAGTCATTTATTCCACCCAGCAGATGAACACATGTGCTGGGACTTTGGTTTCGCACGGTCCATCCAAAATTTGCCCTGACTTGGAGCCCCGTGCTATTTTTCACACTGTCAGCATTTTTCGTGCACAGCCTCCTGCCCGATGCTGTGTTCTAAATGAGAATAGCTTTGCAGAGGGCATGGCCCCATTGACACCTTGTGTCCTCCCAGGACTCCGGCTTGGCTTTGCGAAGAGCTGCTCTGAGCCCGTTTGCTGAGCGGTGGCAGCAGAGTCAAGGGGAGAGCCCCTGGCATCCGTGTCCACCAGAGGCATCTTCCCCACCCCCGGGGGTGTGCTTGGGGGGCAGACCACAAGGGTTGCCCGGACCTTTTGCACAACCAAAAGCCATCACCAGTAGGATTTCACCCTAGAAAAGACCTGTGATGAGCTGCCTCTTCCATGACATCAGGAAGCCAAGGAAAGCTTTATCCAAACCCAGCCCTACGCTTTGGATCTGTTCATACACCACAGATGTGGCTGCATCTCGACGTGCTCACCTGCCTTTGGTACTCTGTAGCTGGCTGGTTGTATTTGGTCTCCCCCTTTTCCTGGAGATCGCAGATGTGCAGATCCAGGGAGACCACACAGTTCCCAGAGGAGAAGCTGGCTCCCAGTTCTAGCAGACTATGGATGGAAAATGTTGATGTTACTCTACATTCACCAAAAAAAAAGTCTGTGCTAATTCTCTCCAGTGGTTCACCTAGTGCTGTAGGAGAAGGCAGGAACACAGCAAGCCCATAACGATGTTTTTCCGGAGTACCCACCAGCCTCCAGCCATTTACAGGTCAGAGCTTCCTGAGCCAAAATTAGGGTCATTGTATTTAATAGGCCAGCATGAATTTTACATCCAGAAATTTATAGAATTACTTATAAACCTTATTTTTTTTTTTTTCAAATCACCATTATCCTGTGCCAGTGATTTCCACAGTTTGCCTATCCATTCCTTTTGAACCGTTTCCTTTTATTTGTCTCGAAACCATCACCTAGAAGTTCATAGTCATGCCCCATAGTTCTTGTGGTTTTGGACACAGTGAGCCCCTGCTTCCTATTCCCTTTCTCCGCACCAGAGCTCGCATCTCCTCTGCTCTGCCAGATCTATCATCCTCATCCTCTGCTGTGCCCTCACCAGGCTGAAGAGGCCCTTAGGTCTGCTTGCTTCGGTGGAAGTCGGTCCTTGCTGTTGCTCACCCTTCTTGGTGCTATTTCCAACGGTGCCATCTCCAGGAGGTTAACAGGGTTTGGGCAATAGCGGTGGAGGGTGGAGATGACTGGTAAGATCCCTTAGCAAGTTAATCAACTTGCTGAAATTGTAGAAATGTATTTGTAAAGCATGCATCGGGGCCTACAAAAAATAATGCATCGCTTTAACCCTTAAAGTTTGGGAAGGGCCTCATTGACTGGTGGCAGCTCCATTGCACACAATTGCGTGCACGGATGACTTGGGGCTCCTTTGCAGCATTGTAAAGGGCTTTGCACCCCTTTTCCTCTTCACGGAGAGGTGCTGCTTGGGGCTCTGCTTCTCCGGGCCCCCAAGCAGGGTAGGCAGCTGCCTTCCAGCTCTGTCCCCAGCCACTTTGGGGCTGGGCAGGGAGCCCACGCGCCCTCCTCTCCAGCCAGGCTCGATGCTCGTGCCGGTCGCGCACAGAGGTGATGCTGTTGGGTGGGTTCTGGCTGGAGCAGGACCTGAGCACCACCCTCAGATAATTGCCTTTGTGTTGCTTTTATGACAGGGATTTAAAGCCCTTCTGAGCTCCTGCGTGTTTTAGCTCTGCCCTTTCCCGATTAGATAATCTCACACCTCGTGAATGCGTTCGGTAACATGAATTACTCCCCTCATGCTTGAATAGAGACCACAGGCTTCTTGTTGCTGAAAAACTGAAGGCTTGGCTCGGTCTGGAGTCCCACAGGCAAAGAACAAGTGATCTACCTGTCCCTCACCTTTCCTTCCAGTAACATGAGATCGTATGTTATGAAGTAATTGCCTGAAAGAGGCTGCACTGTTTTACACGTTAGATTATATGGAAGGCGGTAGGCATTTTGCATTGCTTTTATTGGCTTTGCTCGTTTTGTCTGCGCTGTAATGCACACCTGCTATTTAATACCAAAATCAGTGAAATCCTTCATGCCAAGGTTAGCTAAGACATGCTAAATTGATTATACACCTCACTGGGGGAGCCCTGGACGGGACGGGTGCGTACAAGAGGGCTCATGAGGGGCTGCCTCCTGCTGCTCCTGCTTGCCAGGCTGGGGCCGGCTCCCACCCAGGGACATGCTGGGTGCATCGCTTTTGATAGTGAATTAAATAAATAGAAGCAAACTCTCCACTTGAATGCCACACTAAGCAGTTATCTCCAAGGGAGAAGGACTGGGGAGCTCAATGAAGAGCCACCCATGTACTTTCTTTCCTGTCTTTTGGAGTTTGTCTCTTAAACCTCCTTCCATCCTGAGTATGTGGGAGCATGTGGGTGCAATGCTGTATGTGCTTATAATACGCTGCTCAAGCATCAAGTGCTTCTGCGTGGTGCAGAGAGCTCTTCCTGCTGGCCAACGAGGTGACAGAGCCGGAGCCGGGCAGAAGCTTGTCCCTTTGATGGGGGTGTTCTCACAGATGCTGGGTCCTGCACAGCACAGCTGAGGCAGCACCTGCCAGCCACAACGCCATCGCCCGCTGCAGCTTTGAGCTTGACCGCACTGGTGGACCCGTTGCTTTCAGTCTGAGGGACCTGTGAAGAGAGTCTGCAGCCGTCACGATGGGGTAAGGGGTAAGCAAAGGTAAAATGCTTCTCAGGGCTGGCGAAAGCTCTTTGGGGAGTTAGGGGGTGAATGGCTGAAGCTGTGGGTTGGGTGTGGGGCTGATGGAGACACCATGGCCCCATCGATGCTGCACTGGCTGCTCATGCGGTTGGGCTCTGGGGGGCTGCGCCCTGGACCTGCTATGGGGGGAACCCATGCTGCTGGGTTGGTCCTGGAGGAGAGTTTCTTGCTGTTGGTTTACATCAAAAAGGAAAACTGGGGCTCTAGGACATGCCCTTATTCCTGCTTCAATTCTCATGGACCCGACAGCCAACCTGAGTGCCACTTGCCTGCAGCGGTGAGATGGGGGTTGGTCCCTGCTTGGGCATCTGAGTAATAGAGCTCCAACCCAGCACGGCACAGTGCTCCTGTTCTTCATCACAGAAACCCTTACCCAAGGGCCTTCAGGTCATGAATGGGTCTGGAAGAGGCACTGAGCAAGACATCCTGTGAAACACACTGATCCTTCCCGCTTCTGGACTTGGGGGATCAGAAACAGGTATTTCTAGGTGTCATGTGAAGAGACTTAACATATGCAGCTTGAGTAGTTGCTATTTATTTTGGTGTTTAAAAGTATTAAAAATAATCACTGCAGTGTTCCTTGAAAGACAGTTTGTAGAGTTGGACAGTTTCCCAGTAAGAGGCAGTCCCCAAGGATTGTTTGCAAAGATAATATTTTTAATTTAATTAACCAATGGTAGCATTGAGAGGGACCAACATGTGCCTCAGTAGCAGGGTGAAATTGGGGAACAAAATTTAATGGTACAAGCAACAAAGCGTAGTGAGAAGGGTTGCATGGTTTGCTGAGCAGCTCTTCTCTTGGACATGGCAGAAAACAAAGAACTGGGGTCTTTGCTGATCAGAAAACAACTCAGAGAGCCCAGGTGACAGAACCTGGGATGGATAACGTGAGGATGTTCCCCTAGAGCTGTCAAAAGCAGGACTAAAATACTGAGTGGGTTTCTGATCCCTGCATTCATGATAAATTGTTTCAAACCTTATTTGACTGCTATGAGGATCAAATGATCTTAGAGAAGAGCCTGGTCTTGTTCTGCCAGGAAAATTGGAGGCTGGAAGGGAATTGAGTGTGCGTCTCTGCGTAAATCCCAACAAGAGGGAAGGGCTGCTGGTCTCTAAGTAGGGACATTTGGGGAACTGGGAAAAAAATTTCGGAAGTGAGATCCCAGATTGGCCATTTCAACAGGTCTATTGAGGACAAAAATCTGTCCTTGTTTGGAGGTGACTCCTCTTTACCAATGGCAAAGTAAAATGTGGTCCTCAGGACAGCAGAGAGCAGCTCTCCTCTCCTGGGGGGTCCCTGCAGCTTTGGGCACAGGATATCGGGTGAACATCTTGCGAGGACCCAAAGTCACTAAGGGAGGACCTACATTCCCAGGTGTCACCGCGGATGTCACCAGCTGTGGTCAAAAAAAGGGCAGCCCTGCTCCTGCTGCCAGAGCAGGAGAGGAGGAGTGACCTCAGACCAAGTTATTTCTCGTCATCAGGATGGGGATAGAAATGCCCTTTCCTGGATTGATGGGTAGTAGGGGGGACATGGGAAGGGGCAGTTGCTGTGCCCAACCAGACAAAGAGATTTGGAGGTGGCTGATGGAGGGTGGAAGAGGGTGGGGGGCCCTGTCTGACTCCCTTGGGTGCTGGAAGTAGCTAGCATTATATGGCACGCTTCACAAATTGCTTTTGCTGTAGCTCGAATAATGGCTTATAATAACAAGATGGCTTGTGTGGCCTTGGGGCAGCACGGCTGCTGGATGGGGGAGAGGAGGGCTGGATTTTCTTTTCACCTCTGTCTGTGTGGTCCAGGGTGGGTCAGTAAATGGCCTCATGCCTCAGTTTCCCCCCTTGCAGGCCAGGAATGCACTCATCCTGCTGACAGTAACGGCGATAAATAATATCTCGCAAGTACCCACTATTTAAAAAACCTTTTATTGCTTCCCGTTAAGCTGATGACTGTTAATGAGGAGAATTAAATTCACTGCCCTATTGCCATTAGACAAATATGTGCTCCATCTCCATCCGAAAACCCCATTGTAAATAACTGTGGAGGAGTGGAATAAACATCGTCCTTCCCAGGGCAGGGCCGAGCAGCAGGAATGAGCAAACACAGGTGTGGAAGATTTGTGAGCTTTAAAGGAGATTGGGGCTATTTGGGAATCAAATCTGGTTTTAGTTAGGAGCATCTTCTGCGAAAAAAATCCCAAACCACCAACGAAAGACCCCACAGACGGGGCGGGGGGGTCCCAGGGCAGGGCCGAGCAGCAGGAATGAGCAAACACAGGTGTGGAAGATTTGTGAGCTTTAAAGGAGATTGGGGCTATTTGGGAATCAAATCTGGTTTTAGTTAGGAGCATCTTCTGCGAAAAAAATCCCAAACCACCAACGAAAGACCCCACAGACGGGGCGGTGACGGCTGTCTGCAGCTGCAGCCTGGCCATGACGGCTGGGTCTGGGGCAGTGGCAGCATCCCAACATCCCGGTGACAACGGAACTGCAATGGTCCTGGCATTGCTCCCGCGTCCCGTCGTTTTGCCGCTTGGCATCCCCGGACCACCGCTCGATCTGAAGCCCTGTGTGGAGAAACCCTCCTGCAGCGGGTCAGCTCCTCGGGTTGGTGTCGTTCAGCGTGTAATTGGGGCTAAGCCGCTTACTTTATGTGGCAGGCTTTCCTTTCTGTCTTTCCCCTTTCCCTTTTGAAGGTGAAGGTTTTATGTGACTGAAATGTGTTAACGCTCCCATAAAAGTAAATGAAACACAAGCGGACGTTTTCTTTTTTTGGGCGCAGATGTGATTGGTTTGGGCCTGATCCAGAGGCCGGGAGAGTGATGATTAGCAGTGCTGAAGAGAAGGGCCAGGAAGTGTTTTCTGTAGGAAAGTGTCATTTGCGGAGCAAAATATGACATCTAGAAGAGCCAACTGTGTACCTGTTCTTTGGGGACGTGTTCCTCTCCTCCCTGCTCTCGCAGTCCTGCTCTGACGCTGCAGCAGGAGGGTTGTCTCTACTGTAGAGTTAATTTTTCCAAAGGACCCTTGATACCAAGCTCAGCCCATCCAGCAATTAAGGCTACCCAAATGAGATTGCAGGGCAGAGAGTTTTTTACATCCTAGGAGAGGTCCCTGATGCGGTGGCTGCAGAGATGGGACAGTTTGGCCAGCGTCTGCTCTGCCGAGCTGTGTTTGTCCCTGTTGCTTTACAATGCAGAGGCCAACAGGATGTTTTGCACAGAGCCCATGGCCTCCTGCACACATCCGCTGCTGTTGGTTTCTTATCTTGTTCTGAACAACTCATTTCAGACTCAGCAAAATCAGGAGCAGGGATGGAGTAAGTATTTCCTGACCTTGTTCATAGATGATGACAGGGGACTTTTCCCTTTGCCCTCTGGAAAAGGCACGGACAGGCAAGGTGGTGCAGAAATCTGCCACAAAAACACTCCCAAATCTTATTCCATCCCCACCTGGAGGAGCCACCACTTGGTAGATAAGTTGGCTGCGAAAGGCTGGTGGAACTTCATCATGCCCCGTGTTCCCTGAGGCTGGGTGGTGGCAGGACCGCTTTCCCCATCTGCTGGGGACTCATGGTGAGAAGCATCTCCAAATGACGGGGCTTCTGCCTGGCTTTGGAGTCCACCATCCCTGTGGCAGGTGCAGAAGAGGGAGGCCAAGGAGAGGATGTCCCACAGAGCTGCCGGTGCATGGGGCTCCAGGGAGGCTGATGGCTCCCCACAGCCCTCAGCTGGACCACACTCTGTGCCCGTGGGCCTGGGCTGAGCAGAGAGCCAAGTGCCCTTTGTGCAACCAAAATGAAGATTATTTGATCATTATTTGTCCAAGTTGGTATGAAGCCAACATTTATGCCAAGGTGGGGCAGCGTTACCCGCTGGTGGTTCCCTCTTGCTGCTCTGGACTTCACTTGGGGTGTCTCCCCATCTCTGGGAGGAGCAGAGCAGGCTCTTTGCAACCCCTAAGCTCTTGGGGAAGTTGGTGGTCAGACCACAGATGCGATTTCCTCAGCCTGTGGTGCTGTTTTGGAGATCGCAGTTAGGGCTTGAAACACCATCCCACGGAGTGAATGTGACAGATGTGTGCCTGGTGTGCTCTCTAGTATCTCCCATGCTCTTCTGAAACGTGCGAAAACATGACAGTAAAACCCAGACTCGCATGAAAAACCTTTTCCTTGCACTGAATTAATGCAAAGCCCCAGAGTCCCAGCAGCAGATGGTTCAGCTGCTTTCTCAAAGGTGGGTTATTCACTGAGACGCCTGTTTCGCAGGCACTGCCATCCTGGTCTTCACACATTTCTTCCAAAGGAGGAACTTCATTTGCAGATACCCCAAATCTGGGACCTACGATGGCAGAGCGGTGGCCTTGGCCTTTATTGAGGAACTGTCCAACTCAGATGTTGTGTGTCCATGCGTGTAAGCTGAGCGTCCTGTCTCCAGGACTATGTGAGTGAAACATGTCCCTCAATATTTCAGCCTCCAGAGTACCTGCGCACCTGACAAGGGAGATGTTGCCTAATGAGCAAGAGCACAGGAGCATGAAAGAAATGGATGGCCTTGCATCACCGCAATTGCACAAAGCTCCAGTGATGTCCAAGGCACTGAGCCAAGCTGCCCCATTTGCACGCTGGAGGTCACACCTCTCCAAAAGCATCTGCAAGGGTCTCCATCCACAGCTCCTGCACCTGCAGATGAAAGGACATGTCATCTCAGAGCTGGAACAGCTTTGAAAATCCCTCCTGTGGCTTCTGGGATCGCGTAACGCTTTGGCTCAGGTGACCCAAGGAGAGTGCGGCTGGGCGGGAGGAGATGTGGAGTCACCCGGGCCGGCGGTGGGGCTGCTCTCCATGGTGTACACCTGCATGTCTTGGCAAAATGGGCCCTGCGGCCTGGCAGAACTTTCTGCTGAATATTTTGGCTGGATCCGTGAACTTGTGCGGCTTTTGTGGCATGGAAACTGCCTATAATTTATGCTGAATACAGCCCTATAGATCATCTTGACAGTTCCAGAACATTATAAGATCATTTAGTCCTTTCTCACTAAAAACAATTTCAAACCACAGGGTAATTGTTTAATGATCAGTAGACGAGCCCCGCATTAAGCCCACAATTAAGAAAAAAAATCCGAAAACCAACGCACAACATCCTCCACCCCAATCTCCAGCAACTTAAAACCCAAGAACTGGCTCACCTGCTGTTGCACCCGGTGGCTTGAAATTGCAAAGGCAGTGATGGCTCATTGGAAAACTTCAGCGTGAGGTCCCAGCATCCCAACCCAGGACGAGTGCGTGTCCAAAGTTGCCCAGCCTGCAATGAGGTTGGGTGCAAGCTGAGGAAGATGTATTTAGAGATGAGATTTAGGAGGAGCGAAGAGCCTGGATGGGTTTAGTTGGCTCATTCCCTCCGTTTGCCCTGTGCTGGGAGGAATATCCATACGGCATTTACTCCATCGCTGTGTCCAAAAGTGCTCTTAAATGTCCACAAATCCAGAGAAAAAAATTATTAACATAGCACCAGCCTAAGGGTGCCCCAGCAAGCCAGCAGAGATCCAGCTTTTCCTCTCTCTGAACCCTCTTGGATACATTTGGGGAGATGGCATTTTTTCCCAAGGGAAAAAGATCCGTTGCTTTAGTGGTGTAAAACCAGCGTAACGCTGCTGAAGCCAACGGCACTGCAGTGATTTACGTCTGCTGAGGAAATGGTTCAAAATCCTTCCTTTGAACCAAGACCTTGTTAATATATAGAAGAAAACTCTATCTCATACAGATCCTCCTGGAGTTTCCATCCTCCAACATGCAGCAGATGGGGACATTTTAGCAGAGAAATTAGGCAGTTTCCTAAGCAAATTTCCCATGCATCCGAAGAAGGAGAACCCCCCCCCCCCCCCCCCCCCCCCCCCCCCAAGTTATTTGCATGGTAAGTTCAGTTCCTGCCAACTATCGTTTATCAGAGACAGCAAAATAACAAGGCTTTTGTTCTGCCCAAATGCATTATTCTTCTGCTTTGGAAGCTTAGCTTTAATGGCTCCTGAACATCGAGGGTTATGTCTTAGCCAGGTTTCCCAGCAAGCCAGCAGAGATCCAGCTTTTCCTCTCTCTGAACCCTCTTGGATACATTTGGGGAGATGGCATTTTTTCCCAAGGGAAAAAGATCCGTTGCTTTAGTGGTGTAAAACCAGCGTAACGCTGCTGAAGCCAACGGCACTGCAGTGATTTACGTCTGCTGAGGAAATGGTTCAAAATCCTTCCTTTGAACCAAGACCTTGTTAATATATAGAAGAAAACTCTATCTCATACAGATCCTCCTGGAGTTTCCATCCTCCAACATGCAGCAGATGGGGACATTTTAGCAGAGAAATCAGGCAGTTTCCTAAGCAAATTTCCCATGCATCCGAAGAAGAAGTCCCAGGTGCGTGGATGTCCCACAGAGATTTCATGGCTATCCATCTATTCAGCGTGGACAGCTTTACACTACTTTGGAGCTCCTTCTTGCAAGATGTCTGGATCTCCCCGGAGGGCTGAGCCGTGCCCAAGCTCTGAGCATCCCGACGGGTGTCACCTCCCACCCCACGCCTCAGCCCAGCCGGCCCGCCTGTGCTTTGTTTTCTTGCCCTTCTCAAGAACCGGCTGCAGGTTGTGCTTTTCCTCCATCAACGTCATTGCTTTTATCTGCACTGGTAGCAGCGATCCCCACCATGCAGGATTTATTTACATTGAAGGGTAAGTGGGAGGCTGTAATTGGGATGGGATTTGAAGAGGTCAGAAGGAGCCTGTGCAGGAAAACTGTAAATGAGGGAGGGCTGGGAGTTTGCTGAAGTCGTTACACACAGATCGTTCCAGCTTCCACTCAGTGCCATTAGCTGGGGGTAAACGTGCCGTCCAGGGACGTATGTGTATACATTAATGGGGGTTTTTAAACAGACGATCAGTAATGAGCTGTTAATGTTTCCCAAGCGGTCTTTCAACCCCATGCTCTGATTTCCTTCGGCTGCGCGATGCGCTCAAGGATTTCGGGTCTCTTGGTCCCCATGCCGAGAGAGCAGGTCCCTTTCCACGCACCGGGTCTCTGCTCAGTCTCAGCCCCCCCCGTGCTATGTCCCTGCCTGTCTTGGCTGCGTCCAGCACTGCGGCAAGCCCTGGGGCTCAGGAGCCTGTGAGAGGGGCAGGGGAAACCCTTCCAGCCAGGGAGGGGGACTGGAGCCCCCAGCTGCACATGCAGCGAATAGAGTAGAACAGAATGGAATATTTCAGTTGGAAAGGACCTACAATGATCATCTAGTCCAACTGCCTGCATGGGTTAGCCGTGCAGTGGGTTGGTGTGCCCGGTGCAAGCGTGGCTGGGAGGAAGGTGTAGGATGTAAATCCAAGGAATTGTCTTTCCAGGAAACCCGGTTAAATCACGAGCTGAAAACTCACGGCTTGCGGCCTCGGGCGCTCTCAGGAAAACAAGAGCTAAGTCACTACACCCCCTTTCCTCCCACCCCCGGCTCATCTCCAGGGCACCCTTGGGAGGTCACTTGAAGAATCGCACCAGTGATAGAAGTGGTAATTGAGGAAACTGCTGCAAACGTGATCTCCCAAAAGGTTGTGTGGGAAGCAAATTTGGGAAGGATGCTCAGATAAGTGGAATTTTTGCTTTTGTGCCTTTCTTGAGCATCGTCATCAGACCTAAGGGTTTCCTGTTTATTTATTCAGCAGTCACTGCTGTATTACACACATAGGAAATCACAGAAAAATATCTTGTTTTGAGGACAGGTGAGGCGGAAATAAAGGCTGCTATTTAGACTGTGGCGTATTGGCTGTGCTGAGCATCTTGTGAGCATTTTCACGCATCAGCGAAGTGAGCACAAACACATCCTGCGAACATCTGGCTCAGAAGACGCCTCAGCTGTGCTGAGCAGTACCAGTAATACTAACGTTGCTCTGGTATAACATAGAGCAGCCCCAAAGCTGCTCTGCTCTGGACCAGGTAGCAGAGAGGCCCCTCCGCTGGGCTCTGGGATGAGCCGTGGCAGAAGGCGGATGTAGAAATGGCTTTATACCACCCCGTGGGCTGCGTTTCACTCGTGTGAACCTGCTGTAGTAAAGCTTGGGAGCTGGCTGGACGGTGCTGCGTGAAAACCAACTAGATAGCCACATGTCATCAGCATCTGTTTCCCCTGGGGAGGTTTACATCCAACTGTTCTCCCAAACCAGCCCACCACGCAGCCTCCTCTTACTGCAAAAATGTGCTCAGATGACTTAACTTAATGACTTAGCTAAATTGAACGGTTTCCAGTAGCGCAGTAATGTGTTTAGAGAAGGAAGAGCTTTCAAAAGGAAGCTGTTTGCCCATCTAACCCAAACAACTTTCCATTGCTGATGGGGAGAGAGGAAAGTCTGAGCGCCTCGCGCAGTGCGTGCGGGGTACCCATGACTTCATTCCTATAGCGCTTGGCAAGGGAAGCGTGCATCAGGCAGCGAAATCCGGTAATTTGGCTCTTCCTTGCATTCCCTGGCTATGGGGCAACCAGCGGTGGGAATCTGCGGCGAGTCAAGATGCACTTGCAGTAAGATGGCTTGCGAAGAGCCTGGCACGTGGCTGCGCTTTCCTGGCTGCCACCCAGTGATGCCAATGGGGCTGGGCTTCCAATATATGGGATTTCTTCCCTTTCTCAGGACTAACTGGATTCCCCCTTCTCTCCCTGGTGGATCACAAATAGTGATCACAAATAGTGATGCTTGATAGGACAAGTGATAATGGTTTTAAACTAAAAGAGGGTAGATTCAGGCTAGATATAAGGAAGAAATTTTTGACGCTGAGGGTGGTGAAGCACTGGCCCAGGTTGCCCAGAGAGGTGGTGGATGCCCCATCCCTGGAAACATTCCAGGTCAGGCTGGACGGGGCTCTGAGCACCCTGCTCTAGTTGAAGATGTCCCTGCCCATGGCAGGGGGGTTGGACTAGATGGCCTTGAGAGGTCCCTTCCAACCCAAACCATTCTATGGTTTGTTTGAGGAAATAAGGAATAGATGGGCTGGTTCGGTATCCTGGGGCTGGGTGAAATTTCACCCCTAAAGGGTGAAATCCTTTAGGATCTAAAAATATGTAACTACAAATGCTGCTTCAGTCGTATGTAATTGCTGTGAGCTCCATGGGACTGTGGACAAGGATATTGTTTCACCTTTGCTCATGTGGGGCCCGAATCACGGTTTAACAGATTCACCTGCAGTTTTTGTAACTGGCATTTTCTCTGGCAAAAGATGGGATTTGGTCAAAGAAAAAGGGTAAAAAAAAATTACTATTGTTTTGTCTTCTGAAATTCCAGAAAGCCTGAGTTGTTTCACTGCAAAATTAAAAATTTTAGTTTCCTTTAGAAGTGTGGATTCTCATATAGAAGTTTCCCCAACCTTTTCATTCTACATTTTTTGTGATATTTACATTTTGTAAAATTTTAACCAAATATCTAAACAGGTGGCATGATATTGGAGTTGTGCAGCGGGCTGCAGTTCTGGCTTCTGTTCAGCCCCACCTGATGCTTTGAGCCTTTTTAAAAACTCAGCAAGTGTGATACTGCCGTGACAAGACTCCAGGTAAAAACAGACATATCAGTTGCTCCTGTTGGCATTTTCTTCAGATCAAAGCTTCAAGACTATTTAATACACAAGCAAATGCAAGCACTTTTTTTTTCCCCATCTTCTTTTTTCTCTCCTTTGTCTTGCATTAGGATCTACCTCATAAGAATTGACCTGATTAATTATAGTAAATAACAATAACAATAAAAAAACAACTGGTGCATTGAAGAACCAGTTATTTTTATTTCTGGCCTAGGTCTCATCTAAAGATTTTATTCTGTTTTGTAATGGTGAGGTGTTTTACCTAATTGCAGACACCTAAGTGTGGTGCACCCACTCCCAGCAGTTCCTCTGCAGGGAACCACCGTGGGGTGGTTGGGCTCTGCTAGAGGGTCACGCTGGATCACCCCACCTCCCTCTTTCATGATGGGATTGAAGGTCTCTCAGGCTCAGCGTTGTCTGCCCAGGTACAGGGTGCTTTGGACAGCAGAGGTGAGATGCCGTGCACCCCCTTTTCGTGCTAAGTGTGGCCTTACACCAGCCCTTTTTGTCCCCATGACGGCTGGCAGAGCCGATGCCATGATCCCGGCACGCTGGACCTGGGCACTTTGGAAAGCCTGAATCGCATGAGCATTTTTGGATTTGATGCTCTTAAGGGTCTTTTCCAACCTTAACGATTCTATGATTCAGCAGCTTTCCCCTTCCTGCAGCTCGCTTGTGCACACGGAGCCGCCTGTGACGAGGACCCAGCAGTTGTGCAACCAGCAACACAACGGGTGATCTCTGCTGGGAAACGCTCACAGCTTGAGCCGGAGCTTGGTGCTGCATCCAAACCCGCTGAGCTCAGGGAGAGCCTCTCCCCAGACTTGCACAGGTCTCCTGTCTGGCTCTGAGCAAATGATGAGAAAATTTGTCATACAAGTGCCAGGTACTGACCCCCTCTGCACCCCATACCCAGCATCTCCCCATTTAATACGTTCAAGGACTGCCTTGTCGCTAGCAAGGACTGAAATCCTGGATTGCCCAGGCACGGCTTCGCGGGAGAAGCCCTGTTGACCGGCACATCACAGTTGTCATTTCACAGGCTTGATTTGTTGGAAAGAAAAAGAAAAAGGAAAAGGAAAAAAAAAAAAAAAAATCCCACCGTGACGCCACGATGCAGCGGTTGTTTTATCTCACGGGGAGGTTGAATGAGGCCTCATAATTGCTGGAAGATTTATGAGACTGGAATTATGCTCGGCTGTTGCTGGCTAATGTATCCACGGCGTGGATGTTGTGAAAGCACCTTATGAGACAACATGTAAGGAAACTTCAGAAGGTGTGTGATCTCTGGAGGCAAAATGAAAAAAAACTCCACACCCCACAGTAGGTCGATTTGTATGTTGTGTTGACAGGGAGCCATCGTCCCCCATGGCCAAAATAAAACCTCTGGAGCTGATGTAGTTGTGCTGCATCAGATAAACAGCGGTAGGGTTAGTGTTCGTGTTTCAGGCTGCCTCTAATTCTCCAGGGCTTTCATGTGCCAGGGGACTGTGCGTGAGTTATTCACAAGCCTCTTTCAAAGCAGAAAGTATTGGAACAGCCACGTGGTTTTCTTCATTGAACGTGTTCTCCCCATGAGCACAACCTGGTTCCTTTGGGAGGGACTGGCATTTGGGGTCCGGATTCCTCTCTGCTGGAAACGCAGTGGGATAATCCAGAGCCACACTAGTGCCCGGGAAAGCACCATGGGATCCAGCTGGTTCGCAAAATGCGTCTTTGCCCTGGTGCCATCAGGGTGACTTCACTGCAAGGCTGCAGCCCGCTTTGCATGAATCCCACAGCTCAGCTGCAATCTGATTATCATTGGATGCATTTCCCCCCCCACCCCATCAGGGCCTGATGATGTACTTTAACATTCTAATGCCAAAAACATCCCTGTAAGAGAATGGATGCTGTTTTGTGCCCTGACCCATTTGCTCTAACTGCAGCACGTATTTAACTGGCTTGACCTGATCACAAGCCTACAGCACTCACCAGATTTAAGAACTGTAGCTTCTAATTCTTTTTGCTTTTGCACTTTTCTGAAACCTTTTTTCCAAGCTTTTCTTCCCCCGCAGCTTTGTGCAGCTCTACCTACGAGCCAACAGAGGCAAGGACATCCGCCCCACGCTGTGCAGAGGGGTGCTCGTCGCTCCTTGCAAACCTTTTCTTGATTCTTCTGTGTCCTCTTCTACTGCATCTGACTACCGTCTTTGATTTTGTACGTCACAAGGTTAGAGAGTTCTTCTTTGCCATGAGGTGAAAACAATGGCTTGTAGGTATTCTAGTAAATATTTGTGAAACAGAGGGTGACTCTGTTTGAGCAGCGGGGTGAGGAAAGTGAGCAAAAGGGTGTGAAGCTGCAAGAGGAGGCTCTGCTAGATGCGAGTTCAGGTAGAAACCTCACCTCCTGTAAGGCAGCTCAGCGCTCTGCTCACCCCTGCCTGAAATAACCTGTGTGTCCGGAGACCATTGCGTGAGACTGGCAAGTTATATATTCACATACGTGTTTAGGCAATAGCTGTTTCAAAACCCCATGGTAAATACTCACACTGAACCCTTTCCAAAGGCTTTACGTCTCTGAGAGCTCTCTGTTTGCAGGCATGAGGCATCCCTCCATCGCTCGTTGCTGTTCTCCTGCGTGGTTGTGGATGACCATCGCCCAGCCTTTGTCAGGTGCAGCGCGACCTGCTCATCCCAAAGGGCTACACAGGTTTGTGTCGGTCTGGCAGCAGCCGGGTCTGCCCTGGGGACCTGCTGGTGGGAGTTGCACCCCTGAAGCATCCATCCATCCATCCATCCGTGGGACATAGGGTGGTTCTGGCTGCGGATTGGTGAATCTGACCCTGTAATAAGGACTTGGATGAAGCAAAAGCAAAGCTGAAAAAAGATAAGGGTCTGTAAGACTGTGAGGGATACGCTGTGTTTGATGTATTTTTATAAATGTGAAAAAGGGCTGTAGGATTTTTGAAGCACAGCACTTTGCAGCCTCCATAATCTTGCTTGCAGCTAACTGAGAATCAGTGATAATATTTTCACATCATTTAGATGAGCTGTTCCCAGGGGAGGCAGTGCCAAGTGTGTGTCTTGCCAGAGGGCAATGACATTTCAGTTCCCAGTTGCCTTCTCTACCTCCAAACACCCACAGACCTCCCCAGCCATCACCCTTCCGCTCCCAAATTCCTGCTAAACAGACTCTTTCAACCAAGTAATTCCCAAGCACTCCCCTGTAAGCCAAGACAATTATATCTGTAAATACTAACATAGCATGCACCAGGTTTGGCAGCCCTGAGAAATCTAGAGGTGCAGGATTTTTTCCCTTTCTTTTTTCCTGGTCTTTAAAGGATTTAACTACAGACATTTCGGCATGTTGGCTTGGGTTTTGTCTCTCCTCTATGTTCATAATGAGCTTCAGCGAGTGGAGAAGTGTCTTTCTCCGAGGAAGGGAGAGGGTTTCTGGTTTTGGTGGTTACCCCACGGCTTCACACCTTGTTTGCGAGATGCGGCTGGAGGCGTTTGGTTTAGGGTTGGGTGAGGATATTAGAAGTGCTTAAAATACATATTTGAGTGGATGCATAGCCTGGAGGAGAAGATGAGATGTTACATGGTTTTGCATAATACAGGTGGAATCTGTGTTGCCTGGAAGATGGGAATATCGCTGAGAACACGGAGAGATATAGAGCAACAAAACCTTAAAGCTGAACTCTTTGTATTTTTGTCTTATGAGCTTTGAATTGAACTTCTGCACCGGATCTGATCTGGATGAAATATCATATCTGAGGCTGATCCTTATCTCTTAAACCTTTCCTTTGTTTCTTTGATTCTTTGGGCTGTACCCTCTTGTTTTATTGTGAGTGGCCCAAAGCTTTGATCTCGCAGTGAGCCCCGGCGGGCAGCCCAAACCTTTGCTTTGGTGTGAGACACACAGAGGGACATTGGGATACTCAGTCTAAACAGACAAGAGGTTACTTCTTCTGCGGCAAAGTCCGAAGGCAAACGGGGTAACTTCAGAATTTATTGTCTCCCCTTACATGATGGGAAACTGGAAATTCACACGGGTATTTCCACAGTAAGAAAATGCACCTGTGAGAACTCGGTTGTTGTATATCTGTTTCCAATTTTATTTACAATCCCTTTTATTTTTTTTAAAGAGTCTGAGCAATTTAAGCTTACCTATCCTTTAATAGAAAATAATTGAAACCAAAGCTCTTAAATGCTTTATAATGTCTTTTTCTCTGCTTTTTACAGTCACGAGCAGAGGTTTTCTTCTTCCTAAGTATCTAGGTTGCTAAGCTTGAATTATATTTTACCTTTTTGGGAAATTCCTTTACTAGAAACGAACAGCTGGTCTTAATCTGATCCGATGATACCTGCTGATCTATACAGTAAGAGCAAAGTGAGGCCAAGCGTGTTGGAAAGCATCGGGGGCTTCTCTGCGAATATTCATTCATTGTTTTGGACCTCTTTTTTTAAAGTAATGATGTAGAGAGACACTTCAGACTTACTCCCCATGTTTTCCATTAGTGGTAATTTAAAACTTTGAAAAATGTACAGTAACTTGCCTAGGTCAGCTGAGTATCAGCATGTAGCTTTTCATTCACATTTTTCATTTAATCCCGTGGCTTTGAATTCCTTGCCTTGTAAGTTCCTATATATGAAGATTAGAAACTGCTTCTGGCTATGTAGAATTACATGCTTTTAGATGAAATTTAATCCCTTGTAAAAGGTTTTGTTTGTGGTGATCTTTCCTGTTCGCAGCAACGGGCTGCCTGGCTGAGAGCGGATGACACAGGTGAAGACATCCGTGGACAATAAGCAAAGGAAAAAAAAAAAATCACAGCCTGGGTTTAGGATCAAATCTTTATCAGAGGTTTCGGTGATCTGGCAGCTTAGAGACTTCTGCCTTTGGTTCCAGGGAAGCAGCACAACAAAACGAAAGTCTGCAAAACCTATTGAGAATAAATTGGATGCGTCCGCACCGTCTGTGTTTTGACAGGGTTTGAAGTGGGAAGTCTTGGCTTTGGAAAGGTTTGGTGTGTGATCCAAGCGCTCCCTGTCCCGCGGTCCAGCTGGCACTTTGTAGCAGGATGGAGACCTTTCCCCAGACTTCGCCCCCAGAGAGCTCTCCTGGGAGGGAAGAGCCAGGGCTCACCTCCTGCACAAGGGCAGCTGAAATGGGAGTTTCTTCTCTAAGCAACTGGCGATTTGCACCTCTCATGATGCAAAAATCTCCAGCAGGGTCTAGGGCTGAAGGGGGTATCACTTCAGTACCTTTTTGCCAGTGACTCCTCAGGCTACCCAGAAAAACAAAGCAGAGGCACAGACTGAAAAGCTCTGCTTAGTGCGAGTGACCTTTTTGCACTCAGCCTGGGAATTTGTGACAGCCAAAAAAGAAAACCATTCTCTGCTTCTTCCAAAGTCCGTATCCATCCATGCCATTCCAGTCTGCCATGAAAATTAACCCTGCCAAAAGCCAGCTGCTTTCCTTGCCCCATGGGCTGTGCCTCCTACCCTGCCTCAACCACCCCTGGTATCAGCCCTGATATCAGATAGCAGGATCCCCCGTGGGACCGGCCAGAGGATGGTCCCACCTAGCGCCGAGGAGCATCCACGGGACATGCCAGGAGAGCAGACATGGGGAAAATACCTTTGAAAGCAAAGCGCTTATGGATTCAGAGTGGGGCTGTGAATTGTGTTTTCATGAGCGTATCGTTGGGGCACGTTGAATCCTCCAGTGGAGGTCAAGAAAAGAAAAGCCAGATGACTTCGGTGACAAATTACATTGGTTAAATCGCAAATCTTGCAATGAATGCTGGCTGCCGGTGAATGGCCGTCCCCTGGCTGGGATGTGCATACAACCTTCACGAAAAAGAAAATTGGTAAACCCCACTGTTTTCAGGCAATTTAAGAAAAAGAAGAAGGAGAAAAAAAGAGTTCATTTAGTGACTGAGCTGTTCATTGCAAGTTGCTCACCCAGCTCTAGCAGAGTTAAAAGGTTGGCTGAATCCAAACAAAATTCAGAAATTTCACTTCTGAATAAAGCATGTGAGCCTGGCCCAGAAGTAGGCTGCTCTCTTCCTTTTATGAATCAGTCTCCAAGATATGCTCACATTCCTGAGAAACAAGCCTGGAATAACACGGCTGGCTTTTGGGTGCAATACACTGATTATGAGGAAGCAACAGTCTCCCGTGTATGAATAGCTTTTATGTTGAAATAGGTCAGCACTATAGCATTAGTTGAAAAATGGCTTTTTAATGTGCTTTACGGGCTGTCAGGGCATAATGAATGTAAACCGTAAACCTGGCTTCGTCAGAATGATATTTTATTTTTTTGCTTTATCGACCAGACGCAATGAATCTCAGATCAATTAGTTTTGCTTTGAAGTTTGCTCTTGATCCAGATCTTCAATAAAAAGGAAGTTTCCAAATCACTGGTCTGTGAACACTGTTTGTGATTAATTACCCTCTTATAATCTGAGGAATTCTGGTCGTTGCTGTATTTTGAATACCTCAGACTGCATGGGGAGTTTTATTTTGGCTGGTATATTTGGAAACTGCTAATAAACACCTACTTCCTGTTTTTCTTGCTACTGTGTATAACAAATTGTTAAAAAACTTGCTTTCCCATTTCAGCCGCTTGCCTGTCCGACCAGACTGAACCATATTATTGGTTAATCAACATCGTATATCATTTGCCAGCAAATTTTCTCAGCTGTTAAAAGCAGGACTTTGTCTCTGGCTGTAACAAAAAGTGAGTAACTTTGCACTGCAATAAAGCTGGAGGAAGAAACCTTATACGAAGCCTCCGCTACAGACAAATAATGACTGATACGGTTTTAAATTCGAAACCGAGTTTTATGCAAAGCTTCCTAAAATAACAGCGTGTTTTCCTGTCGATGCCTGGGTTAACTGGAGCGTGGGGACAGTCATGGATGTGGAGGGTTTGCTTCGTCCTGGGAAACGATGCCGAGCCGTGCCCGCAGTGCGAACATCTGTTTGGGCAAAGATTTTAAGGTTAATATTGTATGGTGGATGTTTGTTTAGACAGGATGAATGCTTTTGTGAAATCTAATATTAGGCTCTATCTAGGTATGTCCGGTTGGCAGCGGCTTCTGCATTTTGTGTGCGAACAAATGTTAATTAGCAGGAAAAAAAAATTTCCCACTTTGTCTCTGAAGTAATGCAGCGTAGCAGTGGAAATAGATTAGTTATAGCTGCTGAAAGGTCCTTCGGTTGTTGCCTTGCGCAAGTGTTATCAGTGTTTGTGTTGTGCTTTGGGTGTTTGTTTGCCGGCGGCTGTGGGCTGGTGCCCACTCGGAGCGGGTGACTCACGGCCGGCTCGCTCCGGCAAAGGCTGTTTTCAGCACGTCGATTGTACAAGCTCATTAAATCCATCGCTTTCACAGCACTAGCGGTAATAAATGCTTTCAGAAATTTCCCTGAAATTGTGCGTTCAGGCTGTTTTGAAGTTTAAGCCCTTGTTTTTAAAGTGTGTGCTGCTTTTAACCTTTTATATTTTGAATATTCAAGTGTCCATTGTTCATTTACCTCCTTCGCCCCCCAGGCTATCTCTCTGGGGTAGTTGGCTCCAGGTGAGCGGCTTGTAGGGTTTGTGGCAGGTTGGGTGTTGTGCTGCATGTTGGAAGGGTGGAGGGAAGAGGCATGGCTTTTGCAAAGTGATGGCAGCTCCAGCGTGCGTCTCCTGGGTGTTGCCATGTCCTTCACTGCCACCGCCGTGGATTTAGGGCAGGTACGTGTGAACCGCCTGGTGAGGACACCCGCTCTCCAGCCTCTGGGACCTCCCTCCCGGTTCCTGCTGATGGGGTCTGGCAGCATCCCAGCTGGCTGCCGGTGGGCAGAGACCTGAGGGGTTCAGCTCCCCTAAGTTCCCATTGCTGCAGGAAAAGGAAACCTCTCCCCAAGTGAATTGTGGTTTGGTAGCTTCTGTTTGACTCTGTAAGGTGTCCCCGTGGTGGTAACACACCTCCAGGGTCACCACAGCTATCAAAGCAAAGCACTGCCCTGAGGATGCAAGGGACCGGTGTCTTTCAAACCAACTGCAAAAGCAAATCCTACTTTCCGGTGGATTTGGGTCCTCGATGCCCAAGATCACAACAACCCCAGGCTGCTTCTACTGTGGTGCTCCACTGGGGCATCGAGGCAGCAGAGGCTGTAGAGTTATTGATCGGCTGGCCGTGCACATGCTGGTGGGGTGGCTGGCCGTGTGTGCCAGCCAGGCACCACCGGTCAGGACATACTCTGAGCATCTCTGTTCCTCCAGTTCCTCATTTTCACAAATCTTGTACCTCTTCCATGTCGACTTTTCTGTCAATCCTCCTGCTTGTTCCCTGGTTAATTGCTTATTTGGAAACATCATTAACTGCATTGTTTGGAAATGACTGAGGCTGAAGAGTAAGTGTGGAGTGAAAAAGCTCCAGGGGTGGCTGTACAGGAGGGGAAGTTTCTCCCTTGCTTCCTCACAGGCTGAAGCATCTCATGGCTGCTTCACCCAGCCAGGTAAAAATGACCTGCATTTGCCCAGGGAGGGTGCCAGGGCTCATCTGTTGGCATCGCCACTTTCCCCTCCGACACTTCCCCTCCCAGCAATACCCGCAGTCACGTCCCTGCGCGATGGCCTCTTCTCAGTTGTCTGCAACCACTGAGCCTTTAAAAGCAACAAAAAGGAGGGGGAAAGGGGGGAAGTGGAAATCTCCATGAGGGAGGGCTGGGAAATCCACCTGTAGTTTTGGGCCATCACGGCGTGATCCTTTGGGTTGAACATCTTCAAACATGACTCAGACATCACCGTTTGAGTCATCCTGCAATGGAGCAGGATGTGGGAAGAAAAAACAGCGGAGACCACAGAAACCTCAAACAGGTCTCCGGCAGTGCTGGCAGGGAGTTTGGGACAGAGGAGGACTCCGAGGCACATAACCTCTTTGAAATGTGCTGGAAGGGAATGGAAGGATGCTCCAGGGAAATGGGGCACCCCTCCCTTTGCTCAGGTGGCCAGCAGGTATCTGATGGCCCCGGCAGCATCAGATGTGCTGAGCTGTGCCAAAACATCCTTTCGGCTGTGCCAAAACATCCTTTCAGCTGTGCCAAAACAACATCCTTTCGGCTGTGCCCGCATGGCTTTATTCTTGACTCGCAGCATATGCAACGGATCAAGGCAGCCTGCAGCTGTGCTGCCACCTCTCCCAAGTAACTTACTGAGGCACAGCACACCTTAACAGTCACTGTTTGCTCCCCCCCCCCATGTTTTTGTTATATTTAGAGCTTATTTTTGGCTGGGCTTCCCCAGCGTTGGGACTGGCTAATGCTCTCTAGTTGGAGTTGGCTCAAGGTTTTACGCCCTGCCCTCGAATGGCAGGTCCTGCCCAGGTGGATGGAAACCGGCCAGCCGTGCGAGCCTGGATTTTGGCAGCGGGGAGGGAGAGGACGGTGGATGAAAGCGCCTGTCCTTCATGCCAGCTCCCCTGCGGAAGCCCGGCAAGCTCAGATCATCCCAGTACCGTACAAAAATGTGTTTCACTCTGAAGGTCTGGCCTGAAGTATTTGAGATGTAGTCACGTTGGATGGAAAAGAAATCTCCCATGGAAGGAGACTTGTTAGCTTATTTTCCTGACCCAAGGCACGGGAAGGTTAAATGAGCTGCTCACAGTCAAGCAGAGGCTCTGGACCAGGCATCTTGCTGTTGACCCCAGATTTCTGTATGGCAGCCCCATTCCCATCACTTTTGGGCACTGTCTTTTGCCCTGGTGAAAGTCCACGGGAGCAGTGACAGGTTGGTGTCGCAGCACTGGGCATCAGAGAGGGCTTTGCAGGCATTGCAGCCCAGTCTCGACCCCGTGGTTTCTTTGTGCTTCTCCAGAAGGATGTGATTAAGACCTGACCGAAGGAACAAAGCACCTCACTTGAATATACTAAACTTTATTAATGCCTACAAAATTATAAAGGAAAAAAAGAAGAGGAGGTAATCTGGAGAATGTTTGACTGCGAGCCCGTTTGTGTTTTGAAATGACACAATGTGTGTGTTTTACGATAGCTGCAACCACTCTGCGTGAAGATAAGAGATTTAACATAATGTTTTTTTTCTTCGCCATCATTTAGAAAAAAAGAAGCCAACATACCATTGCTGAAAAACATAAACAAAGTGGCCTTTTATATCTCTTTCTTAAAACTCGGGCTGTTCCAAATGTGTTTTTACTGAATGGCTCGCGGTTTTGGGGTTTTTTTTTTTAAGTAGCAGAAATGTTGGTCAATTTTAAAACGGTTCCTTACAGCTTCCCAGATAAATAAATTAGAAGTTAGAGCTGGTTTAGCAGCCACTTCCTGCCATGAAGGCCAAACAGGATCCATTCCCTGTTTTCCCTGTCACGCAAAGACTGGGCTGGGAGCACACAGGTTATGACTAGGAGAGTGTTTCAACCTCCTCTCTATTTAATTAGTCATATAATTAACACTTACTAAAAGGAGGTAATTTTTTCCGAGCCCTTGTAAACTCCTAACCACTTCATTGAGTTATTGCTACTTTGAAAAAGGCTGCTGCAGAAAATGCTGGTGTTTTCCAGCTTCGCACAATTTTTTCCCTACCAGCATGCAGGAGTCACACAGCGTAGATAAAATCTGTACCAAAAAAGCCGAATTATTCACTCTGTCTCTGCTAAGGCTACAGTTGCCTTATAACAGGTGAAAGACAAATAGTTGAAGTAACAAATAGAAAAAAATAGTGGGGTAAAAAAGGTCTTAACAAGGTAGTAGGGAGGGAAAAATGAGAATCCTGGAAAACCTACTGTGAAAAATGACTATTTCTAAGATTTCTTGTTAACACATAGGCAGGGGATATCCCTACAGCTGTAACTGCATTCCCTTCCCTCCCGCAGTACTCATATCCCAGGAGCTGGGTGCTGTGCCAGGATCAGTCCCACCCGTGCAGGCTCCGAGGCACGGCTGAGCAGCGTGGTCCCCGGCGGTGGCTGCGCTCGCGGGTGAGAAGCAGCTGGGTGGGATGTAAGGTGAGATACGATGTTCCCCCCCCGACCCTCGCTGGGCAACGAAACCGTCTGCAGGCTGGGTTGTGAACCACATCCCTGGGGTGATCCAGACCTGTAAAAATCTCTTCGCTCCCCCAATTACTCTTTTGTTAACCTGGATCATTTCACCGGGGGAAGGGGGTCAGCTGTGAGCAGCTCAGTGGATGGGAACATCCTACCCTAGCTCCCTAGCTTCGCTGGTGGAGAAAAACCGTTAGTGAGCTACATTTGTGTTCAACCCCCCCCCAAAAGTCCCTAAACCCAAGGCACCTTTTTTTCCTCGGGAACTGTCCCAGGAGCAAAAGCAGGAAGCGATTTTCCCCCAGCTACTGCTAGGCAGCTCCCGGCATAACCCCAACAATTTCTTCCATGTCCCAAAACTTGCTGGTATGAGGTGCAAAGCTGTGCAAGCTTCCTTCCCCTCCCAGCAGAAGGACGGGCCCGCTTTGGGCCCCCGCCATGGGACGGGCAGGGGGAATGGGACGATGGCCATGCAGCGAGGCCATCGGCGCAGCTGGCTTTGATCAAAGCCTGGCGGCACTCGCTGCGCCCGACAGCCCTGTTTACATTAGCTGGCGGGGAGCGGGCTCACATGGCGTTTGCTAACCTGGTTGCCTGTCCATCTGCCTGGCAAGTATCGCTGCCTCCGGTGAGCCGGGGGAGGACAGGGAAGAGCAGACAGCCCCTTCCCTGCGCCGCTGGCTGGAGTGGAGGGATGGACTCCCTCCGTGGGGCTGTTTTGGCTGCCTGGCCCCACGACATGATGGCCACCGCGCGGAGCAGATGTGCTGCCCCGGCGAAGGGGAATGCTCCCTTCATGGCGACGGGAAACTCCCTCCCTGCTGGGTTTTTGGCTGGTTTGCTGCCCCTGATTCCCTCGGAGGATTTGGGTGGTGGAATCACAAACGTTCCTGTTCACAGGGAACGGGGTTTTCCCCCTTTTCTTCTGCACCGTGTACAAGAGGTTTGAGTGATTGTGGCACCAGGAGGCTGCTGAGCACTGGGGGCTCGGTCCATGTGCATTTGCTGAGCTCTTGGGCCACCACAGGCTAACAGCAGCCTGTGGGATATAAATTCAGGCAGCACTACCCCACAAAACCCACACGCCCTTAGGATGAGAAATAATCTGCTGTGTTTTCTGCTCTGGACAAGAGTTTTGGGGAGTTACAGCAAGGCGCACAGCACAGGCTGAATCTGCTGATGGAGGTGAAATCTGGTCTCTTGGAGGTGAAAGAAAAATTTGGGTCATGCAGGGAGCCAGGGAATGGTGTGGGATTTGTGTGGGGCTTTGAGGTGGTGGGGGAAGAGGTGCGAGAGGGATCTTGGGAGCTGCTGTGGTGCAGCTTGAGGGTGTCCACTGGGTGTTTTGCAGGCAGACAGGAGCACACCTCTGCCCATGGATGGTGCTTTTTGGCGCCTCTTTTTTCTTTTGCTGGAAGTAATGGTGAGTCTGAACCTCGGGGAGCAAACTCTGCCAGGATACAGTGGTTGCTAATTTGGGTTTTGTGCTTCGCCTGTGCAGCTTCCTACCTCTGTGCTGGCTGGGAGTGTGAGCAGCTCTGATTCAGGTTTGCTTGTCAGAAGCCGTATCTATGGTTCCCCATGCAATGGTGGTATGTCCAATAACCCAACATCAGAGGAGGGACCTGCACCCTGCTGTCAAGGGGGCAAGGAGGGTTTAACAACATGCAGGTGGTTTCCAGCCATCAACATGGGCAGGAACTGGCCCATCATGGTGCTGTTGGACACCTTGTGGACATCCCGTTACCATGAGCGTGGTGCTCCTCCGGATGAAGACGTCCTGCCGTGACACGTGCCCTGCCCAGGTAATGCTGTGGGCACCACCGACCCCATCACAGAACTTCTCTTTGGAGACAGCAACATTTTTTCATGGGGAAGAGACATGTGGAGGCAGTGAGACTGTGATCCTCACTGTTCTTAATGCAGTGTTTCGGCCTCAGAGAAGATGGCACTCATGTAGTTGACTTGCTGCTCTCTGTTTTCTCCCTGCCGCAAAGGGAATATGTGCTTTATAATCCCTGCTTTAGTGGTGGCTTCCTTGAGTGACCCTTTTGTGTCTGGCTGCAGTTGGTAAAACAAGAGCAGTGATGTTCAACTGCTTTTTAGCCTGTCTCCTTACGGAAAACAGAGTTTTTCCATCACATGCTCCATGTACGTGTATGAGAGAGCAAGAGAAAGCAAACCTACGTGGGAAGGAGCTTTGCTTTTAGAAACGCATGTTATTCCGGTTGCAGAAGGACCCCAAGGCTCTGTCAAAGCCCAGGGCCAGCTTGGAAACTCACAGTGTGAAATGGTCCCTTGGTCAAATCACTCATGTCAGGGCAAAAATGAAATAATATTATGGGGCTAAATTTTCTCCACCCCATTTTTAAGAGGCGAAAACTACTGCCTGCAGTTGCGGCTGGTTGGTCCCATGTCCTGCTAAGGAGGGTCTTGAATTTGCCACGTGTAGTAGACACCCCAAAAGGGACACTCATTAGTGGGTGACAAACTGCACGTTTCCAGGGCAAGGCTGAGCATTCCTGCACATCTCTAGTGGAGAACCCGCCATTACTTGTCACTCCTGAAAACTGTCGCCTTTACTGTTGCAGAACGTCATCCGTCGTATTTCCTCGCACTCCTTGGAATGTGCTAAATAATCAAAAGAGCAGCTGGCAAAATAAATGAGGAAAGTGTGTTTTTTTATGGAGACGTTGCACAAAGGGCACGACGGGCCATTTGGGATGTGCCACTTCTGCCCTTCATGAACGTTCACGTTCATGGGGCAGCTGGCAGAAAGGGTCGCTCCCATCCTTCGTGCGCACAGACACGGTCCCTCTGTCCTTGTCTTTGGTGCTATCTGTCTGCTTTCCTAATTAGCCATAGTCCTGCTACCTCTCCTAGCAGACATGATGCAAAATAAATGACCTAAGAATTCCCCCCAGAACATGGCTCATTAGTGACGGACCAAACACCGGGAAAAGCACAAGAAGGTCTGGTCGGAGCCCGGCAAGGAGGTAAGCTAAATGATCTACCAGCTTCTTTCCCTTTGCAGAGTGCGGGGCTGCGATCTGGGTTGCACACCAAAGGTGCCCTAGCTCACACCCTGCAGCCACGCAGCTCTGAGTGCGGTCGGGCTTTTTCCGAGTCCACACACCCTTCCCAGTTATTCCACAATCCTCATGAACATATGGCTCTGGCAGTTGTCAAAAAATGTTGGACAGAGGCTTTGTGGTCGGCTTGATCTGTCCCATCTGGTCATCCGATCTCTTTGTTCGCTGGACTCCGATCCCTCCACTCGCTGTGGAGATAATTTGAGTAACGTTTCCCTTGTTTTTTTCGTTCTGCTGCCTTGGTTTTTCTCCCTGCCAGGAAGTGCAATCTTCTCCTTCTTGGCTTCAGGGATAAAAATGGTATGGCGTGACCCTGGCCGTCTGGAGAGATCTGTTTAGTCTTTCCTGTATTGCAGAGTGCACAGTGCATGCACCGCAGCAAACCTGTCCAAGTTCAGCGGGGCGATTTGCAACGAGGTAGCTGAAGAGATGAGAAATATCATGCTCTGACCTGGAGACTTTGCTTTTCGTCAAGGTGAGCTGTAGCAGTAGGTCTGTACCTTTTTTTTTTCCCAAGTCACTGTAAGCTCTGAGCCTGTCTTTTCATTCTCAGTGTGCCCAGCACCTTGCACCAGCTGGAGAAGAGATGAGGAGTCCCTGGGGATCACATCCATTGCAATTCCTCTCTCCTTTTTATCAGACCTCTGTTCTTCCGGACCTGGCTCTGGCTGAACCCCAGTGAACTTCTGCATCCCCGTGCTCTTCCCTCTTCCCCGCCGGCGCGTTTGCAGCCGTGAACTTCCCGTGCCCGACCCGAGAGTGTCTCCGAGAGGTGTGATTCAAGTTGTGGCGGGAATGGACGCAGCCGGAGGAAGGAGATCGCTGCCCCACCCCTGGCTCCCACTCAACCTTCCTAATCAAGGGAGGAATGTCTCTGGACCTGAGCGCTCCCGGCTAAACTGCGCTGTGGGCCACTTGGCTTTCCTCTGCGAGTGCTTCCTTTGCAAGCCATCTGTGCAGGTCACGCCGGGCAAAGCACGCCGCGTGCCCTGACGGATCAGCATGTTTTGTTGCAGCGGCACTGGCGGGAAGGAAGAGGACTGGATGAGGAGGACGATGCACAGACTGAGGAAGGCCTGCAGGGTGACTCGGTACCACTGCTGTTCCTACCTTGCTGTGTGGAGATGCACCTCTTCTCCTGGCACAGGCAACTCCCCCTTCCATGCCATGGGATGGTCCACCACACCCTTGCCACCCAGTGCTTCTTTCTTGGTGTGAATTTGGAGATTTGCGATCAAATGGCAGCTGCTTTCCCCTGCTTGGTGTTGCATGATTGATCAATAAGGAAGGAAGACCAGACCTCACAAACAGGGGTGTCTTGTACCTTGGGGACAGCGGGGTCCCTCCCTCTCAGAGCTTTACAGGTCCCTAAAAAACTTTCTTTGGCTTTCTGTCTTCACAGGGCCATGCGACAGCAGTGTAATGCAATGGAGGTAGCATGGAGCAGGGAGACAATGTGGAACAATGCAACAGCACAGAACAAAATTCCTTGGGGGGGTGTATATATATATATTTTACATGTTTTTTTAATATATATATAAAAATAAAATAAGACATATATATATGTTTTATTCACGCTTAAACTTGTGACAGGGCCCTTGTGCATTTGTGTGTGAGCGCAGCCACCCTCTGTGGGGATGCTGTGGGCCATCCCCAGCCTGCAGAGATAGGCATGTGGCAACTGGGGCAGAGAGCAAAAGGGGATGTCGTGCAGAGAGGTCCTGTACAAGATAATGGACACTTTTTCAGTTTGCCAGTGCATGACAAATAAATCTACTTGCGTTATCTCGACAATGATACTTGTTACAAAGGATATTGTCTGTTATCACCCCCATTGCATTACCCATTGATGTGCACATGAAGACACACAACTCCACCTTCCTCGCTGAGATCCCCACCGCGGCCACCGCTGCTCCCAGCAAGCGAGATCCAGCCCCATAGCAAAGCCTCAGATGGATGTGCCCGGGTGCTGTGGCAGGGAGGGAGCTGTGCCAGCCCCGTGCAATCAGCTGCAGTCCCTGCATGGCAAAGGATGAGCCATGACCTGCTGCCTGCACAAGGCTGTGCCAGCAAAGGCTGTCCTCGGTGGTGACAAACCCAGGCTGGCAGGGGTTCAGCCCCTCGTTGTGGTGGGGCTTGCTGCTGTGCCTCGGAGGCACTGTCCAGACCCCGGCGCGGTGCCTGTGGGTCGCTCGGGGCTCTCTGCATCCTGCAAAACTGAGGGTAGGTGCCGGCGTCAAAGCCTGTCACCCTCCCAAAGCCATCGGTGCCGCTCGAGTCAATGGGGCTCCACGCTTGAGTAAGGCAAACAGGATTTAACCTTTGCTACGGCTTGTCCTAGCCAAGAGCTATTGTTAACAAACTTGGACCCCGTCCATTTGGCCTGGGTGGTTATAAAAACGGAGAGTAAATAATCTGACATTTGAAATAAGTTAATATTTACAAACTCAGGGCCTGCTCCTGCTTCCATTGCTGTGGAGGGAAAGGGTTTTGCCATGGACTTCACTTTCAGAGGAGCAGAGCCCTGCAACAGAAAGGATTGCAAAGTGTAGCAGTGCAGCTAAAAATCCTGTAAGCAGATTTTACACCCTGCCCTGCAAATACAATGGCAGGTACTGTTACAGCATGGCCTAAAAAAACAAACCCACTGAAAATATCCCCTTTACACCTCCATGCAGGTCTGTGGAATGTGATTTCTTTATTTGCCTTAGTATTTTCCCTAATAATTTAAGCTGACACCTCCATGGTGGCATTTCTAAAACATTAGAAAAAACTTTAAAAAAATGACCCCCGTATTTTTCCAAAGCCACCTCTTTCTACGAGGATTTTTACCCGCACCCCCGCCTTATATACAGGCATCTTTACAGTGCTTCCACTCCTGCAAAGACACAGGCACGTGCTTGACTGTAAGTACCCAATAAACCTATTCACTCGGTGAACGTTTGAATGCTTCCAGTTCAGTATGGATGTAGGCTTGGCAGCCCTGGGGCCTGGGTTCACAATAAATAACTTCATTGATGGATCAAGCCAATGCCTAAGGATAACTCCGAGCTATCACGGAAGTCAGAGCTGGAAAAGACCAGTAGGTTCCTCCAGCCTGTCTCCTTGCCAGTGCAGTGCTCTTCATTATTTCTCATCAGAAAGGAGATCCAGTTCCCTGGATATTTCCTTTAGCTTGGACACATCTGCTAAGGTCTGCAGATTTCATTCCAAAAAAAGAGTTATTTATTCAGTTATATTTTCAAGTATTTTGGGAACTTTCTGCCAGATTGTCCTTTATTTTTTTTCCCCGTGCTTCAAAGATGTCTATTTAAGCAATTTTGCATGCACCTGTAATGCAGAGCCCTGCATATTTATTTTAAGGAAAAAGGTGCAGGTGATGAATGTCTCATTAACACTGCTTTAATCACTTAATTTTGGAAGGAAGCTGCCAAGCTCTGAGCTGGAGCATTGTGAGCAGGGGTTTCAAGGGATTTTATTTCTCTTGGAGTTTTCTTGGCAGGGGCAGGTTGCAGGAATTGGTAGCTGAGCGGGTAATGGAATTATAATCCAAAAATTGTCCGTTGGAATTGCCAGCTAACCACATGCCCAGATAGCAGGGCTGTTTCCACATGCAGACACAGCAAATTTCAGCTCCTCCTGTGAGACCCGCTCCTTGCTCTGGTGGGTCAGGTGTTGGGTGCAGGTGGTGGTTTCCTCTGTGCCGCTTCTTGTGGGTTGTGAGATCCCGTAGACTGGTTGCAATGGGTGAGCGAGAGAGAGGAGCTCAGCATCGCACGGTGAGCACAGGAGCTGTGCACCGAGCTGAGGGGCAGCAGAGCCTCTGCTAAAACCTGGGGGAATTTGGGAAGGAGCTGGGTGCCTCCCATGCCGAGCTTTCTGCTGCTCCTCAAAAGCCTTGGAGGGGGAAGCATGGAGCAGGGTGAGCTTTCCCTCTGCAGTGGGAAGGTGTCTTTGCAGCATGCAAGGGATGGAGAGGGCAGAGCTTAGGGCTGGTGTGGAGAAGAGAGGGGAGAAACCCTAAACTATATGCCCGGAGAAGAGCAAATAATTCAGTTGAATGAGGAAAACCAGGGTGGTGACTACTGGGGTTTCTGGGAACGCCACACAACAAGCATCCTGATGCTGAATTGCAGAGTGTTTTTGCACACATGAAGGAAGCTGGCTCAAAAGAAACACAGGACAGGAGTTTGTGGTGTTAAAAATGGTGCCCCTGTGCCAAGATATATAATGAGCTGCGCTGTTTATAAGCTTTTTTTTGTTTGTTTTTAATTGAAGTTTTAGAACGGAGTTCCAGATACAACTAAATATTGCTGCTCTGCCTCTTGGGTGGTGTTAGCAGGGTTAATGGACGGACTATAACCTTTAAATTAGGTTCAGGTACAAAAGATTACATATTTGTAATCAGGTACAAAAGATTACAGATTTGTAATTCAGGTACAGGTTTGATAAGCGCCACCCATCAGGTGGAAGGTAGAGGTGAAAAGCAAAAAACCTAACGCATTGAATATGTTGCTTTGCCTCTGTCCAAACAAGCAGAGCAGAAGCAGCGAAACACTTGAGTAGTTAAAAAGTTACAGATAAAAATAAATCTTCCTTGGTTGGTTGGTTTGTAGGGCTGAATAGGAGACTCCCTGCCTGGTGGTGAAGATGCTGCTGTGAGGACTGAAAGCTGAGCTCTGTAAAGACCGTTGTCTGCAGGTACCCTTCCACCACTAAGCAGCAGAGAGGTGCGGCAGATCCACTGGTGGGTCAATCAGGAGAGAGATTTGAGCCAAGTAAGGGCCTCACAGGGATGAGAGGGACTGTTCAACCTGAGTGGGTTCCTGCAAGGTGTTGGATGGAGCAAAATGGTGAGGAGAGGCACGCCAAAATGCGTGCGGTACATGGAGACACCCTGGGCCGCCCCAAAATGGGATGTTCAGAGATGGCAGGTAAACCTGAGGCTCTTGACCAATAACCAAGAGGTTCTGTGCTCTCCGGGTGAGATACTGGGCAATAACAAACCCCCTCTCAGCAACCTTTCACTGAGTAATGGCCACGCACATTGACATTTGGTCACTGTGACCGCTGAAGAATTACCTGATAGTTTGATAATGATAATTTGGTCTGAGTTAACGTTTTTCAAATCTCAGATAAATCAGAGATTAATTTCAGAGGCTGATACTGCAACATGGGCAAACTGAAAAGCTCCCCTGTTTTAACAGGGATGACTATAACGTGAACCGACTCTCAGCGAGGGCTGGTGCAATGTGTTATCCTTTGCATGGACACTGAGCTATGCATTTTGCAGCTCACAGCAGTGTGAGAGAGGTTTCAGACCTCCAATATTTGTAACCCCACCGGCCTGGCAGAGAAGTAATGCCCATGTCAGGAGGGGCTGACAGCGCCAAGACAGTCACATCCAAAAGCTGCTCCAACAAGATGAAGTCCTAGCAAGGACTTAGCACTAGGAGACAGCCAAGGACTGCAGGAGGTTTCTGACTGGGGCTTGTGTCCTGATTGACCAAGCGGTGAGGGAGCCTCCACAGATGTGGGAATTATTTAGGTCTAGGTCTTATTTCCAAAAGTTTTGAAAGCACCCAGCTGCCTGCAACTAAGTCACTGGTTGGTTTTTGGGAGAGTATAACTGGCATTTTAGGTAGGGGCAAAATGAAGTGTAGAATTCATAGGTGTCTCTGGGAAAAGTAAACACAGAGCTTATTTTATTGTACTGGAAAATCTCATGCACTAACTATTGATTATTCTTTGAGTGAGCTGACAAACACAGTGTTATTTATGGGACATGAAATCTGTATTTATTAGCTGTTTAATCCTAACGAAAAATGAAAAGTACTAACAGTCCACAAGTCGTCAGCAATGGATTTAGCACATGGAATCAGCTTTATTCTTTCCTCTTTTGCCCATCATCCCTGTTATTTGTCATGTTATTAGTTAACGCTAGGAGGGTGAAAGCGGAGTTGCATACACCCGACCGAAAGAAATGACATCGCAGTCGACAACAAAAGAAACAGCCAGAAGAAACATAAGAAAGCACTCGTTCAAGGAGCCTATGCAACATCCAGGTTACATGCTGGGCATCTCTTAAAACTAAAAACGATGTTTGACCCGAGAGCCAGGAAACGCATTTCCAAGTTGCAATCACTTTTGCATATGCATGTTTTTGTATGACCATTTCAGAGTGCGGTGTTTCAGCTCTCCTGGATTCTTTCTCGCCGTCCCCTTCTCTTTTCTGCTGGACTCCACGTCAAGACACCAGTCCTGCTGCCTTTGCAGAGCAGATGTTCCCCAAAATGCTGTGTGGAAGGGTGTGATGACAGAAGTTCCCATTCTGCTCCTTGGACGGGACCTGCAAGAAACCGCGCCTGGGCTTGGAGACCCGTTGATCTTCAGCATTCCCCTGTGGTACTTTTGCAGTGATCTTTTGGTAGCGCAAATGCTCCTGTTGCTATGGCATTGCTCCCATGTGCCAGGGAAAAGCACTAATTAGTATTTTTCCTTCTTCCAAGAGTCTGATAGAGGGGACAGATAGAGCTGCTCGTGCTCCTTAGCTTCCCTGCCTGCTACCAGCCTCCTTGTTATGGATGTGAAAAGGCCATCACAAGAAGATGGTTGAGAGGTTTGTTGCAAGAACTGATACCTCCCCTTGCCAGATCACTTCTGAAAATCCCTCCAAGGTAATTTTTTTCTTTTACAGCTGCACAGACAAAGACTGAGGAAGCAGCATTAAGAGAAATAACTTCTCCATCTGCACTAGGAATGGTATTGTAGCTATGATGATCTGCAGGTAGAAAAGAGGCAAGAGTTGTAGGAAGAGGTGATCGATATGTATAAAAATATATATATATTATGAAATAGTTAGAAAAAAACAGCTGACCTTTGTGAACACAAACCTTTCCTTGCAATCTGTACGTGTGGTTATCTGCTTTGTCGTCTAAATCTGCAAACACCATAACGCTTTTAAATTTAACCAAAATAATTCTAAGCCTTATCTAAGATGACTGCATTCGAAAGCAGTGAAAACGTTAACGCTAACAACATATTTTTTTGTTCTCTAAATTCCTATCCTTAATTTAATATAATACACTGCTGTTTTAAAGGGATATTAATATTCTTTTCAAAGTGTTTGGGACTTTTACATAATTTAAAAAATATTTGCAGCTGTTTTGAATGTATCTGCAAGTACTGATAGACAAAAGGCATGGATATCCATAAGAACGTTGTCATAATACATTCCATATTAACGTAAGCAAAAAAGAATGTTTGCTCAGGAATACCAAAAAAGGTGATTGGAAGACCCGCTTCTGTGGCCTTAACATCTTCCTGCTAAACAAGTTACACTCCTCATTTTTTTGCTGCATTCTTACTTAATTGGTTACTTGCATCTGCCTTTTAGAATTAGCAGCTTTTTTGCATTTGGATCATCCATAGAGCTGAGCTTGGGCCATTTGTTTTAGATTTCCAGAAATGATTTATTTGTACTGTAATGGGATGGAATCATACAGTGTTTCCCATTTGTTTTCAGATTCAGTTCAGAGTATAGTTTAAGCTCTCATAGTATATCTGGGAGTGCTGATTCCACTCTCGTGTCCAAGGCCCACAAATCTTTTCTTTCACGCTGTTTGCACCTTCCTCTCACTGCATAAAAATCAGGGTCCCAAGGTCAATATTACATTAGGGAAAAAAGGGGAGAGATTATCACAGAGGCTGAAAAATTTTGCTCCTGGCTAAATGACTAAAGGATGGTGCGTGTGTGTGTGTGTAAGTAATGCGGTAAAGAGGAGGGCAAAATGCTTCTTGAGTAAATTTCCTTTCCCCTCCATCCCCTGCATTATTTTAGAAGTCCTGGTGGAGGATGGGATCTTACTTAGGCTGCGTGTTGTGCATATGTACAGCAGGAGAACCTCTTTGGAAGGGGATACCCACTAAGGTTACTTTATTTTCCTTTCGTTTCTAGTCATTGGGATGCTGTATGGATGTAGAAGATAGCAGTCTTTTCCTATAATAACTGACAATTGCAGAAACCTAGAAAAATAGGGTGGATGGGACCTCATGGAGCTGTCTTGTCAACCCCTCTTCCCACAGCAGGATTGGCTATAAAAAGAGACTTCTCTTCCTTATTATCTTCTGTTCTTCCAGCCTTTAAGTTTAAAAAGAAAACAAAACCCAACAACAAACAAACAATCAATAATGTTGGGAAAACAAGGGAAGCAACGATTTTTTATGACATACTGAAAGTTGCTTATGGCTGGCTTCGAGGGCACTTCTGCGTCCACGGTGCTTGATGGCAATTTCGATCAGTTGTTGCACTGATCTGGGCTTATAATGAATGGACTGTCCCTCTCGCCGTGATAATAGAACACGAGAGTATAAAAACTTTGAAGTGGAGGAGGCAGCTGAAAAGAAAACAATAAACTATGTATATGAGACTAGCTTGTTGCTTGGCGATTAAGAGATGAGGACCCCGTAGGTCAGCTCCCTATAGGTACAAACAGATGTTTGCACTGTTTCACAGCTGCTAAATATGATATAAATCCAAAGAATTTCTCATGTTTTTATAAAGTAAAAAAAAATACCCAGACAGCAAATTTTTGGTCATTCAGATACTCTTACCAAATGACATCTGGTTTCTGTACTGCTTATTTAAGCAATCCTTAAAAAAATGTTTGCCAAGGGGAATAACTCAAACCTTTTAGTTCTTCACCATATATAACTGTACAGTTTAGATTACAATGTAGCATGCAGAGTTTATTATAAGCAATGCAGTTCTTCATTTCTTAGCTAGCGAGTATTACTTTAAAGAAAATAGGATAAATATTATGTAATTAGTTCAGGGAAATTCATGTATAGTTACATTTCAGAGTACCCTAGTTTCAGATCCAAACGATGACAAAGAAAATGAATTGTTTCCATATGTTAGGAGATAGCCTGACAGTTATGAGCGGAGTGTTAAGGCATAAAAATGCAATGGGGCTCCCATTAAATGGAAAGAAACAAAAGCAATAAGCGGAGAATTGCGATGTGAAGGTGCTCTGAAGGCTCCGTACCTGCCGTCAGGACCAAAAGAGAAGGAGAAACGGGTGATTTCACAAGCAGGAGATCAACAGGTCTTGGGCTTTGATTTGCTGATGTCTAATGAGATGTGAATTTTGACTGGAGCTGTTGCTTTGTGCATGCCTACTTGGGCATTCATGAGGTCCTTCTGGATTCTCTGAGGTCTAGGAAAGGGTTGTGTCTATGCCGATGCCATTCCATCAAGGCATGGACTAATGAGACTGCCACTCCTACCTGGCCACCTACTATCACAAGGCATATGGGAACTTAATACCCTCAAGACCTCTATCCCTCTGCCAAAATTGGTTGAAATTGGCTAAGGGGCTCAAAAATTATTTTCTTTGGGACTGAGAGGGGACAGACAGACTCATTCTTAGGGAACATAATTGCCTACATCTCATGTCTGTTGGAAGCCAAGCTAAAAATCTCAGTATTAAGCTTATCATATAAATTATATATGCGTGTATTTTACAGAGAAAGATTTATTGCCTTCAATATCTAGGCATTTTATGCTTTTGAAGTAATGCATACTTTGATCCAACAAATACTTACACTTTCAAGTTGCCCAGTGTACAGAGGGTTCAATAAGACTGCTTTCTTTGAGTAAAGATAAGTCCCAAAGAACTGAAGGGCCATAACTAGCGTATGATCTATGTGTTTGCTCTATGATCTCTTCTGCCTTTGGGACTTTACTGTTTCAAAGGATTAAGGCTATAAAGGGTGCATCGCCCATTAGGACTTCTGAGTGCTGGTCATTGCCCTATTCAATGGTCTCAGCCGGTGTGACTCAGTGACTTCCACCCTTTTTGAATTGGTGGATATGCAACTTTTTCCAGTTATTTTGAATCTAATGAGTATGCTTTTCTTTATTTCTTTTCACAGGCTTGCCTGTTAGTCTGCAGATGGAAATCTGCACGTCCACAGTGACCATACTATTAAATTTCTCTGTATCTGTGGTCTTTCTCGAGGTGCCTGGTAATCAACAGCTTTCTTCTGTCTCTTTGTCGAGCAATTCCAGTGTAACAATTATCATGAATCATCCATTTTGTATATATCTCAATGACTAGTTGGGCTTATTTTCACATGAATACACATATCCCATAGTACTGCTTGGTAGCTAGAAGCAAAATGTGGTCGTATGTTCTGCAGTAATGACATGATTGCATTTTTGTCTGTATTTTTTTTTTCTCTTCTTGATTTGGTCTATCACCACCATTGTGAGATGCACTGGCCTAATTGCCCATCAAATGACAGGAAAACGTGCAAGTCCTTGAAAGTGAAAGCTGGCTGCTGTGTATGAGAATGGAGCAAGCAGTGAGTTTATTCTCCTTTGTAAGCTCCCGCAAAAGAACACGCTATACTACAAACCTTCTTTTGGGGCTGGGGCTATTTATTTTTTTCCACATTTGAGCAACACAGTGGGATCCTGTTCCAGGGCAGAAACGCCAAACACTGCTGCAGTGCAAGTATTGCTGCAGTTGTAATTAGTGTAATAACAACTGTTGTGGTAGCAATCATAAGAAATATTAATAGTGGGACTCTTGTTTAATTATGATGGTCCTCATGCAGGCAGTGGCTTTACCCTTCCCTTTTCTGAAGCTCTTGCAGCTTGCTTTTGTTTTGTTGCCAGTCTTATCAAACTGGGTATTGCCCAAACTGGTACATTTGCAGGGTATTTTTCTGCCAAATAAACACCCCCCACCCCCCCCGGTTAATTTGTATTATTCCTCTCTGCTCTTTCTCTAGCCAAAACACAGATTTGCTTCTCCTGCCGCAGTCCCACAACTTCCTGTTGAGTAGGAAACTTGATTAGCTTGTTGGCTCCATCGGTCTTGAAGGTCTTGCTTTTATTAGGAAGAAAGTTGTTTGTTCTGCTTGCACAAGATTTCGCTGGGAATAATTGTTCACAGTCAGGTGTTTCAGATGGAGCTTTTAACTCGAGTCAGCTAAGAGCAAACTACCATGGGGGCAATTCCTGGAGAAGACACAGTGCCTCAACATTTCCATAGGCGTTACCACCCTGAGATAAACTCAGTTTGCAATTGGATGTGGTCACTTGGGGGGCACCAGGCTTGCTCTAGTTTCTAGAAAGGTATAAGCATGTTGCAATAAGTGAACTCTGAGGGTTTTTTGGTCTGATTTAAATAACCAGACTAATTCTTGCAGGTGGGGAGAAATGAATCTCACAGTTGTGTCTTGGCCTCTGTTGACCCTGTGGAGCTCCAGCCAAGGGCCTGGAGGCGTTTGACCATTTTGTTTTCACTCTTAATTTTCTTTTCTGCCTGGTGTGTAGCAATGTGCTCTGGCAAAGGGCTGGGGGTACTGACAGTGTTTGGCACAGAGGAGGAAACCGATAGCTTTACACTTCTTGAGAGCAGGTCTGGTTCCCCAGGCTTCAAACCAGAGACCCACATTTGATGAAGGAATTATTTCTAGGTTTGGTAGGTCTTGAGAAAATTTTATCTTAGAGTCATGTTGTCATCATATAAGAAAAAGTTGTTTTTTAAAGAGTTCCTGGAAGGTTCTGATTAAAATTTTTTTACTCTTTTGATGTTGGGGTATGCTAGGCTTCTGCTACAAAAAAGAACAGAAGTGAGAAAGAGGGCTTTTCAGGTGAGGCTTACATCCATGTATAATGGGAAGTGATCATGCCCCTGTACTCGGCACTGGTGTGGCCGCACCTCGAATTCTGTGTTCAGTTTTGGGCCCCTCACTACAAGAA
>NW_008794444.1:2208960-2217647 GCF_000699145.1 Aptenodytes forsteri
AGAGTGGTTGAGTCACCATCCCTGGAGGTATTTAAAAGACGTGTAGATAAGGCGCTGAGGGACGTGGTTTAGTGGGCATGGTGGTGTTGGGTTGACGGTTGGACTCGATGACCTTAGAGGTCTTTTCCAACCTTAATGATTCTATGATTCTTTGATTCTATGATAATAACAGACCCAATAAAAACTTCATAAATCATTAAAATGTTATTATTCCTGTAAGAAATGCAGCATATTTGTGATGGGGCAATGTGCTACCGTGCATTCAATTGTGTGGTCTTTGTAACTGCTGGACATCCGTAGGTAAGTACCGTTTCTGTATACATTACAGGAAGGTCTAAAACTTTTAAAATAAAATCAGGCAGAGTTATTATTTTAGCAGAAAGCTTTTACATTGATATGCTGATGTTTGCAAATATTTCTGTAAGGATAAACATCTCTGAAGAAGTTAGCTCTAAATAAATAAATAAATGCTGCAGCAAATGAGGAATACCCTGACTGGGTGTACTCCAGCACTTGGGGTTTGCTGGATGAAATGTGTTACAGATCTTCCCAAACCCAAGCGATGACAGGTGTTAACTACAAACTATCTTTTCTTAATCATCATCACAGTAATCTGAAAAGGTGGAGAGGGGAACACCTCAGGCTTTTCTGGGTCTAAACCGAAGTTAGCATGAACATCACCAATGCTTGTCAAGAAGCGTGCTCTCACCAACGCTCCGTAGTCAGGCTACCGTATGGCGTAAACATTTAACGTGATGGAATATGTCTGCTGGTTGCAGACTGAGTTTGACATTTTTGCTTAATTCACCATAGCCATGTGAGGGGAGCGCATGTTTCAGACAAATTCCACTGTTGTTGTTATTGCTCTGCACTGTTGCAGAGGCAACACTTCTAATTAAAGACTATCTCCACATTTGGCTTGGCAGCCAAAATAAACTTCTAGGAGTTTCATGCTGGATAGCTTTTATCTCCACTGTGGTGGTGGGCTGGCTTTCCAGCAAGTACAATTACAAACGCACATGGAGACCAAAGACATAAACATTTTAGTGGGGTGGTGTTCAGCTACCGTCTCTCAGCATCGCATTGGAAAGCCCCATCCAGTGAGGTTTTTTTTACACATGACTCTCCAGTAATATTGAGAGGGAAAAGGTTTCAGCTCGAGGAAAGGTAGAGAGCTGGGATGTGTAAGAGCATGCGGGAAAGGAGGATATTTGTGGAGAAGCTGTGGAGGAGTGACATACAGGAGTCTCATGTATAGATCTTGGGGGTCTGTGTCCCAAAGCAATAGACCAGCTTGTTTCAGGACATCTCATCTCAGCTTGACCAAAATAATACCCCACTGAGGCGTGGAGGATGCCCACATTGCTGACCATGGCGTACGCTACCTGCCTTCAAACAAAGGTGGTTTCCGTACCATGACTTGCAGGGGACAGCTGCATTTGGAACGGGTTTTCAGGAGTGCCTCAGAGGGAGCTGTAAATGTGGCGCTGAAATCAAGTACCAGAGTTCATCCTCTACACCTGCCTTGATTTTTGCTAACCCATTGAGTTAGGCACCAAGGGAAACACAAGCTTTCACTGGGTGGAAAAATCTTGCATAGCAGGAGAGGAAAATGCAGCTTTGGATGATGAAAACGAAGACCAACGTGGTTCCTGGGCCTCCTGACTCCCTGTCAAAAGAAACAAAATCCCCGAGCAGCCCAGCATAGATTGAAATGTGCTCCTCATGCTGTTTTATGTAGGGCTTCGTTATTTCTTCGTCACCAGAACCGATTGCAGTGACACCTCTGGAGCTGGGCAGACCTCACCCCGTGCCGAATTCCTTTCCGCTGAGGCGTGCCAGCAGCCCACCCCGCACTCCAGATGTTGCTGCTCTCTGAGAAAGGAGAGCTTAATAAACCAGGCTCACCCTTCCTCCTGGGGTGAACCCAAAGACAGTCAGATATGGAAAATTGCTGCTCAGTACCATGAACAATGTACTTGGTCAAAGAGCAGTGCCAGCACTTTGTCTTAATAGAAGAGAAAGCCGAGACGCACAGTGCAAAAATCCGAGCTGGCAGCAGCCAGTGACTTTAACATACATTGAAAACTATCCATGAAAAAACATACTTAAACCAAGAGAAAAAACCCGGAGGTATATTTAGACAAACTGAAAAAGAGCAAGAATAGGGAAAAAAAAAGTTTCTGTGTGGCTTTAATAGGTTACATTTTTCCCAGTCTGTATTTCACTTGGGTTTGTTTTATTGGCTTATCATGAGCACATGCACCATGAAAACATACACGTGCACAGGACTGCAAAAAAAAAATCTCTTGTTTTGCACACACAGGACCCAGTTTTACCATTGCCCAGAAGTGTTGGAGCTCTGCTCCTATACGCTTTTGGCCATCACTGAGGGTTTGGGCAGAGGTGGGTGTTGGACAGACCCTGGATATTTATGAGCACAACCTTGCGTGCTCACAACATTGCTGCTTTTGCCGAGCTAAGCGGCTCTACTGCTGACTCGTCTTCTTCTCTGCTTTGAATTCCTGGCCTCCTCCTCCCACCCTTCACAAGTCAGGAGACTTTCTTCCTTACAAGAGCCTGAAGAGTCAAGAAACACCATGTCCCCCCTTTGCTGGGGTAGGGTGAATCAGGACCGATGTAGTAACTTACCAAAAATCACACTAGGAAAGTGTGTCTAAGCCAAGACATGCACCCGGGATCTCACATCCTGCTCTTGCACAACCATCCCCCCGACATGCTGAGCCCTCTCCCCACCGGGTTCCGCTCTTCCCAGTCCCACTTCAGGTCCCAGCAGAGCTTGAGGCACTAAAATGCCGCTCTTGGCCAGGCTGGCAAGTGCTCTTGGTACCCTTTGTTGTAGGGAAGTCATCTGATGTTGAAATAAATGGACTCCTCATTACCGGGATGGTGACCAAGATCGGAAGGGAGTGTAGGGGACATCCGTCCAGATCCAGGCATTGTGTCCTGTGGTGCGATACCCTGCAGACATGGAGTGACAACATTTCTCCATGAAGAATCTCATCAGCTACCAGGGCTCAATTTTCGGTGAGCTGCTACTCAGCGGAAGGCACTGGAATCTGGCCCGGAATAACCTTCCTCCCTCCAATTTCTTCCTCCCTGAAGCTGCAGGAGCCTTTCTGCACCCCCATTCTGCATGGTCAAGCCCAGGCCCCGGGAGACCAGCGCTGTGCACATCCCGAGCTCAGCACCAGCCCATAAATCTCTCTGCTGGATCCAGGCAGTGAAATGTGAACAAAGGAAACCACCATGCGGTGGGGGGGTAGGGTGGGGAATCGCTCTGGCACCCTCCTTGCTCGGAAAGAAGTGAGAAAACATGGCTTTGTGTTGCTGTTGTTGTAGTTGTCGTTTTATGGTTTCTACAGATGCTTCCAATAAAAGAATTGTGAAACTATTCCCATCAGTGGCCCGTCCTCTACCCGCAATAGTGACGGAGAAGATTGCTGGATTTCCATCAGCAGAACAATTCGAGTGTGGGCTCTACTGCTACAAATTTAAGAAAGCTCTCCATTTGCTGCTTGCCAAAGAAACAGGTGATTTTTTTTTTTTTTTTTTTGAGATTGGCAAGTGATGATGATAATCAACTGCAACTCAAATGCTTGTGTCTTAATACTTCTGTTAATATGACTTTCCTTCCTGGTCTATGATTTGTTGATTATTTTTAAGTGCTCTGGGGCTTAAACCATGGTCTCTGTCTGTACGAATATTTGTGGCTTCCTGGTGTGCTCCAGGAAGACGAGTGAGGCCACGGCAGACCAGTCACTGGGGAAGGCGTTGAGCACGGATGTTGAGGTGCTGCACTGTTGATCAACCCTTTCTTAGGAATGAAGCAACAGTGCCGTGGTTTAAAGACAGATGTTCGTCCAGGGTGAAGATCACATTTTCATTTAAGAAGAAAGTTCTCAAGTGAAGTGGATAAACAGTTAGCAAGTGCTGGATGATACATTCAATCCATAAAACGCCATTCCCGGACACGGCCCTTAGGGAACCAGTCCTGTTTTTGCTGATTTCAAATGGGGTTTGGGCTTGTAAAACCAACATTTGGGCATGCAATAGCTTTTCTAAGAAACACGGCATTTTTTCCAGTATTTTCGGTTCTAAATGCACTCATTTTATAAGTGGAATGATGTTTTCCCTCTCTGCTCCCCCACCCATGCTTGGGTCTGAGGCTCCCAGCGCTCAGCCACACTTCTGCAGGCTTCTTTAATGAGGTTGCAGAGATGTCACCAGTATGGTGATGGTTTGGGTGGTGTGGAGCTCTGGAAGAGCTTGAGCAGCAAGGGCTGTGTCTGCAAAGGAGGTAAAACAGCCTGGAAACAGCTCAGCTCTGGCTCTGGGGCTGGACTGCCACACGCAGAGCCAGAAATGAGACCTGATCTCTGCTCGCCGAGATGGAAGCAAACATGCGGTGCTTTGGGTTTGTCCCTGTCGATGAGCACGCGTGTGGTCTCTTACCAGGGCTCAGCAGACACGTGGCATCTTGCTCAGCTGTTTGAAGGTCTGAGTCCTAAAATATTGGAAAAGGAGATAAATAATTAAAAGAAAGCAAAACAAACAAACAAAAAGAAAGTACGAAGAAAGCACAGTGATTGCAGCAGGATCTGAGAGGCTCATGCTGGAGTGGACAGGCATGACAAGGGCACATTTAGCAACTGGCTGTTCTTTACATCACAGGGCAGAAATATGAAAAATATGAAATATGTAGCAGGGCTGGATAAAAAGGAAAATGTAATAAGAGTAGGACAAAGAATGCCACATGCTCCAACTGCATCTGAACTTGGCAGCAGCAGACCAGGGAAGCCCATGTAAATCCTAGAAGCATGTTAAAGGCATTTTCACTCCACAAAGACTGACATGCATGAAAAGTATCTTTTCAACAATGTCAATCAAGAGCCTGGAGAAATAATTTACTAATATACTGCCTAGCAGGCCAACATGGCTGACTGGAACGATGTTCACATCTTGAAACAGGAATTAATTTGGAGTAGGTTTGTAACAGGGGCAAAGAAGTGTGAAGACGTAAAGGCTGTGTGAACAAGCTTGCATGTCGTTGCAGAATTTAAATACGGTTAGCAAACAGAGAGATTTCGTCAAAGGGTTCAAGGAAAACAAGACAGCAGAAGGAAAGCACATGAAAATGAAGCACAGACCATAAAATGTAAACCCAGACCAAGGGGTGCTGCAGAGAAAGACATAAAGGAAAATGCTCTGGGTATTGTCTAAGTCACGTGCAAAGGAAATTATTATCCAGGCAAGAAACCCAGTGCTAGTGTGTGCAATGGGAACCAGCTCAGTGCACCAGCGGGAGCGGGGTAAGACTGGACGCAGTAATGCAGAGCCATGGTGGTCAGGACCTCTGTGCCTGCCCTTGCTCACAGCTGTGCCCAGGCTGAGTGAGCCTTCCTCCCAGCGAGGTTTATTAGCTGAGCCCTCACTTCTGGAGGCAGCACGGTCATCATTTGGATGGCTCCTTGGCCTGTCCCTTGTGTATTGTAGACATGCCAAGATCTGCAAAGACTTGGCTACAGTGGTGTTTTTTCCCTTAAAAAAATACACTTTCTAATTTATTGAATTAAGAGATACATATTATTTTGCATTAGAGGGGATATAGTGAAATGTTATCATGTTAATTTATTCATATTTAATTTGGCCATTGTGGCAGGAAATACTACAATGTCTTCCTGAAATAGAGGTATTGTAAGATACTCACGGACAGGGCAAGGTGTTTTAATCTTTTTTCCCCTGTAGGTCCCTGTCAGCTTCTGCAGGTTGGAAAACTTCGGCTTAGAAATGGTTTATGGAGCCACTTTCCCCAAAGGTCTATGGAGCATAACTTGATCACAGCCAATGTGTGGTCAGGTCTAGGAAGGAGGCAAATGCTGCAGGCAGGATAGGTGGGAACTGTCTGTAGATGCAGGACAGAAATACAGAGGAAACATTGCTCCATCTTTATGCTCACTCTTTTTTGTTATGTTGGAGTTCTGAAAACCTTAATGTAAGGTATAATTTACCTGATCCTGCTTCCCAGCCTGGGGATTAATGAGCCAGATGGGAACCCCATTGGTTCCGGCCATGCGTCAGCCATGCTGGTGGGGGTTTGCTAAAACTCCAGAGGGGGGGGACACGGCCCTCATGGCAGGCGTCCAGAGTCAGGGAGAACATGTCTTACCCTGGTGAGGCCTCCTCCATTGACTTCAACAGACACTGGATTGAACCCAAGCAGGGTAAGGGGGTGGCAAGTCCATGATGACCCCAACCCAACCCATGAGCACCGCACCCGTTGCAGCTCTCTACAGTCTTGCTCCTGCCAAAAGGGAGGTAGGAAGTCCAGCTGAGCCTGCAGAAGAGTAAAGGATGGTGCTGCCCACACCCATTAATTGCTCATGCTTGATGCCTGCGGGCCAGGGAAAACTGAGGACTTGCAGCAAAATGAATGGGGGTGCAGGTTTGGGACTATCACAGCTGATTCTGCCACTGGCTTTAGGGAAGATCCCACACCTCTCTGTGGCTAATTCCCTCCTACGCTTTCTCTTGCCTGTTAAAATCATCACAGCTTTGGAGGAGGAACCGTGCTGTGCCCCATACCAGTGCCCAACATGAAGTCTATTGGGACAGCTGCTCTCCCAACCACCCACCAAATGGCTGAATTCCCCAGCAAAGACAAAGACTTATTTATGCTCGTCCCTCTTAAAGTACATATATTTTAGTCCTGGAGGATTTACTGGCAATAAAGTTTTCTTCTGAGATTCCTAAATCACGAGGTACTTCTTAGACTCTCCAGACCATGGTGCCCATGGACAATATTTGCACTGTAGCTTGACACATCTTTCTGTTTTAGAATAACAGAAAAACATGCAGCCGGGACCTGCTAGGCTGCGAGGACTTTAAATCACCTGTTTTTTTTTTCCAGAGAGCAGGTGCAGCTCAGATTATCTCCAAACTGTTTTATTACTTAACAACATGGGCTTTAATGCAGTTAGAGATGCCTTTATTCATTCTTACACTCCTGAGTATTTTTGTGTAAACATTTTTCATCTGTTTTTTTTTCGAGAGGCAGGTGCAGCTCAGATTATCTCCAAACTGTTTTATTACTTAACAACATGGGCTTTAATGCAGTTAGAGATGCCTTTATTCATTCTTACACTCCTGAGTATTTTTGTGTAAACATTTTTCATCTGTGGCAAGCCAGTTTGTTTGTTGTGTTTTGTCATGTCAGAGCAGACTGTGATTAGACACTGAGATGAGACTACTAAATATTTTCAGATGTTTTCTATTTCCTCAGCGAAGAGCTGGATTTGAACCAAAGCTCTGAGGTGAAAGGGTGATGTGTAATATATTGAGACATCTGAAATAAAATAATGTAATGTTTTTAATATTTAAGAAGAAAAAGGCAGCAGTAAAACATTGTGGAAGGAGGAAAACATGAATACCTATATATTTTAATTTTAAATGCATGCAGATGTTGAATTTTAATCAGAGCATGTCAGAATCTAACTGTAACAAAGGCAAAAATGTGAGATCTGTTTTCTTGAATTGCTTCCATATTTTGTGCTCCAGATTTTTATTACATATAGCACTGCATCATCATATATTTATGTAAAGTGCCAGCATCCATTGACTTGGTGTATGCCTGACGGTTAGCATATAAAACACTTTGCAGTGGAAAGTATATTCTTTCTCTCGGTATGTGCAGTATATATTATATTATATTATAAATGGCTGTGCCTTCTTGCACAGTGGCAGAGTTCATTTTCACTGCTCAGTAGGTCTGGTGTTTCTTTTGGACTCTTCTACCTCTTTTCTCATCTCCAGAGGACTTTGCTGGTACAGACCTTGGCCTGGCCTTCTGCTCATGAGAAGCGGGTCTGGGGACAGGGGGAAGGCACGATGGGCTGTGCATTTAAAGGGGGTGATAAATGCTGGGCTTGGATAGCTGGCACAGATGGAAGATGTAGAAGCCGGGCATCATTTTGTCCCTTCTGGTACTGTGTTTGCAGCAGTGTCGTCAGAGGGTCCTGCTGCCACCCATCCCTCTCTGATGGGAGCCACAGAGCAGCAAAAGGTGGGAATGGAGGTGGCCTGGAAGTCCCCTGCTCTGCCCCAGCCTGTGCCACCCTGCCAGACACCAGAGGGGCAAATATCATGGCTGGCTGGGGACGTGGGTGCATGATGCTGCCTCCACTCCGGGGTGGGCATCTCTGGTCCCAGACACCAGTGTTTCCATGTCCCTGGATTTGCTCTGAGCATGAACCCACGCTGTAAAATGCAGAGCCACACGTTGCTGTCATGCTGGGGAGGCTGCTTTTTGCAGAGCTGGGGAAGGCTACGGTCAGTTTTAAGGTAGAAAAATAAAAATGCAGGAGACGAGACAACAAGGAACCACCTTAGGCAGCATTGCAGTGAAGGGGATCAGATGTGCTGCAGGTATGCTCCATTCTGGCAGCAGGAAAGCCAGTGGCATCCATCAGGTGCTGGAGCGTGTCCAGAGAAGGGCAACGAGGCTGGTGAGGGGTCTGGAGAACAAGTCTGATGAGGAGCGGCTGAGGGAACTGGGGTTGTTTAGCCTGGAGAAGAGGAGGCTGAGGGGAGACCTTATCGCTCTCTACAACTACCTGAAAGGAGGTTGTAGCGAGGTGGGTGTCGGTCTCTTCTCCCAAGTAACTAGC